>NW_016107765.1:1064431-1321682 GCF_001604975.1 Cebus imitator | reverse complement strand
CCACCACCACCACTGCCACCACCACCACCACTACCACCACTACTGCTACCACACCATCACCACACTGGCACCTCTACCACCTACCACTCTACCACTACCATAGCCACCACTACACCACCACCACTACCACTACCACTGCCATCACCACCACTACCACCACCACCATTATCAATACAACCACCACCATTGTCATCACCACCACCACCATCACTGTCACTAGCACTAACATGTTCACCACCAATACTGTCACCGTTGCCATCACCATCACCACCACCACCAGTACCACTGCCACTGCCACCTGATTGCTGCTGCCACCACCACCACCACTGCCATCACCATCACTACCACCACCACCATCACCACCTGTAATACCAGCACCATCACCACTTTTATCACCAACACCATTACCGCCACTATTGCCACCACCATCACCACCACTGCCACCACCACCGTCACCATTATCATCACAACCACCACATCATCATCACCATCACCACCACTACCACTAACATGTTCCCCACCACTATCTCCATCACTACCACTACCATCATCACCACCACTACCACTGCCACCACCACCACTACCACTACCACTACCACAGTCATCACCACCACTACCACCACCACCATCACTACCATCACCACCATTATCACAATCACCATCATCACTCACCACCACCACCACCACCACCTTCACCACCACCACCAGCATTGCTACCATCACCACCACTGTCACCATCACTACCATCACCACTATTATCACTATCACCACCATCACCCATCACCACCACTACCATCACCACCTTCACTACTACTGTCTCCATTGCCACCACCACCACCATGACCACCACTGCCACCACCACCACCACCATAACCATTATCACCATTATCACCACTGCCACCACTACTACCACTACTACTGCTGCCACTATCACCACCACTACTGTCACCACCTTCACCACTGCTGTCACCATTGCTACCATCGTTACCACCACCATGACCACCACTGCCACCACCACCACCACAACCATCATCACCATTACCACCACCACCACTACTACTGCTGCCACTATCACCAGCACTACCACTACCACTGTCATCACCACTACTACAACCACCACCACCATCACCACTATCACCATCAGCACCACTACCATCACCATTGTCATCACAACCACCATCATCAACACTACTACCACCAGTATTACTATTGCTACCACTGCCACCACCACCTTCACCACCACCACCAGCATTGCTACCATCACCACCACCATCACCATCACTACCATCACCACTATTGTCACAATCACCACTATCACCCATTACCACCACTACCATCACCACCTTCGCTACTACTGTCTCCATTGCTACCACCACCACCACCGCCACAACCAAGACCACCACTGCCACCACCACCACCACCATAACCATTATCACCATTACCACCACCACCACCACCACCACCACTACCACTACTGCTGCCACTATCACCACCACCACCACTGTCACACCTATAGCACCACAACCACAACAATTCAGGGCTTCAAAAGACTCCAGTTGGGAGATTCTTGCCTTTTTACCACATTCTACCTCCAGCCTTACCTTCTCTCTGTCTGAGCTGCCTCTGTCTCATGCTCTCTCTCTGACTATCTTTATGCCTTTCAGTCCACCAGCTATGTCTATAGATTAAGAAGCGAATTTGCAAGTACACTTCAGCAACCTTGCTTTACTTTAATTTAAGAAACAATTTCTGATTTTTATCATTTGCTTTATAAATAACAAGAGATGTTAATTAGTTTGACTCATTAAATTTAAAACAATTGTTATAATTTTGAGTGTTTGATTAAGTTTCTTTAATTATACATAGTTGCTTATGCTGCTGCTCTGGAAAGCAGGAGAGTTTCTGGGGAATGTTCTTCTCTCCTTCTTCCTGCTCACCCTCATGGCTCCAAGTCCATGCCTTCGGAGCATGTTAGCGTGTTGTCCCAGGTCTCACAGTATCTGAAAAGATCGTCTTCTCTGTAGGCAGGCTGCTTAGGGCCAGCCTGATGCAAACTGTAAAAAGGGAAAGAGTATTAACTCTGTTTCCTCTGCATCTACCCTTCATGCATTTGCTCCAAACAAAATCTGCTCTTAAGAAGGGATCAGAGGAACCTATTTAAAGTGAGGTAGCCATGACAGGTGAGCAGTGGTTAAACCACATAAATGAAACTTTTAATGGGGAGTTCCACTTTGTTAAAGCCATAAGGTCGTATGGAGAGGGTAAAGTAACCTCTGAATACTCCCAAAGGCCACTTACTAGTAATCCTTCCATTTTGTACCTCTAATCCTGTCTTCCTTTCCCTCTCCTTAACCTGCCCTTTTCTTAAGACCCAGCTGAAAGCTGGTCTCCTGCAGGAAACCATTCTGAAGACCCAGCTGAAAGCTGGTCTCCTGCAGGAAACCATGTGGGTTCCCCGTGTACCTCTGTCAGTGCCCTGACCACAGCCTGCTCTCATTGTTTGCTTGTGAATGGGTCCCCTTTTCCCTTCCCCCCATTCTCCTTGCCCTGAGACTGCCGTCTTCTCATCAGCAGGTTAGCTCAATCACGGCCCTGTCTCCCCAGCATCTGACACAGTGGCATTCAGAAAATGCTTTTGAGTGAAAGTGAATTGTATTTTTGCTGTTTGAAAAGGACAGTATTTTAAAACATGGAAAACATGGTAACTTTTTCCAAAAGATAGGTGAGAGGTGGTTCATTCTCTTCTCCTTGAATCACTTATTTCTTAGACCCCCACAACCGAGGAGACATATCAGTAGTTTGGATAATGTGTAAAAAATAAGAATAAAACATTTTGATGATTCTAGTCAGGGGATGCAATTGGCTTCATATACCCTTGCCTAAGAGTCTTCTCCATGGGAAATGCAGTTTGTTTGGAGTGAGCGCTCAGATTTCATCAGGCTACGTGTGGATGAATGCAGTGGGGAGGAGGTGGTCCCCTGGTTGGCTGGGTCTGCTGAAATCAACCTGTGGCTCGGCTAGAGGGCCAGCAGTCCTGGCTCCGGCACCTTTCTCACCAGTGGGCAGCCTAGAGAAAGGTTGGAGCAGGCTGATGAATGGGTAGCATTTGATAAAAATAGTGACGTCGTTAACCCTCGCTGGGCAACTTTAGAATCTATCACTTTTATTTTTTTATTCACTCCTCTATCTTCCATTCCACAATTCTAGGTTACATGGGTCTGCTTTGTGTGTGTGCTGTGGAAAGAGACTGATTTCTGTCTTTTGTCAGTAGGGGCTGTAAAACGTTATAACAGCTGAGACTTTATTCTAGAATTCTTCTATAGTTCTCTGTGTCTGAATGGGAAATACCTTGCCTTATTTCATTTATTCCTGTTTTGCCTCTGTGGGGCTCATGTTCACTACTTCTCACTGCTGGGCTTGTAGACATCTGGGTTTAGGAGGTGTGGCCATTTCTTGGCTCGAGGGTAGCTCCTGTTCTCTGGGCAGAACTGAGTAAGATGCTTTGGACATTGCTGTTCCTTCTACACCATGTCTCTTTATGACATTGTTTTGATGATCAAACTCTTATCCTAACTTTCTTGATCTTTAAAAAAGTTAACCTAGTCATAATATTCACCATCACTGTCTTTCTCCAAGGGGCATTGTAAGGATAATTAAGGGACATATAGGTGAAATGTTTTAAGCTCAGTGGAAGAGAGAAGCCATGAGGCTCATAAATGTTACTGTTATTTAGCTTCTTGCTATTACTGTATGATCAAGAATAGATTAATTTTGGAAATGATGACAGTTTCATGTTTAGACATCTATTTCTACTTAACCACCATAATTGGACTTGACTTGAGCTCTACAGGATACCTCAGTTTATAGGTTTAAAACAAGTGAGAAATGATCAAAAATGTTTTTACTACGTTTTTCATTTGCTATTCTTTAAAAAAAAATCTAAAAATAGTCCCTTTAAAAGGAGTTGATTAAAAAGGTTCATTTTGTGGGAATGTTATGCATTTGCAACAAATAATAAGTAATATTGAAGCAGTTGGCTACCTTCACTTTCATGCAAAATAAATAAATACATTTGGTGACATACATTTGAGAAATGGGGTTTTTGTAATTTTCATGGACTAGGAACAACTTTAAAGATGATAGAAGTTTTTATCATCTGCTAGTGACAAAGAAACATAACTGATAATGTGTGACACTTTTTGAGTTTAACGTATATGTTGGCATGCCGGGAACCGGAATTCTCTTAGACCTAAGTCAGCCATCCCAGGGGAAGCTGACCTGACTTTCAGCTTGTCAGGGGTAAGCTTTCTTTGCTTTTAAAGCATGGTCTTCACATTGCTCAAATGGCAGAGGGACAAAGAGGGCTAAGCTTTCATAACAAGAGATGAAGAGAAAGGTACTCTGCAGGCTGGTGAGCACCTGCACGATTTTCACTTGTAATTAGTGGAATGGGGGCTCACTGTCGAGAAGATACTGTCTTTATGAGTCAAAACATTTAGTGTTGGTGGAAAGGTGAGAGTTCAGACACTTAGGGAGATACAGGGGGTAGGAAGCCCAGCCTTTCTCTTACAGTGACATCTGCTTTAAGCAAATGATATTTTAGCTCCCTAGCCATGAAATGACATGTGGTGGGGGGCTTGTGGCTCTAGTTAAAGAGAAGTAACGGGTTGGTTAGTTTTAAGAATTAGCTCAGTGGAGGCTACAGAGCTCCCCACCAAGGAAGGAGGTGAGAAACCGAAGGGAAGGCTTTGCCTTTCTTTTTGAGTTTCCTTTCCTCTCTATTGAAGAAGTGGGAATGTTGCCATTTTGGGTCATTCTGGCTTCATCTTATAGTGTGGAAGCATGGCACAAGCATTATGGCGGGCCCCTAAAAAGATGGCTAGTGGATTTCTATTAGTAGATTATGAGTAAGTGGTCCTAAGGGTGTTCACTCCTTCTTAGTATTAGGAGCTGTAGGCTGATTATGCCGGCAGAACCTCATTAGTGGATTTGTTGTTGTTGTTGTTGTTGAGACAGAGTCTCACTCTGTAGCCCAGGCTGGAGGTCAGCGGCGCGATCTCAGCTCACTGCAACCTCCACCTCCTGGGTCCCAGTTTAAGCAGTTCCCCTGCCTCAGCCTCTTAAGTAGCTGGGATTACAGGCATGTGCCATCATTCCCAGCTAATTTTGTAGTTTTAGTAGAGACAGGGTTTCACCATGTTGGCCAGGCTGGTCTTGAACTCCTGACCTCGTGATCTGCCTGCCTTGGCCTCCCAAAGTGCTTATCTTGCAATCTGGATGGTTTAGAAAGCATCTTGGAGTGCTTTGTGGTATCTTTCAGCTTAAAGGGGTTGGGGGACGAGGCAGATTTAGTTAAAGAGGAGCAGCTTTCCTCTCATCGCTGACTTCTTTAGAGTAGGACATGACTCATAACTAATTTCCAGACCCTGAAAATGTATTGGGTCTGATATCTGCCTAATTGATTTTTGTCTTTTATCCTATTGCCTTTGCCTTAAACATTTAAGCCACACTGAAAAATAAGTGGAGTTTATGAATCTGTTTTCATGGCTTCACCTACCGTTGTCCCTTCCTTTGTTCAGTATGCCTCCTCCTTAGAGGTTCATTCTGACCCTCTAAGATTCTGGACCCTTTCCCCTTGGCCTCTGGAAAAAATGCTGACAAACGAATGTACACTAAGATACTCACGGCTAATCAGGTTTAAAGTGTTTCTCCTTCTTGAGGTATTTATATTTCTTGCAGGGGTGAAGACATCTTAAACCAGAGGAATGACTCTCTAGTTGTGGAATTTCAGTCATCAGCCAGCAGATGCAGGAGGTATTATTTTGGGCATGGGGGCCTTCTGAGAAGCCCAGAAATCATTCCCAATGACCACCTGCCTGCCCCATCTTACATAAGGCTACTTTGTGCATCACACCTGTCTTGTGTGTCTGGTCGGGTTAACCTGACTGAGGGCAGCAAGCGTGTGTGTGGGAGCCCCTGTATGTACGGGAAGAGGAAGGGTTATGATGCATGCTGTGCAAGCTTTTTGTTTTTTAACTGCACATGTCAATGTTGTTTCAAAAACTAGGAGTTCATAATGAAACTAGAATTCTCCTGTTGATTAAAGACTACTTCATATCCATCCACAGGGTGGGTCATGTGTCCTCAGAGCAGTCTCCATTTGAAATCCATGATTTCTTTGAGCTGGTCACTGTCACCACAGCCACCCCGGAGAGTTCTTAGTGAACAGTGATTGTGATGTCGGAGCTGTGAGCCTCTCAGTTGGTAGAAGATTCCAGAGGCTGCAGTCCCCGTTATATAAAGGTCACTGATTGGACTCCCAAATCTAATAACTGTGGGTAATATACTAAGGATGAATTAAAATGCTAATAGGTTCCATGTTCTGGATATCTTTACATTTCCTAATCTAAAATTTAAATTAAATGCCTTAGGTGCTGCAACAGCCTTGCCGGAAGCATGTTTAGCATTGCATCATCCCTTAGACAGCAAATTCAAAGTGCATCCCAGCCACACAGGCAGAGCTAGGATAAACAATATTTATTTTAAAATGATTTGTGTGTCCCCTACAGCTCTATGATATAAATACTCTTTTACTAAATATAGTTATTTAGCTTTTTAAAAAATCACAATTTTTATAAGTTCCTTTGAACTCACAGATCCTTTTATTATTAACAATATTTTATTAGCAATACATTGGATTTTGTGCCACCTAAAGCTACTCCAAAGCCATTTTCTAGAATACTTTCACGTTTAAGCCTTGTAACAATGCCATGAAACGCCCCTGCTTTATAATGAAGTCACTAGGGCGTAGAGAGACCGAATGGCTTTTCCATCCCTTTGTCGCTGATTTGGGGAGAACCACATTTTGTAGGTGGGTGTCCTGGCTCCCGGCTTAGCATCTGCCCACTAGACCAAGTGGAAGCTGGAAGCACAGTGATGGCCAAGTCACTGTACCCACCTGCTTCTGCTGGGAAATGAAGACAGAGCTCATCTTGAGGGATCTGTGAGCACTTTCTGATTGGTAGTGTTGGTTCTGTTGTCTACACGGAGGCCAGATTTCTTTATCCAGGGAGTCAGAAAAACAAGTACATTTCCTTCCTTCAGTAAACAGGTCACTTCCTCATCACTAGTTGAATTAGCCCCTTTGTTTTCTCCTTATTAGGGGGAAGGAACACTTTATTTCTTTCTCATTTTTTCCAGTTGTCTGGTGCCTGGCCACTTCGTAATTGTATTTTGAGAGAATAGATATTAATTTTCTTCAACAAAAGGCTGAGTTCCTTGATGACACAACATAATTCAATTTCCGTTCTCTCCCCTCATTGCCTGCACCCCTTCCTCCTGGCACATTTTTCATAGTTAGGAGGAGTGATAGTGTCAAATATATCAGAAGGAAGAATTGATTCAGTAGTCGTTTGACGACTTGACTGATTAACAGAGATCAGAAGAAGGCTCATAACTGTGAAAACCACTGCAGCATGGAGTTTTAACAGCTCTTTAGGGAGCTAGGTAATGAAAGAATCACTACAGAACACAGCCATGCAAAAAAAAAAAAAAAAAAAAAAAAAAAAAAAAAAAAAAAAAAAAAAAAAAAAAAAAAAAAAAAAAGCAGGAGCATTCCCATATAACACTCAGAGTCTGTGTCATAGAGGAAGTATGCTCATAATTTCTATTTACACATCACTGTAATTACCGTATGCCTTAAGATTACTTTCAGTCTTCTCCTGTCAAAGTTGCTTAGATAGTTCCTCTTTCACATACCAGGAAAAGAAACCTAGTACTGGTTGGAGCTGCTCCTAAGGATTCTTTTTCCCCCAAAGAATGTAATTGTCAGACACCCCAGCACACTGCCTGATTACGCTGGCTTCAGTCTCATCCATGTTCTTGTCATCATCATTTGTCCATGAACCAGACTTCTGCACTCACATGAGTGTTACATTGGGCTTTAGAGTTTAATTTGTGCCTGTGGTTGTTCTGTCTTCTTTCTCCTGATGCAGTGTCTATGAACCAGATAGAAATGCATTGCGGAGAAAAGAACGAGAAAGAAGAAACCAAGAAACTCAACAGGATGATGCCACATTTAATTCTAGTTACTCTCTCTTCAGTGAGCCCTACAAGGTAGATGGTTTTCAGTTATTCATTTCCACCTCTCACTTGTTCCTCTCACTCTCTGTGATGGTGGCCTCGACTAAAAGAATTGACCAACCAAACTTCACTGAATCTTCTGTCTGTTCAGCCCAGGGAAGACAGCTCAGCTGCTAAGTACAGGGTCTTCCCCCAGAAATTGAGGTGTCTGGTTCACATGTCTTTACTGACTACTCCTTCAGTAACTTGAAACTTTTGTTTATTATTGAGATCTGCTTGCTGTGATTTTTGTTAATAATACAGACTTTATCTCTGTGTTGACATATCAAGGTCAATCCCATTTGTTACGTTTTCTTAGATTGTAGGAAACAAATGCTATTAGAAGGGGCTTGGGGACCGGGCACGGTGGCTCATGCCTGTAATCCCAGCACTTTGGGAGGCTGAGGCAGGCAGATAACAAGGTCAGAAGATGGAGATCAGCCTGGCCAACATGTCTCTACTAAAAAAATACAAAAATTAGCTGGGTGTGATGGCAGGCACCTGTAATCTCAGCTACTTGGGAGGCTGAGGCAGGAGAATCACTTGAATCTGGGAGGTGAAGGCTGCAGTGAGCCAAGATCACACCATTGCACTCCAGCCTGGCGACAGAGTGAGACTCCATCTCAAAAAAAAAAAAAAAAAAAAAAAAAGCAACAGAAACAAGAAGAGGGTTGGGTTACATATTTGTCATGTGTGGATCGTGCTAGGATTAGAGTACCTGTTAGGGCTAATGAGAAAGAAATTCTAAGATTATTTCTCATTTTTACCAAAGACCAGAAACATAACCTCTCTTCCAAAATGAAATGTCCCAGATTTCACAAATATCTTAGGCTGCATGGAGCTCTGGGTCATTCGGGCTTCCTGCACATTTAGCCCCATGTTCCTTTAAGCTTCACATTGACATCTCTTGCCTGTCATTCTGGATTTCTGGGAAGAATGATATTTAGACCAATCCTGAGCCAAATCTGAATTTTCAAGTAAAGTTTCTAGGGGGACTACAAATACAAGACAGTCCAATCATAGAAAGACTTAATGCAGATCATTTTTTAAAGTTGTAATAATTAATTTTCCTGATTTCCAGGCAATCTGTTTTAGCTGCAACACACACAATACCAAGGATAGATCCTTATTTTTTTGGAGACTGAGTCTCCTGTTGCCCAGGCTGGAGTGCAGTGGCATGATCTTGGCTCACTGCAACCTCTACCTCCCAGGTTCAAATGATTGTCTGGCCTTAGCCTCCCGAATAGCTGGAACTACAGGCACCCACCACCACACCTGGCTAATTTTTGTGCTTTTAGAGACAGGGTTTCACCTTGTTGGTCAGGCTGATTTCAAGCTCCTGACCTCATGTGGTCCACCTGCCTCGGCCTCCCAAAGTGCTGGAATTATAGGTGTGAGCCACCACGCCTGGCCGGATAGATCCCTTTTCATGCACCCCAAGGCCATTACAGGCTTGCTGTTCTGATGCCATTCCAAGTGCTGACAGACATCTTCAGAGACGATAAAAGATTTTGATTTTCTCTCTCAGATCTCCTTCCAGATGTGGCACCTCTGGCTCTGTGATGGATAAGGGCACTTGTCCGTTGTTGTCGCTAACAATAGTGTGGATGTGTTTTTCTTTCTCCAGACTAACAAGGGGGATGAACTCTCCAACCGGATCCAGAACACTTTAGGCAATTATGATGAAATGAAAGATTTTTTAACTGATAGATCCAATCAGAGTCATCTTGTTGGCGTTCCCAAACCTGGGGTTCCTCAGACTCCTGTGAACAAGATCGATGAACATTTTGTTGCAGACTCAAGAGCCCAGACCCAGCCCTCATCTATCTGTAGCACTACAACTTCCACACCAGCAGCTGTCCCCGTGCAGCAGAGTAAGAGAGGCACCATGGGCTGGCAGAAGGCTGGGCATCCGCCCTCAGATGGCCAACAGAGAGCAAGTAAGCATGGCCACAGGTTGCTTGATTTGCACAAATCTGCTAAAACCCAGAGAACCATAACAAAAAAAGAATATCCCCATGTATCAAGCCCCTCATCCTCATCGTCCTCTTCTTCTTCTTCCAACTCAGCACAACAGGGCTCTCTCAGGACCTTGCTTGGAGATGGTGTTGGCAGACAGCAGCCGCGGGCCAAACAAGTGTGCAATGTGGAGGTGGGCCTTCAGACCCAGGAGAGGCCACCTGCCATGGCAGCCAAGCACAGCAACAGTGGACACTGTGTTCAGAACTTTCCTCCATCCCTAGCTTCAAAACCCAGCCTGGTCCAGCAGAAACCGACTGCGTATGTGCGGCCGATGGATGGCCAAGATCAGGCCCCTGATGAGTCTCCTAAGCTGAAGTCATCTTCGGAAACCAGTGTGCACTGCACATCATACAGGGGAGTTCCTGCCAGCAAGCCAGAGCCGGCCAGAGCCAAGGCCAAGCTCTCCAAGTTCAGCATCCCCAAGCAGGGAGAGGTGAGTCTTTCTCAGCACCGCGTACGTGCAACTGCGTAGTTACAAGTGATGACCCTTGTGAATTCAGTTTCCATGTTTTTTTTTTTTTTTTTCAGTGATATGGTTGGCTTTATGTGGTAGGATTTGTAGCAATCACTCAAAGGGGAGGCAAATTTAAATAATGATTTCTTAAAATCTCAAATTTAATGTAACTGGAATTTTTAAAGTTTCGGTAAATGCAGTCATGTGTGTATGTATTAGTTAGGAAAGGAATATCCCCCTCAGTATAGTTCAAGGATTTTCTTCTGAACAGCTGGTATCCACTGAGGTATAAATAAAATTAAGAAATGAGTAAATAAGTGATTAAGAAATAAGAAAAGCACTTAAAGCCTATAATTTTAGTATCTAAATGGGTAAATTTTTATGTAAAAGAGTTCCAAAACTCTTTTAACATTTTTGTGTTTTGAAATATTTTAACACCAATTTTACCAAGTAAACCTCATAATAGTTTTAAAATTAATTGTTTTAATTATTCAACATTGAATATGGTGAATTGTTCACATGGTTTGGAAATCCTGTTACATGGTTTGTAAATTCTGTCCTGTCTCAGACTATATTCCAAATTGATGATGATTGTGAAGAGTACATAAGAAAAAAATATGATCATGCGTGTATATTTTTTGCTGTGATATGTTATACTAACTAAAATTAAATGTAAGTTCTAGAACATTATACTTAGGAACTGTTCAGTTTTTTTCTCTTATTCTTTAAAGACAGAGTAACAGTGTGACCAGAATATATTTGTATCTTAATTTGATTTAATAACCAAATGAAATCAATGATTTGATAGATGTTGTTGCATTTCTGACACAGCTGAGCTTAAACATTTCTGAACTATCAGTCTCAGACATCACCAAGGACTGATAGGGAGATCAACACATCACCTTTAGAGAAGACCTCTTTTTTCATCTGTGAGATGTTTACACTGGTTTTGTGGAGAACATTAAGTGACGTGTATACCAATAACTTTTTTTTTGATTACACATTTATGATAGATTCTAGAAAATGTTCACTAGGAATTAATGGAAGCAAAGTGTAATTTCTATAGGCATTTATATTTTTAAGTTTGTAGGAAACACACATAAATACCACCTTACAAAACTGAATTCGTCAGGCTGTTTGATTCATCATCATCAAATGACTGGTAGTGGCAAATAAATCCTGGCTGATCCTTGAGCAGTGGCGACTGACTTTTACAACCACCAGGAATCCCTTCATTATTTCAATCTCAATTGACTTCTTGTTAAAATGGTCTTTATCTACCAAAGAAACTTCTGATTTATTAGGTAATAATTTACTTGTTTGTTTATTTTGGAATTCAGTGAGTTCATAAAACTCTAGTTAAAACAAAAAAGATGAATTTTTGATTGCCAGTAAAGCCTTAAGCAGATAACTGTGCAGTTTTTATGAGGCTTTTGGGTATGTCATTAATAACCTGGACACTTTCAGGATGCCCTTTGAGGATTCAGATCGGAAAGAACATGCTGTGTGTGGTGTTCGGTTAGCAGAGAGAGAGGGGGATACCTTAGACAGAGGCTCATGCTGAGAGAAATCAAGAGTTTTTCTATGGGAAGTGTTCCATTTCCTCTATATGTAGTGACATTGAACTAGTGAGCCTGCCCTCTTCCTCACATTTTGTCCTGAATATTTTAAAAAGGGCAATCATGCTTTGATAGAGAAGAGATAAGAAGCGGTATTTGTAGAACAAAGTTAAAAATTGGTTTTTTTTTTTTTTGTGAGGGGGGTGTAATCTTTATTTTAGTAAAAAGCACATTAGAAAAATATTGTAATTTGAATCTTATAACACTTGTCTGTTTAATCAACCTACTCCCACAATAAAAACATGACTATTTCACAGTTAGCAGCAAAGTAGTAAGTAACTTCTCCTACCCTTCAAACTCAGGTTTTTGTTGACAGTATTCCAAGAGAATATTAAGAAATACTCTTTTGCAGGTACTTTGTTCAATGTTTAGAGGCTATTCCGATAAAATGCACAATCAAGCGAGGTGGCTCATGCCTGTAATCCCAGCACTTTGGGATTGCTTGAGGCCAGAGTTCAAGACCAGCCTGGGCAACATAGCGAGACCCCATCTATATAAAAAATAAATAAATAAATAAGATTCACAATAATCACATAGAAGCTGAAGAATTTTATCAACCCAATTTTACTTTTGAGGGAATAAATATTTTTGTTTTTTGAAAGAGATAAAACAATTTAAAGGGACAATTTCAAAAATATCCATGCCAGTATTTTTAAAAATAAAGATACTGCTGGTGTGAAAATGTCCTCTTAATAGTACAGATATTAATATCCAGTAAGGTAGAGAAGGTGTTTACTAGGGAAATTTCCAAAGAAAATGACCCAAAGGTCATTACTTGACTATGGTTTTTCAGGATGTTAGCTACAGAGCAAGACATATCACAGTGTAAAAATTTGGGGGCTGGAAAGGTTAGATAAAAATGACATAAAAAACAAGGAGGGCCATGCAAAAATAGCTGTTTGGCATTGTATAGGTACATTCCTCATAACAAAATCAGATCCATGACCAGGTGCAATGCGATGAGAGAGTTTTTTTTTTTTAAATGTAAGATGTAATCTCTGCCTTGAGGAAATTTACATTAACTGAATAAATTAGACTCCAGCACATACCTTTTAATTTGCAGTTTCTTTCATTTACAGTCCAAATTAAATTTAGAATTGGCCTTTTAGCCCTAGGAAAATTCCTCACCTTCATCACCCTTATAGTAGAAGAACAATTCTGTATTATTTTTAAAAATTGGGAAATTTTGAATTTCTTTTCCTGGTTTTACACTTCATAAACCCTTCGTTCTTTCTCTTACAACATCTGCACCCTATCTGCTGCTATGGCAAATTATTTGCAATAATTCCTGAGTCTTCAATAATAGGTAATTAGTGCAGAAAACTCCAGTGCAATTTGATGTGGAAGTTAAAGACCTCAAGAGAATTCCATAACTCATACACCTGCCTCTTGGCTGGCTTTTCCCGACTCAGTTTTGTGTTTAATGAAAAACATATTTTTGTTGTTATAGCTGAGTCTTTTATTCTGAACACCACCTCTCATTAAGTGAGTCTCCCTGGGAGCGCCCCTTGGAAAGGTGTCTACGGTTAGGTGAGAGACCAGGAAGGAATGAATGGCCGAAGCATGCCCTCTAGAATGTTCTAGGGCACGGCACACTGAATTTTATTTCCAATTGAAGAGAATTATTTTTTGTTTCTCTCTCTGTCTCTCTGTCTCTCTCTCTCTCTCTCTCTCTCTCTCTCACACACACACACACACACACACACACACACACACACACACTAATATTTTGTGCTCAGCATGTAATTCCAGATCCAAACATTGGGGAGCGTTAACCTAGAGAAGCAGATACAGTATTGCGGGACCTCAAATTTGCATAGTTTTGTGGATCTTCTTTAGGAATAAAGGAATAGAAAAGATCTCACCTTGCAGTTATTTCAAAAACATGTAACAGTGTTAACATAGTGCCCCTCGCCCCGCCTCCTACTCCCAGGGCCTTAGAGACCCTGAAGCTTAAGCATCATTAACTTCATAGTGTATCTGTCTTTGGCTCATGTAATATTATAAAATCATTACTAAGATGGTCATTTTAGATTTGAAAGAAGTTATATTAGCCTCAAACTTGGTAGAATTTAAAAATACATATCTATATGTTAGGTGATGGAGGCAAGGCACAAAATAGGACAGTGCTGTGAAAAACCTTACCTGCAGAGCCATTGAGACGACACAGGAGTGTCTTGGGCCTTGCAGTCAGTAGTTTGACAAGTTACAGCTTCAGCATTATATTCTAAAACCTACATATTTGAGTTTTCTGTTTGTGATTTAATAAGTAGTGATAGTTTGAAACTGCTGTTGTAGAGGGCTCCAGGGCTGGGAACAGAATTCATTTGACAAACGAGGGGAGCAAAGGAAGCCAGGAACTGGTGCCCATAGCTTAGTCAGTGGTAAGGAAAGAGACACCTGAATTTGAATATCAATCAGTAGACTCTGGTATCCTAGGAGTTTTTGTAGCAGTTGATAATTCATCTACAAGAATAGAGAAACCGTTTATGGTTGATCAGAATTTTATTTGTTAAAATAAGTAATTAAATAGTCTAAGATGTATTGATTAATCACAGCATTTTCATGAAGGACATTTTAAAATTGCCGTTTATGCCATGAAAAAGAATAGAAAGATGAGGCACTGTGATTCCACAAAATAGATTCCTAGAAAAGCAATTAACTGATTTTTTTCTAAAGTTCACAGAAGATAAATGATGTAGGCTTCCTATTTCCTGTCACTCTTGGTTACCTTTGTATGAAAATGGATTTCTTCCAAATTCAAGTCGGCACCAGCCTGTTGGGCAAAAAAGGCATCTGTAAAGCAATGTGTACATTACATATTCATGCCAGTCGAAATTTCTTAATTACATTGAGATGTATAATGTTTTCAAATAGAAGTACACTATCTGATTGCTTATGGAAGAAATGAGGTTGCATGGCAAGCTTGAAGCCTCAGTTTCCCCACCTGTCATGGTGTCTTTCCCATTACCCTCGCTCACCCGTGGCAGTTGGAGCCCACATCCCACAGGACAGCGTGGCATAGCAACAGCACCGGTGGTTACGCTCTGTACTTCATCCTCTCCGCTCGATGGGCAGCCTCTATCCTCTTAGAGCGTGGAGTGTCTGTACTGCGTATACTTGGAAGAGTGGAGACCTTAATCTCAGATGCTGGAGGGAAGCACTTGGTTTCACAGTTTAGATAGGTTGTTCTGAAGGTTGTAATGAAGACTGGCAAGTGCCACATCTTTCAGTTCTTTTATGTTCAGCCAATGGGGACTTAAAAGGTAAGGCACTTGGGCCGGGTGCAGTGGCAGCACTTTGGGAGGCCAAGGCGGGTGGATCATGAGGTCAGGAGTTCGAACCAAGCCTGGCCAGCATGGTGAAACCCCCATCTCTACTAAAAATACAAAAATTAGCCAGACTTGGTGGTGTGCACTTGTAGTTCCAGCTACTCGGGAGGCTAAGGCCGGAGAATTGCTTAAACATAGGAGGAAGAGGTTGTGGTGAGCTAAGATTGCAGCACTGCACTCCAGTCTAGATGACAGAGTGAGACTGTATCAAAAAAAAAAAAAAAAAAAAAAAAAAAAAAAAAAAAAAAAAAACAAAAAAAAAAAAAAAAAAAAAAAAAAAGGCACTTAACATGAAATAACTTTAGTTTCCATAGTCTTGTGATGAGAAATTTGAAGAAGGTGCATTAAAGTGTATCCAGTTGTACAAGATGCTAAAGTCCTTTTCCTTTCTCTTTCCTCTCTGGGCTTCTTCAGATTTTTATCATTAAGTCAAGTTTTCTAGCCTTAAGGATGGGAGACTACCACTCACTAGGAGGAATGGAGGGCGGGACCTGGAGGGAGGTTATTAGCAAGCCTGCTTTGTCTTCCGTGTTTTCTCTGTTCTCGTAAAGCTTCCTCCCTCAGAACAGATTACAGGGCTGCTTTCCCTTCAGCTATGGCCTCCTGGGCTTGAGCTCCACACCTGGGGCTGCTCAAGAGCCCCATGGGCCTCTGTGTTTGGGGTCATTTGAAAGTGACGTGTGATCCCGCGTTTCTCCCACCCAGAAAGGAGGTGTCACTCTCCAGTTTTGTGAGAAAAGCCTCTTCTTGTGTATTTCATCCTTTCTTTGGTCAGAAATCTTGTGTAGTCTTTCAGATATACAGGAAAGAGGTAGAATGTCGTGGAATGAGTGGAGCCGTGGAGACCAGCAAGAACTGGGCCTGCCACCTGTCAGCCATGTGATGGGGAGCAAGCAGTTTAATTCCTCAGGACCTTGGTTTCCTTGTGTGTGAGGTGGAGAACATGATCATACCTGCTTGGCAGAGTTATTGCAGCAGTGGGGAGTGAATGAGACGCATGTAAAGTGCTTAGCACAGTGACAATATAGTAAGCACTTGGTAAATATTGGCTACATTTCTGTTATTTAAACACCTTTGAAACAAAAGCAAACAAAATAGAAAAGTGAGTATTGTTGAGAGTGATTTTATGTTTGTGTGTATGTGTATGTGCCAGAGAGAGATGAAATTCTGAAAGTTCCTTTTTGTTTATCTTAGAAATAACTAAAATCTTGAAAACCAAGATTATCCTGGATTAATATCACAAAGCCTGAGTAGCATGATTCTTTTTTATTCGATGCTAGCCCCCTCCTGAGATTTTATTTTCAAGTGTGAGATCACCTTTTCTCCCTTTTTTTCTGTGTGTTTATTTTTTTCTGAGCTATTATTATCTATGGTGGAATCTATCACGAGAGCTTTATTCCCAATTAAATGAAATACAAAATCAAGAAGATTTGAGCTGAGGGCAAGTGTTAAAATGTTCACATAGTAAGCATTTCGAGTGACTTGTTGAGACGGATCTGTGTGAAGCCACAGTGTATTAAATAGTGTGTTTAATTGGGCTAAGCAGTAGAATCATGTATCTCCACATGATTAACCAGCATGAGCAGTACATTTACAGTAGATGAAAATGGAGTCTCCCTGGTGCTCTTTGCAGATCCCATTCCATAGCTACACCTGTGATAAGCACCCATTGACCACACCTGGACACTCCAGTTGCTTTGTTTTGATCAAAGGTTTGGCTGAGGGACCAACAGATGCCTCCAGAAGTGATACTGACTGGGACCCGTCTCTCTGCTGTAAATGGCCCACTTCTAGAGCAGAGCAAGGAGTGTGGGGCCTAGAGCTGAAATGTCTGAGTTTCTTCACTCCGTTCGCTGGCCAGATGGCCTGGTGCCTCAGTTGCCTCATCTGTGACAGAATCTTAGTAGAACCTCCCGATAGCATTTTTATGACTGTTAGATGAGTTAGTACTTACAGTGCTTAGCGCAGTGGCTGGCACATAGTAAGCCCTCAGGAACAACCCACATTCATAATAATTCCTATAGTTATTTATAGTGGTTCTATGTGCTTCGCATTTACCTGGTCTTGTGTCCAACCCCAGATGGGTTGACGGCTCTGAATCTAGAAATTGAAGAGAGGTGGATGAATTTCACTAGATTGTAAATTCCACAAAAGCGGAGATTTTTGTTTGTTTTGTTTCATTTTATGGTTCTGCTTGTCTGACACATAGTTTGTGCTCAGTAGACGCTTATTGGATGAGTTAATTAATTTAAGGATATGGATGAAAGAAGGTGCTCCCCGCCAATCCTGGGCCTCCCCATGTTGGGGCCTCAGTAATCCCTTCCAGACCTTTATGGGAAGAGAGACGCCAAACACTTCCAACATGTAATTTGTAGCTGCTGTTACAAAGAGAAATGGAAACCATATTTATTGATGTATGTAAACACAGCACATAAAAAATAAACCATAGAGCTAGATGCTGGCCCCAGAAACAAACGCTTACCAGGCAGTGCTCTGAGTGGGACGCTATGTTCTCTGCCTCTTTTTCTGTGTTCTCCTTTGTTTGATTTTCATGAGCAGAAGTCCTTGCCTGGGGGTAGTGTGTGCAGGTGTGCTGTGCGTGTGCTTCCACAGATTGTCATGTTCTCTGGCCACAAGATGATGTGGAAATGAGGAGGGTGATGAGGGGAACGGAGCAGTGCAGGAGAGAGCCCACATTTCCAGCCTGTCTGCCGTATGAAATAGGTTTTAATGTAAGAAAGCCCTAAAATACGCAGAGTTCTTAGAAGCACCCGTTGGCCCCATGGGGTGCTGTTTCCCAGAATGTCTCTCAGCCTTTTTCTCTGCATGCCATTTAGTACTTTACCAATGCTGTTGCTGTCACAATTCCTCATTCAGTTATTCATGGGAATGCATTGTTTCATAATTTAGGCAAACATAAGCTGTGTATGTATCCTGAGCTCTGTTTATTTGTTGTCCGACAGACGACCTTCAGGAATAACATCTGTGTCCACATAGGCCTTACCATGTCTTTAATGCACTCTAAATGGTTGACCCTTTATCTGTTTAACAAATAAAGCGGAAAATAGGAAAATGTATACATTCAGCTATTTCTCTCTATAAGCCCTGACAAAAGGTATAGATCGCCCTCTGCCTATTCCCACCATTCTTGGATGTCTCCCATCAGTGACAGAGGCCTCCTCCATCCTGCCAAGGGATGCTAGACGATCTCTGTGGCATCCCTGTTGAGGCTCATGCTGCTACATAGCAGAAGGGGACTATGCCCTCCTGGGGTGTCCTTTTCATCTTGGGCAGCTCTGATCCTTACTTATGCTGATGGACAGATCGTCCCTTCTATCACTTACGCTTCTTAGCTTTGCTCATGCCCCTGGGATTTCTTAATTGCTGGCAATTTCATTTTCGTCCATCTTTGATGACTGATTCGTACCTGCTAGGTCTTTACTGTGTCCCTCAGGACAGTGCCTCACATAGGGTCATGCCGCCTTGTACCAGACAGACATGAAAGTCAGAGGAGCCCTCCTGTGTCACCATAGCCTTCCTAAATTACTGTTAGAATGTTGATTTTTAACCCTTTGACAGTTGATGGTAAGTGGTATGGAGAGAAGAAAAAGCCGAACAGAGGAAAGAGGGCTAGGGATGCCCATGGGGGTGGAGGATGGGAGCTGGCAACAGCATCAAGAGGGTGGCTGGGTCACCTGCACTGAGACAGTGAGATGTGAGCAGAAGGACAGCGAGCCCGGAAGTGGTAAGTTAGCCAGGAAAACATGGTGGGGAGAAGGCGCATCACAGGTGGAGTAGGATGGAGAGCTGGAGCGGAGGCCGAGTGGGAATGTGCTTCCTCGCCCAGGATAGCAACAGAACAGCATGCTGCAGTGGCATATGCAGGACGGGAAAACTGGCAGTGAGGCCACGTCTTGCAAGGCCTGCCAGGCCACAGTAAGGACCGTGGCTTTACTATGAGAATCGGGAGCCACTGAAGAGTTTGGAGCAGAGGCATGTCTTGATCTGACGTAGGTATGTAAAGGATTGGTCTGGCTGTTGCACTGAGAATGAGCTGTAATGGGGCAGGGGAGAAGTGAGACATGGCAGGGCAGGTTATTATGCTAATCTAGGGGAGGTGATAGTTGCTGGGACCATGGGGACAGCAAAGATGGTAAGGTTGGATTCTCTGTATATTTTGAAGGAGAGCCAGTAAGATTTGCTGATGGCTTGGTTGACAGACAGAGGAACTAAGGACAGATATTTTATCTGAGCAAATGAAAGGAAGAAGTCACTATCAACTGAGATGAGAAAAACTATGTGTGAAGCAAGTTTTGGGGGCAAGAGTTTACTTGCTCACTTGGGCTTACTGAGTTTGAGTTGTCTCTTAGACATTCAAATGGAGGTGATAAGCAGAAACACGCATGGAACCCACAAGTCTGGAGTTTGGAGAAGGAAATCTATATCTGGGCTGGAGGTGTAGATTTGGGAGTTGTGAGAATACACGTGGCATCTAACACCTTGAGACAGGATATGATAACCCAGGGAGTGATGGCTGGTGACCAGAGGTGAGCTGTGGTGTATTCCTACCGAAAGGGTCAGTCTGATGAGAAGGAATGAGCAAAAAAGACAGAGAAGGGATCAGTAGGTAGGAAGCAAACAGAGTATGGCATCTGGAAGCCATGAGGAAAGGAGGTTGCAAGAAGGGAAGGGAGTTATTACACAGTGTCACCTCCTCTGTGTTAGGCTTAGTAACCTGGAGGTCAGCATTTTCATTGATGAGAGTTTCTGGGGCCAGTGTCTATTTGGGTTCGAGAGAGAAACAAGAGGAGTTAGAGACATTACATACAGTCTTTCTGGAAGTTTTGCTGCAAAGGACAGCAAAGATTTTGAAAATAATAAGTCTTCATTATAAAAATTTGGATAACTTTAAGAACATAAAGAAGAAAAAAATCACCTGTGGTTCTGTAATCTGGAAATAATCACATTTAATGTTTTGGTTAAAGACTAGATCTTTCTGGTCTTTTTTCTGTACTTTATTTTTCTTATTAAATTGGTATTAAAGCTATCATTATTTGGTTATTATCTAATTTATTTTCCTTACTTATTGTAACCACTTTCTCATATCGTTATACAGTTTTTGGCAACATTCAGTGTGTGGTCTTTAGTGGTTTAGCATCTCATTTATTTGGACACCTTCAATGATTTTATCCTATAATTTCTTGGTATAATCCTTTTGTTAGTCATCTAAACTGTTTTTGTGTTTTTCACTATTACAAATTATTCTGCAATGAGTGGTTAAGTAAATTTTTTATGTGTGTGTGTGTGTGTGTGTGTGTGTGTGTGATTTGTTCCTAAGATAAATTCTTAGACATTTAATTTATAATTGCAAAATGAGCAAACAATTCTAAAATATAATCCTTTGTGTATTTTTTGTTCAGGTCCTTTACTCATTTTTCTGCTGAAATGTTTATATATATATTTTTCTCACTGAATTAAAAGAGTTGTTTAAATATTAAGAAAATCAATCTTTCCTAATTACATTGAAAGCAGTTTTCACAGTTTGTTGATTAACCTTTGTTCTTAGCAGACAAATTAAATTTTGTATCTCTCTCTCTTCCTTTTTGATCTCTTCCTTTGTTAGTGGTTACAAAGACTGTTACCAAAGTTTAGAGTTAATTCTAATGTAGGAAACTATAAAGGAAATAGATGAAAAGTTATCTATCTGGAATTTGTTTTGACATGATAAGGCTTTACTTTTTATTTTTAAAATAGTCAAATCCCAGCATAATTGATTTATTAGTCTCTCCTTTTTAAAATAATTTCAGCAAGAAAAAAATGCTTTCTTTTTATGGAATTATAGCCATAGGTCAGAGTCACCTATGAAGACAATTTTTTGTGAAACTAAAAATCTTGTCAGAACGCTCTGTCATTCCTTCAAGACCTAGTGGAAGTCTTACCACTTCCTCTGCCTGCTCCAGCCACCAAAGTACTTCCTTTCTCTCAATTCCTATAGTGTCCAGATGTGTTAAATTACCATACATTATTATTTATTTTTCTTTGGTGTCTTCTGATCTCACAGATTTCCTGAGGACAGGCCCCTCTTCATTTGTCTTTGTGGTATCGTCTTCTAGAAGAGGTCCTATTAGAGCTGGTACTCCAGATCTAATAATTTTGTCCCTGAGGTCTGGACTTGACTTTTTGTATCTCAAATATAGGGAGAACCCTACTTTCACTGGTTCGAATGATGTCAGGTAGATCAGTGACAAAAAGAAAAAATAACACTAGTAATGAGGTTCGAGCATAGCATATAATCTGACCCAGGCTTGACCTCCATCCACTTACCAGACCTCTTGCCATTTCCTTAAACTGTCATTTTCTTTCATACCTTTCTATCTTTGCTTATGCCTGGAGTAGTACCCTTTCCTAGTTTCCCACCAGATTATTCCTTCAAAGCCTGTTCCTCTTATTTAAAATTGATAATAATCTTTGGAAATTGGTGATTGTTAATATCTTGGGATACCTGCATTCATCTTGATATTTTCCCGTTTAATTTCTAATGGTTTATAATGACAGGTCACATGCTCATATAAATAATTCACATAATGAAGAAAAACGGAGTTTAAAAATCGACTCAAATCCTACCAACCAGGAAAAAAAACTAACAAACATGAATTGAGCTTTATTTCAGATAACATTGTTTCACTTTTTACCTCTCTTTCTGTTTCTTTGGTTTCATTGAATTTGAGCCTTTCTTGAGCTTTGATGTCCATTCTTTTAAGATGCCCACTCAGTTTGCTCTTATAGGTCATTTGCTCTATTTGAGTCCCTAAAGAATTATTTGAATTTCTGAACCTTAACTAAAACATGTCTCAGTATTATGCATTTCCTGAGACGTGGAGTATTCTTGTTATCAGTTTGTTCTAGTTCAGGGGATTTTTTAAAAAAAAGATTAATTGTGGTCGGGTGCAGTGGCTCACACCTGTAATCCCAGCACTTTGGGAGGCCAAGATGGGAGGATCACCTGAGGTCAGGAGGTTGAGACCAGCCTGACCTACATGGTAAAACCCCCGTCTCTACTAAAAATACAAAAATTAGCCGAGCATGGTGGCGGGTGCCTGTAATCCCTGCTACTCAGGAGGCTGAGGTCGGAAAATTGCTTGAATCTGGGAGGTGGAGGTTGCAGTGAGCCAAGATAGTGCCATTGCACTCCAGCCTGGGCTGACAACAGGGAAACTCTCTCTCAAAAGAAAAGAAAAGAAAAAGAAAAAGATTAAGTGTCTGTACACATTATTTGCACAAATTGTGTTTGATTTGTCCCTCACTGAAACTCTACTTATGGTTAATCATTTTTGTTTTTCTGTCATATCTATTAGTTTCTCTCTAATTGCTCTGATCTGTATTTTTAGCCACATTCACTGTTATTTTTCTAAGCTTTTCTTGTATTTTGTGTCCATTCTGTTTCTGACTCTCTCTAGTTTTTGTATATTATTTTTAGCTTAAGTTTTTAGTTTTCTAATTTTTAAAATTAGTTCTAACGTGTGGTTATATAGTTTTATTTTTTTAATTATTCCACCAATAACTAGTTAAATTACTTTTTTCTGAGAATTTACAAGATTTTAATTATCTCTTTTTTATTTATAAGATTATTGTCATAAAAGTGTTATTTTTCATGAAAAAGTTAGAAATTAAACTTTTCTTCACTTACACTATTCAACTTTGGTTCTTCCTTTTAAGGGGGCATTTTTCAGTACCAAAGATCTTTAGAAAAGGAAGCATCTTTATTACATTTTAATTAGGGCACGGGGCTGCTTCATGGGGTGGATTCCAAGTAACAGTGGCTTAAATACAAGATAAGAGCTTATTTTTCTATCATGGTTAATCTGAGGCAGTGTGCTGGTCCTGCTCTGTGACATTGGGCTCCCTTTATTCTGTTTCTCTGCCATCAATAGGAATGTTAGTCTTATCCACATGATCCAAGATGGTCCATATTCCCTTCCAGCCATCAGGAAGAGGGAACAGAAAGGGGAGGGCATATCCTGCCCTTAGAGGTGCAGCCTGGAGGAGCAGGAACCACTTTATCTCACACCTGTTAGCCAGAGCGATCACCTGGCTATAGCCTTAGTCTGAGACATGAGGTGTTTAAGGTGGGTCACCATGTGTTCAGACATGACTAGATATTGGGGAAAAACAAGCAACCCCTGCCTTACAGTTGTCATTACTTTAGGTCAGTGGTTATTTAAGGATTTATCTGTCTCATAACTCTGAGCCCTTCAAAAGAAGGAATCATTTCCCCCATCCTCGTTTTCTTAACACCTGAGCCCAACCTCTAATAGGTGTTTAGTAGTTATTTGTGCAATTGCTTTTGAGTTAAAGTGACACATTCTCATTTTTTGAATTTCTGAAAGAATGGGGACTATAAACTCAAAGTGTTTTAGAACATTCTAGAAATTTTTGATAAATACAGAAAGGCTCCCTATTATCTTATTCTAATTTGATAATCATGCTCAAAATCAATGATGGCTACAAAGTTTATAAATTTTTTTGAAGTAAGTATAAATAACAGTAATATATGCTCTCCTTACTTGATATGAAAATGTCTTTGGATAATAAGGGGATTCCTATCTAAATTCATGAGTTCTCTTATGACATTTGGGTTAAGCCTGAAATGGATTAATCTTTTTCTGATAAAGTTTCATAAGCTGTGATTTCTCTGGTGACCACATTTAATTAGATATTAAATAAACTGCTTATCTTTATACCAACAGGTTTTATAACTGCATTTTTTTCCTGAGCTGTATTTCAGAGATTAAATAGCTAGCTGAAGTAAAAAATAAAATAAAATTTTAAGTAAACTGTAATTTCCTTAGATTAGAAATTAAAGGATGCCAACTTTTTAAATAAAAAATCAATGATTAAGCTTAAATTTAAAGGACAGAGATAGGGAAGATACTCTAAATGTATACATTCTAGTGAAAATAAATTCACTTTTCCAAGTACTTATTTTTTTAATCCTGGAAATTGGCTGTGCTTCTTGTAAGTGGAAAAGTTCCATTTCATCTGTCAAGACTGAAACATTTTGTGATAAGGTCTTTTGGTGGTTTTTTTTTTTTTTTTTGAGACAAAGTCTTGCTATGTCACCCAGGCTGGAGTGCAGTGGCATGATCTTGGCTCACTGCAACCTCCACCTCCTGGATTCAAGCCTCAGCCTCTTAAGTAGCAAGGATTATAGGTGTGTACCACTATACCTGGATAATTTTTGTATTTTTAGTAGACAGGGGGTTTCACTATGTTGACCAGGCTGGTCTCGAACTTCTGACCTCAAGTGATCTGCCCACCTTTGCCTCCCAAAGTGCTGGGATTACAGGCATGAGCCACTGCACCTAGCTCATTTTGTGATAAGGTTCTGAAAGTTTTAATTAAAAACCTGAGTTTTCTTTTTCTTCGCCTTTTTTAAAAAATGCTATATATCACAGTAAGATTCCCCAACTTCAAATCATGACATTTTGACTCAGCTTTTTCCTTCTAAGTCTTCCAACAGAGAGGAGATACTTGCAGATCTTGTGAATGTTGAACACCCAGGATTAATTTAATCTGCTTTTATTGAGAGGAACACTGCAGAGTTTGATCTGGATACACCAAGTGACTGTCTGCACAGATTATAAGAGTTTCTGAGTTTCCTGAAGTACTAAGACCCAAACATGGGAGGAAGATCAATAATTGTCAGATTCTTGAAAGGCATTAAGTGTATGAAGGGCTTGACTCTTCTGTCTCCCTGGAGCCAGGGAAATTTTCTGAAGAGATCTGGCCCTCCAGAAATTTCTTTAGTCTCATAAAATTTGAAGTGAAATTATTTTTACCTTTCTCTGTTAATCCCTTCTCCCTGTTTGGGTAAACCTCAGGTGGAGACTGGGTAGGGGCAGGTAAGCCGGGTGGTCTCCCGGGGAGAACATGAAAGCTCCACTGATGAAGGTAAAGGCTGGTGAAGGTTGGATGCAGCGGGGGCTTATCTGAGCCTACAGTTCTGGCATGTATCACAGATTGGCATCTTTGGGGGCCATGGTGGTTCAACATCTAAACTATGGTCTCCTTTTTTCAGCTGCTCCCTGGGCATTTTCATTTTCTTGATTTCAACTCAGGTTGACCATGACCATAAGCACCATGTTCTTGCTGAAATTGCATATCCTGGAATCATCTTGGATTCTTTTTCTGTATCCATAGCATATCCATACCTTGTTGATTGCTCTTCTCAAAGGTTTCTCATATTCCAAATTTTACTGCTACCTTCCTATTTATATATTTCACTTTCATGCTGGCTTTCCTGACTTCTGAGCGTCCACTGATTCAACTTCTCTTTGATAAGCCCTGAGCAGCATTATTTGGTGAATCCTCTGAAGATCTAATTTCAGCTCTTTCTCCCTCAGCTCAAAAAAGTTGACAAGCTCCCTATTCCCTTCAGGATGCAGAACAAACAATTTATGGACAAATGTCAGTTATTTAAAGATATTTTAATTTCATAATTAAAAAAATTTTTATTGTGTAAAAATGGTTAAGATGGTAAAATTTTATGCTGTGTGTGTGTGTACACACAGTTCACTTAAAATGGGAAGCATAAAACTTGCCATTTTAACCATTTTAAGTGAACAGTTAATCGTGTTAAGTCTGTTCACATTGTTGTGCAACAAACTTCATAATTCTTCAGGTTTTGATTTTATTCCTCACAAAAGAGACTTGTAAACTCTATGACATTTAATGCAGGATTGTAAATATATATACCAAAGTGTTTAAGGACTTCATACTGGTCACTGAAAGCACTGTATTCAATTAAGTGATGGCCACTGGAAACTTCCTTGAACTCAGTTGTGAGTGGGCTACTCCCTCGTCCTTTTCCTGGATGACCCTCTATAAGTAAGGACTGTGCCTCACTCATGTAAGGCCCTTGGTAATGTTTGTTGAGTGTCTGTGTGGGCTGATATGATCATCGTTGGTCTAGGATATTGCTTTTCTTGACCACCATTACAAGAATACAGGCTAATCCCCATGATATTCTGATGAAACACAACTCAACTATATCAAGAAAAACGCTAATGTTGTTAGCACTCTCATATCATAGCAATTAAAAATGAAAAGATAACGAGTGAAAGCAGCAAAATGCTTTTCTAATATCTAATAATGATCTTATTTTCAAGTGAATTATCTGATTTTATTTGCATTCGCAAATGCCTTAGAAACAAGTAAAAGGAAAGAGAATATTATATTTTGAATTAATATTCAACCTTTTTCCATAGAATTAAAAATACAGTTTTGATGAAAATTCACAGATGGACCTCTCAGGGTCCTTTTCAGACCTGAGCCCATGATTCACTCTTTCTAAAAAAAAATCATTATTGAACTAGTTGCAAATGAGACTAGGTGCAAGTCTTTGGTCAATTCTCTTAATTGCTCTGGCCTTCAGGTATATTTAATTAGATCCTATTCTGTTTCAAACATATTTTGATTCCTTTATGCTATGTACCAATGACAAATATTAAAAATATGAACCATTGTTGGGCTTGGCACTGTATTCTGTTCTGAATAATGTAAAAGCAGATTTAGGACCATAGTGTTAAAGAATGTTTTATCTCCATAAAGCTGATTGATTAATTTTGTATTTTATATGTTGAAATGTGGGTATCCTGGATTCTGGGTTCTTTTGTCCTGTGTGCTTTCTTGGAAGGACTTTTATCTATTCCGATGACTTCCTCTGTGGGCTGTGTGATTATAGTGTGTTTCTCTAGTCCTGACCTTCCTTAACCATATATATTTATTTTTCTTTTTAATTTTTAAAAATGTTTAATGGAGGTAAAAATACACTTATCATAAAATTTATCAATGTAACGATTTTTAAGTGTACAGTTCAGTAGTGTTAAGTACATTTACACTGTTGTGCATTCAATCTCCAGAACTTTTTCATCTTGCAAAACAGAAATCCTGTACCCATTAGACAATGACTCCCCTTTCCCCACTCTTACCTGGTAATCTCTGATCTAATTCCTGTCTATGAATTTGTCTGTTCTGGGTACCTGGTATAGGTGGAATCACACATTATTTTGCCCTTTTGTATCTAGTTTATTTCACTTAGCATGCTGTTTTCAGGGTTCATCCAGGTTGTGGCGTATACCAGAATTCCCTTCCTTTTTAAGGCTAACTAATGAGGAACCATATTTCTGCTTTCTTGATTTGCCCATGTGAGTGTTTTTGCAACATTCTATACTTAAAGTGACGAGCATTGGCCACGCTATCTTTCCTGTAGAGCAGGCTTCTCCTCTGTAATTTTCTTAGTTACAGGAGAGTCTTTCACCTGGTCCCTAAGCTAGAACCTTTGAAGTTATTCTTCGGTGTGCTTCCATCATTTCATCTCTGCTCCATCGTGCATTCCTTTTAATTTTATCTTAGTCTCTTGAGTGGGCTCCCTCACTCCTGCGTTTCATCACCACTTGGCTTCTTGCCATTAGTCTCTTCCAAACTTAGTTCAACCTCCATATCACTACCAGACATAGACTGCTAAATAAATATTTTTCTGTAGTAAGGAAAAGGAAAAAATAAATCAGATCATGTTGCATTCATGCTCCGTTAGCTCCTTTTGTCCTGTCTTTCCTAGAGTAGTGTTCAGCGTCCCCCCTCAATGTGTTCTGCAGAACCCAGTGCTGAGGGCTGTCAGGAGTTCTGCAAAGATGGTGTCCAAGTTAAACCGATTTCTTTACTGCCATGTTTATCAGCCCTCTTGATACCAAATATAAGTTATGAATCTCTGAAAGGAGATTATAGGAGGCCACATTTCCCAAATATACTTGGCTACAAAATGGTTTTTTTGTTTGTTTGTTTTTGCTTTTGCAAAGCAACCCATAGAATTAGTACTCTGGAAAATGTATGCTAGGAAACACTAACTTAGAAGAGAAAAAGCTGGAGTTGTGGGTCCAGCATACAGGACCCTTTACATCCACTCTCCCCTCCAGCGTTAACCTCAGGATGCTGTGCCTGGTACACTATATGTTAGCCATTCAGAGCCTGACTGTGCCCGCCCCCCTGCCCCCCCCACAACATGCTGTACACTTTGCAGGCCTCCATGCTTCTAGCATGAATTTCTCTACACCAGAAATATGCATCCACTCACCCCCAACCTGATGAAATCAAGCTGGCCCTAAATCTTCTTTATCATAGCCTCGAAGAACGGTTTTCTGTTCCTCATGGAATGCATTGCTTTCTATGTTCCTTCATAGCACTTCTACCCCGGCTTCTCTGTTGTCTACCATCTATCTATCACCCTTCATCCCTTTGTTCCTTTTTTCCTTCCTCCCGTCCATTCATCCATCCATCATATTATATTTTCAGTCAGTTCACATAGCCGCCTCTTTTATTGTTCTGAGAGCTCCTGGAGGGCTGGCACACTCTCTTATTCATCTTTATATCCTTGGCACTGAGTACCGTGCTTAACATGTAGGTGCTTCATAAATTAATGTTGAATTAAATAAAAAAGCTTTAAAAATCACAGAGCAGTTCTTTTCATAACAGGTTCATAGAGTTTTATAAGCAAGCATTATCTGAGGCTGGGGATTGAGAAAATAATACACTTTATTTCTTACATTCTGTCAGAGTTCTACCTGGACATTAACTTCTTAAATAGCATAGAATATATTTTTAAAACGTATGGGCATTGGAAGAGTAAGCTCACAGGTGAACCTTCCTTTAGGGTAGCAGATAATTGACAAGAGAGTGTACACACTGTAAGAATGAATGTAATTTTAAATCTTATGATTTCATTAAGGATGCAGACCTAGTTTTTTCAAATTCTGGCTGCAGAAAAAGTGTTTGAAAACAAATGCCCCCAGTCAGGCATGAGGGGACGTCCAAGTAGCATTGCTTATTTCAGCTAAAGATGAGAATAAATTAAAGTTAAATGAGCCCTGCACTGCCCTGGGCCCCCAGCTAGATCTCAGACTGGCATGACAGGAGCATCTGTGGATGGATCTAAACTGATGTTAGCTTTATGCACCCGCTCGGACTATGGCGTCTGATTTCTGCAGTCATTGCAGGTGAGAGCTAAACACCCATCTGTGGAGTGCTTCATTGTGCTAGGTACACATTGTCTATGACTATCACTTATAAATGAGGACCCTAAATTGATGAATCGAAAGGCTGTGGATAAAGCTCTCTGTACCCCGGTCTTTTAGGTTTAATGGTTTAAATACTAATGACTTCAGCCTTTGCAACAATATTGAAATAGATGAACAAACCCAAAGGGTGAGGTCAGAGAGACCCTCCTCTTAGGGGAAAGAAAGTCTTTTTATGCCGTTGACCCCTGGTTCATACATTGATGGTCACCAATTGAGAAGTGCAGCTGGGAAGCCACTTAGAGCAAAGTGTGTGTGATTATGTTTGTAACGATCAGCCTTTTCGTTCACCAAAGACCTAACTAGGATGAAAGAGCCTGTAGAGCACTCTGCATGCTTTATCACCACCCTCATCATTAACAACTACCACTTGTTATCTAAGTTTACTTCTCTAGGCCCTCTAATGCCTTAATAGTTGCTCAACAGCATAACTGCAACTTGGAAAGTGCATTTCTGAATGAAAACTCCACTCTTTAAACTCCCAGTCAACCCTACTGAAATCTCATTTTAATTCAGGGTCTTAGAAAATACTAGGTCATCTTGAGTAGGCATTATCTTGATTTTCTACTTTTATATCAGCTTATTTACATCTATGGATTTCTTTATGAATTATTGTTCTTTAGGTAAAACAGCATAATAAGTCATTTTAAAAATGCACTTAGAACCACATTTTACTGCAAATTACAGGTTTAAAACAGCTTCTTTGCTTTGAGTATAGTAATGATAGTGCAGTACACAATAAAAAATTATGTAACATTTGCACCTTTGGGGAGGAAAATCAGTTTAAAGTATTAAATAAGGGACTCTCCTAGAACATTGTGCTATTTATGGTTCAGCATTTGGCCAATTTATTCATTTAAAAAGTGAAATTTATGATTTTTTAAAATGGGTAATAAGGACATTGCTACTACAGTGTCATAAAGGTTTGTGAACGCAGGACGGATTTTGTCACTTGAAGAGGCTGTGGCTAAAAGTGGTCAGTAAGCGCTATGGTTGACACTGAAAATCAGAAAACTCAGTGTATGTCCTACCTTTTTATTTTTTTTACTTCTTAGGAAAGCACAGTTTATATGTAGAACACTGATCCTAAGTATACAACTTGAATAATTTTTACAGACTGCACACACCTGCATAACCATCACTCAAATTCAGAAATGGAGTGTGACCAGACCTGAAGAAGCTCTCTTGTGCCCCCTCCCTGTGATGACCCTACCCACCCAAGGGTGATCACTGTCCTGACTTCTAATGATAAAATTACTTTGGCTCATTTCTGTGCTTTATATTATTGGCCTTTTTTGCTTAGCATTTTGTTTGTCCATGTTGTTGTGTCAATTTTAAATTGTTCTTTCTCATGGTATTTGAGTGGTTCCATTAATTTATCCTTACCTATCACTTTTTGCTGCAATTTTATCATTTCATTAATTTTATTTCTCTGATTTAACTCGACACCAGTTTACCTTTATAAAGGTCAAATGTGATTCCTTTTACTGCATGTGCCATGCAGCCTTTTAAAACATGGATAAATGAGGCAGCAATAAATTTAGCAAATTTTATGAGTAAAAGAAACGGGCAGCACATTTTCATTATTCAAAGGAGGTCATGTTCATGGCAGTCCATTGCAATTTCGAATATGTAAAAAGAAAGTGAATTTGGTAGAATGCCAAAATAAATTTAGTTGCAAGATGATGACAGAAATATAGTTGTACTTAGGTTTGGACATTGCCTTATACTTTATTATTGACTGGATATTTTTAAGGGAATATTTTAAAGCAGAAAAAGTAAATTTGGTTTGGTTACCCAGTACACAATTTCCAATATGCAAATTCCTCACATCTGTGTATTTGTTTTGCTGCAGACATAACCAGGAAGAGTTTAGTGATGAAATCTGTTCTTAATTACGAGAGCAGCTGTTGGAGTGGTAGCCATTTTTTTTCCTCCTGATGTGAAGTTGCCTGATTTACCCATTTTTGCCTGCATTTTTCAGGCTTGCTAGTGCAGAAAGGGGCTGCTTTGTGAGAGGCTGCAATTTGTTTTCTGTCTGAGAGCCAGTGTAAATGGACTAAATCTACACAGCAGGGTGATTTTATCTGTCCTCCTCACATACTGCAAGCTGTCCTACCTCTGCTCAGCACCAGAGACCTATAAAACTACCCAACAAATGAGGGGGCTGTTAAGTGTTCTGGCAAGAATTTCAGGCAGCAAGCGGTTCCTGTGAATTAACTAGATCCTTGTGATGGGGTTGGGGGTTTGGCAGTGTGGGCAGACTTGGACCATATAGCACTGAAACAGATGGTATTAATACACTATTTTGTCTTTAGATTTGTAGATTTTTAATAGGCATCTTTCCATTTCTATTCCATTACTTTTACATTCATAGAACTGTAGCATATTTATGATCCTGTAGGTTACCCAAACAAGGGAAAACACATTTAGATGATCTTTTAGGTTAGTTTTTAAGCAACCTTAGGTCCAGGCTGCCACAGAAGGGGACTATATTTATTTATTCTTAATATGTTTCCTAGCATACTAATAAGGACTTTGCATGAAACTGGAAATGGAAGCTTTGTGTGAGACTGGAGTGAAGGTGATCTCCTTCACTATTATAATTTTCTACTTAGGACTGGATTTCAAAGCTTCACAGATTCCTTTCCTATAGAGAAGTCAATGAACTGTTACATTGGAAGCAAATGATACCTACATATCAATTGTGGATACATTTTACATTTCTTCATTCTCCATATTATGTTCAACTCTAGCCACAATTACCTTAACACTTGAAGTTTGACATTTTAAATATTAATTTATACTATGTTGTAAAATTAAAACATAGAAGACTAAAACAAATGCAAAAACAAAGTTTATTCTTACAATCTGGGGGGAAAACACTTCTGCATTTTGTTTTATTTTTCTAGAAAGAGCTTTTTTATTGTATTTTTTGTTTTATGTAAAAGAACTTTTCTTTCTCATGCTTGAAAACCAGAGTTTTACAAAAGCTTTTTGAAGTTGAGTTTTTTCCAAAATGAGTCAAATTAAAACTAATGTTATTTAGATTAATTTTTCTGCTCTGCTGGCAATTTTTGGAGCTCGGTGGTATGATTGCAAAACTCTAAACCTTCTGAAAACTGCTTCCCTGACAGCATTATTCTCTTTCCTATTTTAATTAAACTCAGGCCAATGTAGAAGAATTATCTGAGTAATACAGTCCATTACAGCCTCTTTACACAAAGAATTCAGAGAAAAGTGAATTTTTCTCAACTGGATTGCCCAGATCATTGTGTTTTCTGCCTTCTGTCTGGCCTTTCTGAAGTCAGTAGATAAAAGGGGACTGGTCCTGTTGCCCTTCAGGTTCTCCCCTCAGAGGGTAAACAACAGCAGATCCTTGAAGATCAAGTTGCTGCCTGGTTAGCAGAGATGTTGTCAAGTATTTGTTATTATTCTGGGTTATATTAATAACAATAATGATAATAGTAATCACAAAGACATTGACAAATGATTCACAAGTAATGCACACAGAAAAAGAATTATATCATCTTAGATTTAAAAAAAAAAAAAAAAAAGACAGAGATAGGATCAAGACCTACTGGGGACCAGCCTTTATTGGAAGGATTGAAAGTTGTAAACCATTCAGAGCAGGATGGAGCAAATGGGCCAGATGAAGAGTAGGCTTCAGTCAGCTCTGCTGCCTCTGCCATCGGATAGTTGGTGGCTGATGACGTGGCCATCCTCTTCAAAGAAAACTTTGAATTAATCACATACTTGTACCAGGCTCTTCTGATTAAGCAGAAGTTAGATTTCATCTAATACATTTCTAATCTCTTACAGTTGAGTTCTAATCAGCCACAGACACATGGATACTTCTTTAAGGGCTGAGACTTTTGTCTTTATTAAACTGTGTGTGGATTATACTGTGTATGCCCGATTATGTACTTGAAGTATGAATGAGTACTTACAAATTGTGACTAAGATTACACCCTGTCCCTCAGGGGGGTTACCCATATGTGGAAATTACCTGGGTCATTATAGGTGAGCAAACCTAGGTCATAAAGCACAGAATGTTCTGTTTCCTCCACTGTTGAACTTACCCATCTTTGGATATTTTTTTTTTCTGTTCCGATTTTCTGTATTTTTAAAAATCATAATTCCTTTCTTGATTGCCTGTTTTTTAGTTTCATTATGAGTTAAATACTCCCTGTGTAAAGTTTTCTGCAAATGTATAGTAGATTTAGAATCCTGGGTCCGTAGCATGAGGGGAGTTAGAACCTCAGACCTCAAGAGTCATAAGGACTGTTTGCAGTAGTGACCATGTCAGTATGAAACTTGGAAATTCAGATAACTTAGTGTCTGTGGTTGCCTAAGCTCCTAAGGTGGATTGCATTTTTCTGTTATATTTATGATCTTCTGGTTTGGTCGCTGTATTAGTTTGTTTTCATGCTGCTGATAAAGGCATACCTGAGACTGGGCAATTTACAAAAAAAAAAAAAATGTTTAATGGACTTACAGGCTTGCATGGCTGTGGAGGCCTCGCAATCATGGTGGAAGGCAAGGCAAGAAGGAGCAAGCCACATCTTACGTAGATGGCAGCAGGCAAAGAGAGAGCTTGTGCAGGGTATCTCCCATTTTTAAAACCACCAGATCTTGTGAGACTCATTCACTATCACAAGAACAGCTAGAAAGATCTGCCCCCATAATTCAATCATCCCCCACCGGGTCTGTCCCACAACACATAGAAATTATGGGATCCAGATGATATTTGGGTGGGGACACAGCCAAACTGTTTCAGTCACCTTGGATTGCATTGGGAGGCCAAACTGAACTCCAGAAGGTGGTAGTTTGGTCCCACTTGCCTCTGCTTGCCTGTGTGTGTCTTCCTCAGGCTGAGGAAGAGCCCTGTGCAGGGATAGCAGCTTTGAGGTGGTGCCAGGTCCTGGCACTACGAATGGCAAAAAAGCAACAGAAGGTACTGACTTCTTTTGTCTTCCCACAGTTGGCAATTCAGGGCTCTCTGTTTTAAAAAATTCTAGTAGTTAACAGTCCATGGACAGGAACATAACATTCATCTGATTATTGTAAGTGGAGTAATTCCCAATGATATTTTGAAGTTCAGGTGAGAAATGATACTAAGTTCCTATTCATTTGAATTTTTTCAAAAACATAATCTCAAATTTAAAGACAAATTTAGGAAAAAATTTGCAGACAGTTTGTTAATATTATTAAGATATAAAGGACTCTTATATATCAATTAGAAAAAGTCCCAGTGCTCTAAAAACAATAGGCAAAGGTCCTGAGCAGACAATTTGTAAAAGATGATTCCAGCTATTCAAAATCATATAGGAAAATGAACATGAAGACACGCAAATGAAAATATCATTGTCATAATGTGTTACCTATCAAACTGGAAAAACTTGAAATCCTTCACTTAAGAAAGTGAAGGATTGGAAAGCAAGATTCTAATCTAAACTTCTAGTATCCTTCTAGAAGTTTAAATAGTTGTTAACTTTATGAAGAGCAATTTGAATATGAGTGAAGACATTTACAAGATTGAATTCATGAATATGCATTATAGTTTCATTAAGCATGTCAAGGAATTGGAAAAAAATCTCTATGCCCTAATGTGATAGTAAAGCATGATTTTGAAAAGGAGTTAATGTCATAAGAAAATTTTCATATGTTAACTGAAAAATAAGTACATAAAAACAGTATATACAGTATGATCCCAATTTTATAAATACACAGTCTGTCACTAGAACTTATCTTGATTGGTGACATTATGAGTTATTCATTTCTTTTTGCTCTTTTCCAATTCTTACAAAATGAACCTAAATTTTTTTTTTTTTTTTTTTTTTGAGATGGAGTCTTGCTCTGTCTCCCTGGCTGGAGTGCAATGGCTCACTGAAACCTCTGCCTCCCGGTTTCAAGCAATTCTCCTGCCTCAGCCTCCTGAGTAGCTGGGATTACAGGTGCCTGCCACTGCACCTGGCTAATTTTTGTGTTTTTTAGTAGAGAAGGGGTTTTGCCATGCTGGCCAGGCTGGTCTCGAACTCCTGACCTCAGGTGATCCACCTGCCTTGGCCTCCCAAAGTTCCGGGATTACAGGCATAAGCCACCTTGCCACACCTGGCCCTGAATTACTTTTATAATCAGAAGTAACTCATATACTTTAAAAATAACTGTGACTTAAAGGTGCCTTAGATGGACTATAGGAGCATGTTGTACCAACAGATATTTTGGTTAAATACAATACAGTGACTGAAAGGCATGCATTTTTAAGATAATTGACCTGTATAAAAGAAAATTGATACAGATAATAACTGCCCAGAGAACGCTAAATAAGAAGAAAATACCTGGCTCTCTGCTTAAGACCAACAAACCTGGCATTAATGGAATCAGGAAAAGAAAAGCAGTTGCCACAAATCAAATCCTTTCATAGGGTGTATCTGTCTGTTATTCCTTTGACATCTGAAAATTGCCACATATTGGGAAAGAGAAATCATTGCCTTTCTTCATGTCCCTCCAGTACAGTTGTTTCTGAGATATGCCGTCTCTAGCTGCCAGCTCGTGTAGGCCCCTGCCAGAGAGTCATTCTGTCTGCACTTAGAGGAAAGAAAACATGGACTCCTTGACACCGTGTCTCTAAGGACTTATCTTGTGTCTTCCATCCTGGCATAAGAGCCAAGTGTGCCAGACAGCCTTTGAGGCTGAAATGAGATCAAGGAAGAGCAGGGGAAAGGCAAATAGCACAGCTTTTGTTTCCTCAAGTGATGTTACTACAATGAATATGAAACTCAGAATCCTCTGTTAAGTCAAGCAATAGCAGAGGTTGAATAGCATGCTATGACAATAGTTGTGCTATAAACCCAAGGACATTGTTAGGAGTTTTCACATTTAAAAAAATGGCTGGAAACTTAGATTTAATTAAGGGCACACAATTACGGCAAGAGGTATAGTTGAAAACCATAGAGAGTGAGAAATACAAGCAGTAAGATCCTCAGAGCCATGTTTGCATATCTACATTGCCTGTACTTTATGGAATTCCAGTTCTTGGTGATATTTGGAGTTCAGATAGTGGATTTATAGTAAGAAAGAAGATGTTGAATATAGAGACAGTAGAACTAGGAAATGATTTTTTTAAAAAAATAAAAGGTAAAGAACAGAAAAGCCTGGCTACAGTGGCTCATGCCTCTAATCCCAGCACTTTTGGAGGCCCAAGAGGGAGAATTGCTTGAGGCCAGGAGTTTGAGACAGCCTAGGCAACATAAAGAGACCCCATCTCTACAAAAGTTAAAATTAAAAAGCTGTCTGGTCATGGTGGCACATGTCTGTAATCCCAGCTACTCAGGAGGCTGAAACAGGAGGATCACTTGATGCCAGGATTTCAAGGTTGCAATGAGCTGTGATTATACCCATTGTACCACTGCACTCCAGCCTGGGTGACAGAGCAAGACCCTATCTCTAACTTAAAAAAAAAAAAAAAGATAAAGAATATAAAAAAATTCTGAAGGTGGGGAGCTGTTCATCCTCCTTTTCATGGAATCTAAATAGTCCTTTTTCATGGTATGAGACTTCTCTCTGAATCCAAATATTCTCAGTCTTAGAGCCATAGCTGTTCCAAGCTTTGGACCAGCCCTCTTACCGCTTTTCTTTAAAAGCCCATCTCACAGGCTGCCTCTCACTAAGATGAGTTAGTTCTTAAGGCACTGATTTTTCCCTTGGGAAAAAAAGCAGTGGCATTCAGTATAAATCTCTGTCGCAAACCCACACTGTATAACACACTGCAGGGTCTTAATGTGATACGACAACAACTTAGTCCTGGTTCTCAACTTTTGAGGCTACTAGTGAGGCAAGGAAATACATCTATTAATACAATATGTCCTATTTATACCCTTCCAGATTTTCGACAGAAAATCTATTCTGTCATTAACATCAATCTCTCCAGTTGGAGAACCCATGTAGTCACTCCTTACACCACCTGCCTTTGATCCTGTTAGTTGCTGTGTTAGTTCATGTGGGCCGCTGTAACAAAAATACCATACACTGAGTGTGTGTGGTGTGTAAACAATAAACATTTATTTCTTACAGTTCTGGACACAAAGAAGTCCAAGATCAAGGTGGTGGCAGGTTCATTATCTGGTGAGGGCCTGTCCCCACAGATAACATCTTCTTGCTGTATCCTCACGTGGTGGGAGGGTAAGGCAGTTCTCTGGGGTCTCTTTTATAAGGACACTAATTCTCAACCTTGAGAGCTCTGCCTTTATGATCTAGTCACTTTCCAGAGTCCCTTTGGGGTTATGATATTCAACATGTGAATTTTGTAGGACACAGAGAGTGAGATTATAGTGGTTGTCTCTTCCCTGCCATGCTGTGAATACGTGTGACCGCTTGGGTTTGTCTGGGGAAGAGAATGATATTTCCGTTATCCTGATGGTGTCCAGCTTTTGTATTTGTCATGTCAGCTGCTGGACCTGTCTTAGAGAGAAGTCACTAATCACTTCCACTTTTATGTTACTCTCATCATTGCATTGGGTTTTTTATTGACCAATAAATAATTTAGACATTGGCAGTGTTAATAAAACTGTAACATAAACCTTTTCTAAGTAATTTTTCTGTGTTGAGCTTATTAGCATCCTTTGGTATCTGCTGGGTTTTTAGCTTTACAACAGGCACTCACATATAAACATGTTTATCCTATTTAGATTTGTAGTTCCTGTGAGTCAGAGTTCTGTGAGCAGTCTTAACTTATAAAGCATGTTCAGACATGCTTTTCAGATGATTTTGTTTCATTTTAAAAGGGGAAATAGCACTAACCTAATAGGAATTCTGCTCCTGAACCTCAGAGGGAGCAGACGGTGCAGCTTTCTTTGAACTTTACTGCCTAGGCAAATGTTCTCTGCATTTAGATCTTCAAGAGTTTTACAGACTAGTGGGGAGTGGACATGTAAGGACAAGAGGAAGAGAGAGGCAGGTTTAAGCTGAGCTTTCTCTCCTCCTTAGAGCAGGACAGTGTTAGGATGGGTTGATTGTGGGTATAGAGTTCTTCTTTCTGGAGGAGCTCCGGCAGGAGCTGGGCAGATACTGGGAGCTATGACTAAGGGACATGCATTGCAGATAAGCTTTGACCAGAGATTTTCCAGGATCCCTGAACAACTCAGCACCTCTAAGCCTGTGAGGACACAATGGGTGAGATGAAGAGGGAGTCGAACTTCCAGCTCCTTGTGTGTCCCCTAGTGTTCCCCTTTGAGTCCACACAAAGGCTCTTGAGCCCAATCTGAAGGTCTAAGGCTGTGGACATTTCCTCCATTTCTAAGTTGGGATAGGGTTGTCCAGCAAAAAGAAAAGCAAACACTGGTCTAATCTTAGAGATGTTTGTTTTAGAGCAGAGCTGAGCTATTACCTTTCCTCAAGAAGGAAAAAGGAGTGCTGCAAAGTTAAATACTGATTTAAAAAAAAAATTGGCATTTCCACAATTTCTACTACCACATGTGACCTCTTTTTCTTTTACTCAAAAACGTAGGCTCTCCAAGGGATTGGTGGAGGCTGGGGTATGGTGAGGGAGCAGAGCTCTCTGCCGTGTTAGAAATCAGCCTCAGATAGGAGCAAGCCTTGGGTTCCCTGTGGTGGTAGAGATGAGCTGAGAGACGGTGAGGCGGTGAGAGCAATTGATCCACTGCTACCCCGCGTTGAAGAGATGACTCTCTAGATGTCCTGAGCTGGCGTTCTAGCTTCTGACATGCCAGTCAAACCCATAGATGCATACATCTGAAGGGACCATTGGTGGGAAGATTTATCCTCCTGACTTCAGACAAAGCCACATCCAAGTCATCTTGGGCATTAGGATGCTCTATTTTTGAAGTCTACAAAAAGGATCCCTTTGTCTCTTAGTTTAATGTTATGAACTCTTTAAGTCAGGAAATTTAACTTTAGAGCAAGCTCAGATTCTTTGTATGGTTCAGAGACCATTTTCTTTGGCGATCATCCTCTCTCTGAGTACCCTTCATATATTTGAAAACCAATACTAAACTGGCTTTCAGCTTTCTCTTCTCCCCAGGTGGAATAATTTCAGTTCTAGTCACTTGAATTCAGAAGAAAAAGCATGCTAGCAAAATTCAAATCAAGTAGATATAAACCTTTTTTAGGGCAACCACAACAACAGAAGAACAAAAGAAATGGTTTTTCTACTGAAAATGTTCCATCGGAAGTTCAGGCTACCTGAAATGAAATTAACAGTTTTATATTAAATTTTTATAACTGCAGAATTAACCAGTTGCTGCCTATTCCCCTTCCAGTGGAGGCTGGAGTTTGCTTTTCTTTGTAGGCCTTGTGGATTTCCTTTGTGAATTTAAAAGCAATTAGGTGAGTTGAAGAGATTTAGGGGCTACTGAGAGAAACAAGATTCTTTAGTAAGGGTTCCTTACCTTTGCCAAAACCTCAGCTCTACCTGGAATAGAAGTTATTAATCTTTTGGAAGAGCTATAGATCCAATTGAAAATCTGATGAATGCTAAGAACCTTTTTCCTAGGAACATATGTATGTATACCTACAGAAACTATGCCATACAATTTCATTGAGTCCTTGCACCTCAGATTCTAATCTCGAAACCTAAAGTAGGATGCATTTTAACCAGAGATGAAAATGACACATTTTACATAAAACTCTTAATCGATGACAAGAAAGAAAAAAAATGAAATTTTTCTTTATAAAGGGGTAGAGTAAAACAGATTCCTGTTGAAGTACAGTTCTCTGTGACTTAATTGGAAATTTAATTTAATTTAAATTGAAAATACTTTTTCATTTCTGAAGTATTCCCACCAGAAATCTTTAATATCTAATAGAATTTAATTTTGTATAAGAATTGGAGTTAACTCTTCCTTGCAATGCAGTGAGCATTGTAGAAAAACCCTGGGCAGGCAGTAGGAAAGTGAGCTCTTCTGGTGGTTCTGATACTGGCTGGTTTTGGGCACCTGGGTACATCTGTCACCTTCTTGGACCTTCTTAATCAGGAAATGCTGCTTTCAAAATCTGTTTCTTAGTTTCATTTTTTTGTGGGTTTTAAAAAAATTTTAGTTATTCTATCTCCATGGCTATGCCTTTCCAGAATTTAATGAAATGTTTCTTGATGCAGACTGTTATAATCCAGTAGGATGGTTTGGCAAAAAAATGAGTGGAGAGAAAAGATAATGAGATGTTGGCAAAAAGGGCTATGTCCACAATTGCTCATCAAAGTTCATGTGTCACTCACCCCATCTCAGCGGCTGAGCTCCAAACACTGGTGCAGTAGAATAAAAATGAAAATGACTCCTGCCCCCTACTGCCTCCCTCCTACACACGCCTTAAGGAAATAAGATCCAGATTTTCTAAACAATTTTCTTCATTTTAATTGGCAAAATGTCATAGGAAATGACTTGTCAGTATATCAGGTTTACATATATATTTCCATTATCATATGTAGAATGTTGGCACCCATAGATTTGAAATCAGACTTTCTTACTGTCATCATTAGTGTTTCATAAGCAGGTATATACTATTCAAGTAAAATAGTTCAGCCTAGATAGTTAGATAATTTCGATAGATTGTTGGGTTTTCTCTGCTTTGCATGGTAGTTCAGAATATCTAATTCTACCCCAATTCATTGGGGTTAAAATGAGAGGGCAGTGATTCAGTGGGTCTGGGTGGATGGATTCCAGCTTCAAGTCAACCCGTATCACTCACTTGCCTAATGGCTGTCAAGAGAAAAGACCCAGTGAGCTTTGGTGAAACACAAAATCAAGTTGACCTTGGCCTAACAGTAAGTTAATATGATTGCCTGGGTATGAATGCATTGCAGTTCAGCCGGCTTCTGGGATGGCCCACATAATCTTGGTTATTTCAAGTGGAAAATCTTAATATTCCCTTAGTGATCAAGCTACAGGTTTCAGGAAGTCACTATTAAGTACCACTACTTTGAATTGAAACCTGATAATGTTTTCTTTCTTTCACCACGCCACAGAGCTGGATTGCCATACCTTTCCCAGACCATCATTCACTCTGGTAGAGTTTGTTACGTGTGTCACTATTTGGGAAGGCAGTGTGTGTATATTCTCCATGGGCACCAGTGGGTGCATGGGGAGAAGGGACTCCAGGAGATCTCATTAATTAGCCTTTTATTTCTGCTGTGGATGACAAATGTCAGCTTTTGCACTTATTTCATACTCAACTGCTGAACTAAGTCTCCACACTCAAAAGAGAGCCTTCACTGCCGCGGAAACAGTAGTGAAAAATTATTTCCATTTTCCATTGGTCAGAGAGACAAAAGGTTGTCAGATTGGTTAGAGGCAGGTTTGAGATAAATGCTGTCACACCCTGGTAGTAAAGGAGAGAGGATTATCTGTGCATCACCGCAGCAATTACTCATACTTTTAGCGGTGAGCCTTTCATCACTGCAATTAGCTTCTTGTCTGCAAGTGTTTGGATACAGAGACTGTGGTTGTCATGCAGTCAGTGTCAGAATCGCTCAACACTGTGCTCACTTTTGTGCTTGAGTACACTTATTGATGAGCACACAGGTGTTAAATTAGATTGGTTTCAATCCATTGTATGAAGTCACTAGGCACCAACTAAGCCTCCTCTTGCTGAGGTTTCCGAAGTCTAGGTTACAGGAAAATGAGGACTAATCAGTTTCAATCAAATAGAAAGTATTATAAATATTCACCTAATTAAAGAAAAATTTATCACATTTCACTTAGGGGGAAAAATAAAACAAGCCTTGGTAGAAAATAGGCATTTAGAAAAGACATCTACATTTTACATGACAATGTATTTGACTTTCATTTACCTCCATTATATTAACATAATTTGTACATATTCAGCATCTAAAGTCCCTTACCTTTCCAGCTCAGAAAATCACAGGTGAAATTGTTCTTGTGAAGTTATGTTTAAATGCAAATTAGAAAGGCAGCTTCAGAAATTCGTGACCATTTCTGCTGCTTGGGGTGTCTCGGGTGCTCTGGCTCCTGGCTCAAGGCAGGACTCTTATTACTGAAATGGCTCATTAATGCCAGCTTTCCAGAGGAGGAACCCACCCCAGGCACCCCTGCCTCAGAGCGGGCCACAACAAAGGGCCAGCAAACAAGCAGCCCCACTAATTAAAACAATAGCTGCAAAGACAAAATGTGCCTACAAGACCTGTACCTGGAGCAATTATTTCCCATTAAACTGCTCATTAAAAAAAAAACAACAACAAAACAGAAGACTTTACCTAGAAAGGGGAAGACATTGGAAATTAGAATCAGGCAATTAGAACTAATGCAGTATGGTTTTGTATACCCAAGATGAAGTGGTGATTGGCAGGTATCAAACTTTGAAGAAATTTAGGTCCAATTTTAAGTGACTTTTACCCCTATGTGCACAAAACAGAATAAACCATAACCATCTGTCTTAGGGATAATCTGAATCTATGGGTAAAAAATATTTGGGAAATATTCTGAATTGACTTAGGCAATGGGAAAGTAGAGCCAGTAGAAAGACTTGCTTATCTGCTCTTTTTTCCCACCTTGCTGAAAACAATGTCAACACAATAGAAGTCCTGAAGTCTCTGTTTTCCCTCCTTATGTCAAACCTTACAAAGAGGTCCTTTGCTAGGGAGCAGGTGGAATGCTTTTTAGAAGCATCTGTGCCTTGATAAGGAAGCATAGACCAGAGTTAGAGAGGTAAGTGCGACAGGAAAACAGGAAGAAAAAGAGCAACTTTCTCTACAGTGAGCAGTCAGTGGAGAACAGCTAGGGGTCATGGGAATCTAAGCTTGAGAAACGACACAAGGTAAACCAGGGAAAACAATTACAGGTATCATGTGTTGTTTTCGGGTTTATTTCTGATCATATCAAGTATATCAAAAAGCCTGCTATTGTGCCCAGTAAGATCAGTAGAGGAGAAAAGCTTGCATGGCCATCTATTCCTAACCATTTATAGGCGTTGAGGCACCTGTTATGATGGTGCCAGGCTTAACAAAGGAATGAAAAAAAACCAATGCAGCATTCCTTTTGAGCAGAAGTGGCTGGAGAGCTGGAGCCAAGAGGCACCTCTCACCTCTGGGAGTTGGGTGAGGCATTGGGAGCATACCTTTGCCTCCTTCCTGTTCTTTCCTTGACCATCCTTACAGTTCCTGACACTCTACAGTCATTCTCCATTCTTTTTAGACTTACAGATTCTTCATATCACTTAGCACCATCTGCAATTATCTTATTCATTTGCTGACTTACTGCCTGCTTCCTCAACAAGTTAAGGGTTGTATCTGTTTTGTTTATTGCTATATCCTTGGCACGTAAAAACACCTAGCATACTGTAAAAGCCCAATAACTGTGTGCCAAGTGAATGAACTAATGAAGTAAAATACTATCTGTGATGAAATGCAAAGCAATATGGACATTCCACTCTGTGTGGTGTCACTGTTTGTCTTTTTCTGAACTTCCCATTCTATCCCCATGATTCCCTAAAATCGCCCCTATGCGGACCAGGCAGAGAAGAATGACTTACCTGAATCAACAGTTAACCAACTGTAAGCAGCTATGAATGTAAATAATTCTCTTGGACTTCCTCCTGTCCAAATGTTTCTGCTGGATAGATCTTTGGGTCTTCTTGTGGCCTCTGAGATCTCAGGGTAGACACATGGACGACTGTGAAGCCAGCCTGTGTCTTCCGAGCCTGAGAGGCTACTTGTTTTGATTTCTGTAGTAGGCCATCAGTGATACCGGCACCAGGATTTGGAATACATTTGTGTGATGCCTGATCTCATAGTCCTCTGCTTTTGGTGCCTGGTGGATTTCTTAGAGCCACTAGCCATCTGGCAGATGATCAGCTGGCCCTAGGTGAGGAGATTTCTGTGACACCGGGAAGGACTCTGGCTTGATGTGAGTCCATTGTCAGTTGTTTCACCTGTTAGTGGATTTAGGCTTCTTTTATCTTTAAAATAGACATGTCAAGTTTTTTTTGGTTTCCTGTTCATGATTTAGATAGTGGACATCAATTCAGATTTTTCTTTTCTTCTGCCATGAAGTTTTCTTAACCAGGCATCAGGATGGATATGTTTCCAGGTTAGTCATACTGAACTGAAGCCTCTAATGCATTGACTCTTGTCTCTCATTTTTTTGGTTTGGTTCTGGGCCTGACTTTCCAATGGAGGGCTCGATGGTGAGTTGTTATTTAAACCAAAATGCCCTTCAAATTATATTTTATGATCCTATTACCCTGCTTAGAGTGTTCAATACAAAATGGATCAAACACTACATGCTCAGTCAACAGTGGACAGCGCAGTGTGAATTACACAAAATAAATTTAAAATGTAGACACACACGCATACACATACTTGGAGCTGCAAGGGGAGATATGACATTTACATTTAGGAGTGTTGGGTTGTGGGTTGTGGCTTTGGATGAGCTGGAAATAATTTTGGCTGGAGAGAAAAGGTTATATTGTAGAGATTTTGAGAGACAGCCAGAAGAGTTTGGATATTTTCCTGGCCGTAGTGGGAACTAGAATCAGTTTAGTGAATGGGATGAGATGTGGTGGAAGTTAAGTTTTAGGAAGATTATTCTGGGGGTAGCAGAACAGATCGATAAGGAAAAAGTTGGAAATGTGTGAATTAGGCCACTGTCGCAGGAAGCAAGTCCTGGTGGATGGAGACCTGTGTGGAAAAAGCGAGGAAGGAGGAACTAGATGGCAAGAATGGGCTTGTGGGACAGGTCAGAGGAAAACCGTAGGACTTGGAGATTCACCATCTGACCGAGGTGAAGGGAGAACAAACTGGAGGGGATTTAGATCTTGTGGCTTAATGAAAAGAGTTATTTAGAGTCAGGGACGTGGTAGGAGAATAGATATGGCAATACTTTATGTGTTTATAAAGACTTAAAAACTATTCCATTATTCCAACCACCTTCTGGATCAGGCAGGAAAGATAGTTGAACGCTCATGTTATAGACGTAGATGCCTGGGAAGCTTAGGGAGTGCAAGGCTAGAGAGCGTGGAGAAGCCGGGTTGACTGAGGGTCGGGGATCTCCTGCAGTGCTGAGGAAGCACGGGAGTAGAGCGAAGGTGTGTGAGACTTGCCTCCTCCATGTGATCATCCAAGCGGTGATGCAGACTCTTAGGGAGGGAGACTGTAGTGAAGAAAGAGGAGGAGGCGAAGAACTCTGCCTTGAAGCCTCTGCGTCACTAGGGGCAGCGGTAGACCTCCCCGGAGGAGGAGGAGGGCTAGAGGCTTGAATGTGCAGGAAGGGGAGTCTGTCTGGAAAGAGCGGGGCGGGGGGAAACGGTGTCCCATGTCTGGAAAGGCTACGAGAAAGGCTCATTTCTGTGGCAAAGAGAAGGTCATTGTGGACTTTTATGCAAGCAATAAAAATAGTTTAATAAAGAATTTGAACTGGGTCATAAAGAATGTCAAAGTGTGTGGTGAGTAGGTGATTCTAAACCAAACTTAGTAATGAAGAAAGGAAAGGGGAGGGCAGGAGAAGAAACGGGGAGGGAGGGAGATGTTTTCATCTAATCAGCGACTAATCTAATCATGTTTCAAGCCATGGAAGATCTGTGATTGTTTGATGAAAGCGGAAGGGGAGAAAGGATCGTCCGGCAGAAGGTCAGGATGATGAGCTGAAAAGAGAAGGGACATCTCTGGGTCACAGGTGGAGAGAAGATGGGGACATCTCTCCTGTCGGGATGGTACATGGACAACCCCAGTCTGTTGTCAGCTATTGGGTAAATGCCCTAAAGAAAAACTAGAGAGCACATCTTTTTGAGCCTGTGCTTTTTGCCATTTTCTTCCTTTTATCCCTTATCAGAAAATGCCTTTACCTCTCACAGAGCTGATCACCATTCGTCTGCTATTATGTGATATGCCGTTTCTTCTCCTGCAGCATTCAGAGAGCAGCGCACAGAGAACCTGCTATGAGACAGAGAGAGAGTGCCTGTAAGAGGAGGACATTATATAAATGGATGACACTCTTCTGATAATTCTGTGTAAAATTTCGGAAGTTCTAATTATAAAAGATACTAAATGGATATTCAGACTCAGAAATATTGAAAATTATTTGTATTGGTAGGTGTTAATTTTAACATTTGTGTCTAGATTTGGCCGGCACAGTGACTCACGCCTGTAATCCCAGCACTTTGGGAGGCTCAGGTGGGCGGATCACCTGAGGTCAGGAGTTTGAGACCAGCCTGCCCAACATGGTGAAACCCCATCTTTACTTAAAAAAAAAAAAATTAACCAGGTTTGGTGGCAGGCGCCTGTAATCCAAGCTACTAGTGAGGCTGAGGCAGGAGAATCACCTGAACATGGGAGGCGGAGGTTGCGGTGAGCCGAAATTGTGCCATTGCACTCCAGCCTGGGCAACAAGAGTGAAACTCCATCTCAAATAAATAAATAAATGAAAATAAAAATAAAATTTGTGTCTAGATGATCTGGTAGATATGGTGCAGATTTTCAGTTAATAACTTTTGATTAATAAGAAATAATCTGTCTTCCTAGACAAGGGAGTTTAAATTGTCCCATGTATGAGAGGAGCTCTCCAAACGTGGATCTTCCCACCAGTTAGTACATTTTGTTGAAAGTGAACTAAGGTCACTAGTCACTCAAAGAGAACATGAAGTTGTATGTCACCTCCAAGGGTAGAAACAGAGTGACGCTGTGGCCTGACACCCACAGGGAGTCATGAACAAGAGAGTTGTTGTTCTCTCTTGCATGCTGGGGCAGTGCACCTTGGTCTTCTCCTCTCCTTTACACCCACGCAACGGGGAGAAGAAGCCACAAAACTGCTCCCACACTCCATTCCCTCTTCTTGGATCTTGCAAGGACAGCAGGAGTGTGGGGCGGAAGTCAGTCAGGCCCGACTCCAGGGCCTACTGTGCTCTTTCTGCACACACACTCCCTCTTGCTGCTTTTTCATCTCATCTCACTTAGGACCCTGATGCTGGTGATTCTTTTTTTTTGCAATGGCACATTTCTAAATTTTGGCACATGATGAAGAAGATGTCACTTCAGTTGCTTAAGGAGTGGGGAGCAAAGAGAGGCAGAGGGAGGTGAGCTTGGAAAGGGAAGGGCGGAAGGAAGGGTGTGAATGCACCTTCTGGCTGGAAGCTGTCATGGCTGCCTGTGCATTTTATGACAAACCAAACTTATCACTGGCCATTTGTCTCCTGTGGCTCCCTTTTTGTGTTCCCCGTTTCTCGTCTATGTTGATGGCACTCTTGTTCTTGTTTTTTGGTGTTCCTGCCTACTAAATTATTCCAGGGCAGTGAAAGCCGTCTCTACTCCAAGTTGTACCAAAGCAGAAATGTCAGCTGAATTATCTTTAATGAAATCATTTTCTTTTTTAATCATAGAGTCAACCAAAATGGAGAAAAAAAATAAGATTTGCTTTAATTGCAGCCACTTGGAACACCCAGCCTGGGGTTAAACATCCTTTCATCTTGCTTGATTGTGACAGACAGAGTAGGCATTCTTAACTCTCTAGATGCTTATGGTTTGGGGATAATTGCAATTGGGTTAGGGAAGCAAAATGAAGAAAATGCATGGTTGAGAGGAAAATAGAATCCACTTAAGGGCAAAAGTAGGTTTTAAAAATGGAAGGAAATGAAGTCAATTGCTGACCGAGTTGAGCACATGGGAGACACTAAAGCATGAGGCCAGAAGAACACCATGGTGCTGAAACGAAGGTCCTAGAGGCGTAGAGGAGGGAATAGTTTATTCTTACTGAGGGGAGCAGGGGAGGGGCTTCTCAGGTGAGTGGGCCTTGAGCGGACGATGAGGGAGCTCACGGGACAAGGCATAGATGGATGTATGTAGATGCATGCTTTTGTATTCAGGGAACACAGAACGATCTGTTTCTTAGAAGATTGGGGGCTTTGTTCCTTAGAACATGGTGAGGCATTAAAGCAGAATGGTATGTTCCAGGCTGTGTTGAAAAGAAGACAGTCCTGTGGCTGTGTGAGCGATGGATCGTGTTTTAGTAGATGGAAGTCAGAGAGATCCATAAGGAAACTGTTGCAAGAGCATAGGCACACACTGGTGACCTTGAACTAAGGTAGTGGTGTTGGTTCTAGAAAGAAGGTGGATGTGTGAGAGTCATTTCAGAAATAGAATACAAATAACTTGGTAATTAATTAAATGTGGAGGTAAGGTAGGTGAGGTGCCTGAGAATGCTCCAAGTTGCATTGCTGTTTAAGGATATGGTCGTACCATGTAAGCAAGGGTGTGCTTTTTTTTTTTTTTGGCGAACAAAGGACTCTGCTTTATTTTGTTGGCCAGTTTCCATGGCGTAAATGCCCTTCCCTAGCCCATTGCTGCCTACCCCCCGGACAGTGCCACTGAATGTGGAGGTGGGAATAGATGGACACAATCGGTTCCTAAGCTGGTGTGAGCCAGCTCCAGCACACCCCTGTGTCTGGTAGGTTATGGAGAAAGATGCCTATTTCGTTTTGAATGGCTCAAATTTAATGCAACAGTGGAAGGTCCATAGGAAAGAGTCAAGCAGGCATTGGAAACCTAGAGCTGGCACTCAGGAGAAAGACCAGGCAAGACATGAAGATGGAAGTCATCATCATTAAAGTGCTGGGGGTGGTGGGCAAGAGAGGCAAAGAAATTGGGAGAGGAAGGGAGGGAGGGTGACGGAATTTACAGAAGTGGACTGAAAATGGAACCTTGGGGAATACCTAGGTGTAAGGGTAAGAGACAAGGAAAAACACAGAAATGAAAGATGGGGAAGAGAGCAATGGGAGGGCCGGGGTGAGGATTGTGAGAAGGCAGAATTGCAGTATGGAAGACAGCGGAGTCCAAGAAACACAGTAATGTCATCAGGATATAGGATGTTTTGACTTCCAACTTATGAATATAAACATTTTAATCAGAACTGGCCAAGCATGAATTAATTTTCATGAAGCTCCTGAGGGAACATCATTAAGCCAATTTAATTCCTTCCCATAATCAATTTTCCATAGAGTGCTATTAATCTGTTTCCAATTTCTTCCCATTTTTGTATCTTAATGAAATTATTTAAATCAGAATAAACTATTTTCCTCATAAATATTGTGAAAAAAGATTTTATTTGTCAATAACTTTAAACAATCTCTATTGAATTTTACTGATTATATCCTCTGTCATTCTTCATTTTCTTCTGAAGCCATCTTCTCTGGGTTCAGTTTCCCTGGATTATTTATTTATTTATTTGTCAATGAATAACAGATGACCCTTTAGGCAGTATTTCATCTGTGTAAATTGTAATCTGTGCTCATTATAGCCATGTAAGTTTTACTTTGTCTTTAAATACAAACCTACTAAGCAATCTAATTTAGTTGCTTTTTCCTGACAGGCCACTTGAGCACTGGGCATTAGGAAACTAGGTGGGAATCCTAATGGAGAAAGATAGATGTGGTTTGGAAAACTCAATATAAATTTATTAATAAAAGTCTTAATTAAAATCTGATACTGGGAGAAAATAATTTCATTGTCTCTATTATAATAATTTTAGTATCTTGGAGTTTTCATAGTGCTTTAAAGTAAACAAAAATGCAAAATTATTTCATTTGCTAGTCAAAATAATAAAAATCTCCTGTATAGTATATTTATTTCTACTCATCATGAGGCAGTTGTGTTAATATATAGTCAAAGAACAAAGCACTATGTCTGATTAGCTGGTTTTGGCAGAAATATGACTAGTAGGTTTGAAAGATCACACTGGGCCCAAGACAAACAGAAGGAATGTCCGTCATCTTGAGAGCTCGCCCCACTTCTAACAGGTCATCTGTGGTTGGTGGCATTTCGGTGGTGAATTTGCCACAGCCCATAGGCTGGAGTGGACTCACGTAAACTAAACTAACAAGACAAACATGTGAAACCATAATGTCATTTTATTCATTTAAACAAGAAAAGGACTTCAGAAAAAGCTTAAGAAAGAATATACGACTGTGATCTTGGCTGGCTTTGAGGAAAAAAGCAAAGTCAGACATATGTACAACCATAAATTTCAGCTATTGGCTTCAGTTTTCTGATGCAAGTTTAATGTGAATTTCTAAATATTTTCATTCATCTACTGTGCACTCCAGGAGAGAGAGCAGAACTGGAATAGTTAAAGTCCAATGAGTACAATTCTGTGTTTCTGCCTCCATCGTGCAGATGCCTTACCAACAGGGTATTAGTAATAGATTTGACTAAGGATTCTTTTTCTCCGGGAAGGAGCTGGGATGGATGTTGTGTGCTTTCCTTATTTCTTTGTTAGCATGGTTGCTTCAACCACTCTTCTGAGCCACATGTCCTTTCTTTAAATAGGTGGGTTCTGTCAGGATGTAGTCTAGTCTTCAATGTTTAACAATCATAGTGGTTTTTTGGAAAATTTGTGTATTTCATCTTCTGCTCATTTTGTGTGGTTCATAAAGTTGAAATCTCCGAGAACAATTTCAGACCCTAGTTTTGGGGAGTCTTACCCCTGAGTATCAACAACCACAACACTGTCAGTCTTTTATAACATAACATTGCTTAAAGATTGATGGTTGAATTGAATTACAGTCAGCATCCACAGGTGCTTTAGTTTTTGAGATCATTGTAGAGTCACATGCAGTCGTAAGAAAAAACTCAAAGAGATTGTGTACCCTTCCCCCATTTTCCTTCAGTGCTAACATCTTGCAACACAACCATGAGCATATTGACATTAACACAGTCAAGATACAGAAGAGTTCCATGACCACAAAGATCCATTATGTTGCCCTTGCATCCTAGGAATAAATCCCAAATAAATCATGGTGCATAATTCTTTTTATACATTGCTAGATTCAATTTTCTAATATTTTATGGAGAATTTTTGCACATAATACTTTAGACTTTTCCTCATTCTAATGTAGGCGTTTAGTACTGTAAATTTCCCTGTCAGCATGACTTTAGCTGCATGCTACATATTTTGATGTGTTGTATTTTTATATTTATTACATTCTATGGATTTTTAAATATACCTTTTGAGATGTTACCTTCAAACCATTCAGTATTTAGAAATGTGTTTAACTTTTAAGTATCTGAAGATTGTTCTGTTATTTTTGTGTTATTGATTTCTAGTTTGATCCTGTTATGGTCTAGAGAACATGGTCTGTGAGATTTTAGTTCTTTCAAATTTGTAGAATTTTGTTCTGTAGCACAGAATATGCTCTATCATGATAAATGTTACATGAACACTTGAAAAATGTGTATTCTGCTGTTGTTGAGTAGAGTTTTAAAATACATGTCAATTATATCTTGTTGGTTGATTGTAGCATGTATTTCTTCTATATCCTTGCTGGTTTTCTGTGTAGTAGCTCTAATTATTGTTGAAAGTAGGGTAATTTAAGTCCCCGGCTATAGTTATGGATTTGTGTCTTTCTCCTTTGAGATCTATCAGTTTTTGTTTCATGCATTTTGAGGCTCTGTTGTTTGGTGCATATACTTTTAGGATTGTTGTACCTTCCTAATCAATGGATTGTTTTATAATTATGTCACATTCTTCTTCATCTTTAGTATTTTACTTTGCTCTTAAGTTTACTTTATCTGATATTAATTTAGCCACTTCTGCCTTTTTAATATATGTTTGCATGGTATATCTTTTTCTATCCTTTTATTTTCAATCTACATATGAAGTTGTATGTAAAATCTGTTTCTAATAGACAGTATATTGTTGGATCATGTGATTTTTATCCACCCTGACAATCTCTGTCTTTTATTTGATGTATTTAGACTTACTTTAAGGTAATTAGACTTACTTTTAAGGTAATTATTGTTATATTTGGGCTAAGTTCTTTTATTATTTTCTAACTGCCTCTCATTTTTCTGTTTCCATTTTCTAAATAGTCTATGGGTTGTTAGAACATTTAAAAAATGATTCTGTGTTGATTTGTTTTTAGTGATTTTTGTTTTTTGTTTTTTTTGTTTGTTTGTTTGTTTTTTAGTACACCTATTTGTATACTTTTCTTAGTGATATCTCTAGGTATGACAATACACATAAGTAACTTATCACAGGCTGCCAGTATCAGTGTTTTACCACTTTGAATGAGTGTTAAACCTCATGTAGAATGTAGAAACCTGACTGCCATTTGGGTATATTAATCCTTTCCTCTCTTTAAATGTAATTGTCTAAGTACTTCCTGTATATACATTGTGTACCACATCAGGTGCTGCAGTGATTTTTGCTTCAGCCATCAATTTTACCCATTCTCATGCTCTTTTTTTCCCTGAAGTTTCAGACTTTGTTCTTTTTATCTTTTCTGTTCAGACAACTTTCTTTATCCATTTATTACGGGTGCATTTGCTAGTACAAATTCTCTTTTCTTTCATTTAGGAATGTTTTTATTTACCCCTTCATTTTTTAGGAATATTGTTACCAGATATAGAATTCAGTTGATAGTTCTTTTCTTTCAATATTTGAGAAATGCCAAGTACATTTTTTCTGGCCACCATGGTTTCAGATGATAAATCTACTTTCATATGAATTGTTACTCCCCTAGAGGTAATGTACTTTTTCTCTTTGGCTGCTTTTAAAATTTTTTCTTTGTCTTTAGGTCTTAAAAGTTTAATTATGATGTGTATTGATGTGGATTTCTTTGGGTTTGTTTATCCTATTTGGATTTCGTCAATCTGCGAGTTTATGTCTTTCACCAAATTTGAGAAGTTTTCAGCCATTATTTTTACTAGGATACTCTTTTATCCATACTCTCCTCCTCCCATTTGGTGCTCTAATGATTAAAAAAGAGGTTAAATATCAGTGTAGATGTGGCTAATATTACAAAAAAAAAAAAGGAAAAAGCAAGTTAGATGTATTTTTTTCTCTACTGTTTAGATTGAGTAAATTCTGTTGCTGTGTCTTCAGGTTCGCTGATTCTATCCTCTGTCATTTCCACTTTCCTATTGAGCTCATCTAGTGATGTTTTATTTCTACTATTGTACTGTTTAATTACATAGTTTCAATATTGTTCATTTTTGTAACTTCTCTTTCTGCTGAGATGTTGGTTTTATTTGCTTCAAGATAGTTTATAGTTCATCGTTGAATTATTTTTTTGTTGACAGCTTTAAGGTTCTTGTATCATCATTTTAACACCTGATCATCTCAGCATTGGCATCATCTGATTGTCTTTTCTAATTCAGGTCGTGATTTTCCTGGTTCTTGATGGGTGATTTTTTATTGCCTCCTGACATTCTGGCCATTATTTTAAGAGTCTCCATTTTTACATTTAGCACCCAGGCTACTTTTGTGGGCTATGGTTGTAGGGAAAACTTAACATTCAGAGCCTTTGTGGTGCTACCTTGGTCTGCTTGGTTGTCTTGTGCTGTTCGTGCTGCTGCTTGAGGAGAAGGAGGAGGGAGTTTCTGTGAGGCTGGGTTCCCTACTGCATTAGGTGGAGCAATGGAGTATGTAGCCTCTAAGAATGAAATGGATGAAGAGTGCTTCCTGGGCTGGGTACTTGTCATAGTGGGATCCCCTTTTCTGGTGTGCCTGGCTGCCACATGTGTCTGAGGCCTGGTAGGGAAGGAGAACCCTTCCTGGGCTGAGTGATCTGCCTTGCATGGTGTGTCTGAGTTGGGGAGGAGAATCTGAGGCCTAGAGAGTAGGAGAGTGCTCCATCTGGCCAAATTTTTGTCAGTGGGGTGATTGATCTGTCCACTTTGTGGGTTCTGCCCCTCCTGGTTTTATTGGTGGGACTCTTAATTTGCAGAAGGAATGCACTTACCAGGGCTGCCTTCTGTTGCTATATATAGGCTGTGGGTTGGGAAATGCCAGGTCTGAGTTGCCTTTTATTGGCAGGGCAGCATCGGGATGCCATGTCACTTTGTGGCTCTCTAAACCTAGTATCTCTGATCAATTTATCTTACTCTTTTCATCTTTCACATGGAAACTTTGGCTGCCCCTCATGGTATTTTCAGGGGTTATCATTGTGCTTAGTAGGAAGGAGCAGGAAGAAATGAGACTACACCCTTTTTTCCAGACTAGAGGTACACAAGTCAGTCCAAAATATTTTTGAGACCCAGTTTGTTGGGACTGTGGAAAACTCAGAGACAGATAATCTCTAAAACCTGTGTGCATCAAGTAGACCAGCCAGTCGGGAACAAAGAGCTAAGGAAAATGGTAAAAGTAAAACCACAAACGTCTCAGGGCAAAATGTGATTAATTGCCAAGTGAGTGATATGGGCAAGAAACACTGGGGACCCTGAGGGAGGATAGATCAATACATCTTCCAACCTGACTTCAGCAATTAATGACCACAGTTTTTCAGCAGTGTGATGCCCAAAGCATATGATCTTCACATGAAAGAGGCCTCTAGCTGGTAGAAAGGAATAGAAAGCTGGAGATTAGCATCGTAAAACAAGACCCCTTCCCCAACTTGTCTTGGCCCTGCTTCTCCATATGCTGGGGGAGTGGGAGGCAAGGTGGGGAGATGTTAGTGGATGAACAGCAATGGGGAAAACTCTGTGAGAATGAATGGCTTTAACATGCCAACGCACAGTGACTGAAGCCCCACCAGCAGTGACTGAAAGGCTGAAAGGGTATCTGGCTGGCTCAGTGTGAGTTCCAGTTTTGAGAAAACAGGTAGCACGTCCACCCTGTGGAAGGGCGTTGCCTGTGGGGAGCCAGGAGCACAGGGCTGTGTGAAAGTAGGTCACAGGTTTGGCAGCTGCATCAGGACAGCTCAGAAGGAACCGCATGGCAGGGGTGGAGGCCAGGTCCTGATTAGCATATCAGAGTGCTCTAGGAGTCCCGGAAGGCCCTCCTCTTCAATGTGAGCTGCTGCTGACACCCAGACCATTTTGGAACCTGAAATTGTCTTTTCCCCAAATGCGGCAAGGCCCAGGCTGAATTTGGAGGATCCCTGTCCTAGTTAGTGTGTAAGCAGGCAGAAAGGATAGAACAGGAGAGGGAGGCAAAGAAGAAAGAACAGAGGACAGAGAGGGCAAGCTTGACTTCTTAACGAAAGGTTGTAATATGAAGCAAAGCACTTGTTAGAAGAGAAAGTGTTTGGGTATTATCATAAGGAGAGCAGCATTTTGCATGTTGTTGATAAAGCATGGCATCTCAGCAGGATACCTCTGAGTCCATATGGTGCTAGTCGTTTTTTCAGTAAACATAAAAAATTATTATAAATAGTAATATTAAATGAAGTGTCAGAATGACTACAGTACTTTCTTTTTAACAGTTAAAAAAATGTGTTGTTATTTATGACCAGAAAGTTCAGGTTGAGTCTAAAAATCCCAGAAGAGACTAACCGATATTATTATTATTTAAACACAATTAAACATTTAAAGATGAGTTCTGGGGAGTGATTACTCAGATGTTAACACTAGTGCCCATGAAAGAAGTGAAAGAAGTTTTGCCTTTTTTAAAAGATACGTTTTTACATTTCGCTTACTGTAACATCTTGATTATGCTCCTCCATTAATATGAATAAACTTAAGTAGCAGATAAGCAAAAAAAAGGCACATAATTTTATTTTGGCTTATTCTGTGTGAGTTTACAAATCTGTTTATTCAACAACAAAATATTTATTGATCAACACACTCTGTGCCAGGTACTGTTTTAGACACTAGAAATGTAACAGTAAGCAACACACACACAAATCCCTGTCCTTGTTTATTCTATTTAGGATACTGTTAAAATATCTGTGGTCCTTTGCCTGGGTGCAGATGTGATTGGTTGAAGCAGGGAGAAGCCAAAGGCTATGCTGGGTGTAGGGAGGAAGCTAACACAGGGTTAAAACAGGGAACATATTGTGAACATGGATTTAGCGAGAGTGGGCTGTGTTTACAAGCAAGTAGAAAGGGGAGAAACGCATGACTGACTTTTGGAGGAAAAATGCCAATAATTGCATATATATATTTGCTATACACTATTTTTTCAAATGTAAGTTCAGCCAGGCACGGTGGCTCATGCCTGTAAGCCCAGCACTTTGGAAGGCGGAGGCAGGTGGATCACGAGGTCAGGAGATCACGACCACCCTGGCCAACATGGTGAAACCCCGTCTTTACTAAAAATACAAAAATTAGCTGGGTGTGGTAGCACACCTTTAATCCAAACTACTCATGAGGCTGAAGCAGTAGAATGACTTGAACCTGGGAGGCAGAGATTACAGTTAGCCAAGATCGCACCACTGCACTCCAGCCTAGCGACAGAGTGAGACTTTGTCTCCAAAAAAAAAAGTAAATTCACTTTTCCATTCAGCTAGGCAATCTGTTTGTGAGTGCTTGCAATGTGATGGACTAAAAGGATTACATGTAACGGAGGGATTGTGAGGAAGTTTTTTTTATGATTCATTTTCCTAACTATGTGATGAGAACATTATAACATTTTTTAAAGTACAAATACGCCTTGGAAATATGTGTTAGATGTGCTAATCTTTCATGTCTTTTCTTGTCAAGCCCTATTTTCCAGGCAAAACTAGACTATTCTTGATATTTTCCAGCCCCATACAATTTGTTTTCTGACTCTTTGTCCTATTTTTGATAATGTTCTTTTTTTTTTTTTTTTTGAGGCAGTCTTGCTATAAAAAATATGAAAATTAACTGGGCATGGTGGTGCTCAAGACCCTCTCTAATACAGACAACAAAAGCAGTGTTATATTAGAATTCACACTACTTAGGGCTTAGCCTTTTGACAGAAAGGAAGCTGATTAAATTGTAACCTCCTTTTTCTTCTCTAAGAGCATTTGGTCCTTGCCTGCTCAGCATCTACCCTTGTTCTCTTCTCCTTTATTTATTTATTAGAGCTAAGGACTCACTCTGCCGCTGAGGCTGGAGTGCAGTGGCACAATCACAGCTCACTGCAGCCTCATGCTCCTGGGCTCTATCGATCCTCCCACCTCAGCCTCCCAAGTAGCTGTGAACCATGCCTGGCTAATATTTGTATTTTTTATAGAGACGGGGTCCCACTATGTTGCCCAGGCTGGTCTCAAACTCCTGGGCCCAAGTAATCCTCCTGCCTCAGCCTTCCAAAGTGCTGGGATTACAGGCATGAACCTCTGTGCCTGGCCTTGATAATGTTCTTACTCCTTACCCTCCCCCCAAAAATCCTCTGGCTCCCAAAATCCTGTTTCTCAGAAAGGTCCTCTAGTGAAACATGGTCTTTTCCACCTATAGGCCTGTTTTGTGTTTGTTACTTATTTCCACCCTCCCCTTCCCCCATCCCCCATTTAGATTGCAGACTCTCTAAGAACAGAAGCTGTTTCTTACCAGTCTATGCATTTCCCACCATGGTACTTAGCATAGGATTGTCCACCTGGAAGTTGCTCAGTAAATATTTATTGAATTGTATTACACTGCATCTAATTTTCATTTTTTCAGACAGAGGTTCTCTCTGTCTCTCAGGCTATAGTGCAGTGATTCAATCTTGACTCACTGCAGCCTCCATCTCCCAGGTTCAAGTGATTCTCCTGCCTCAGCCTCTCGTAGCTGGAATTATAGGCATGTGCCACCATGCCCAGCTAATTTTTGTATTTTTAGTAGAAACAGGGTTTTGTCATGTTGGCCAGGCTGGTCTTGAACTCCTGACCTCAGGTGATCTGCCCTCCTCAGCCTCCCAGAATGCTGGGATTACAGGCGTGAGCCACCACACCCCGCCTGTATCCCCCAGTTTTTTGAGATAACTACTCAATTCCACCAATTTTTCCAGACTTTACATCTATGGTTTCCCTAAGACTGTCAACATTTCTGAAGCCTGTATTTCCATTTGGTCTTGTTTGGATGGTATCCCTTTTGCATTGTGTCTGAAACTTAAAACAGTGTTCTTATTGGTGCAGGATACAGCACAATGATCAATTTCCTCATTCTAGGGGTAACAGTACCTAGGAGTTTGAAAGCCATCCTGTTGTAATTGCTGTGGCAAAGTGAGGTCTACTAAGAATTCTTCAGGCATCTAAAAAGCATGTTACACTGACCTTAGCCCCAGTGGCTGAGTGTGACTGGGCCAGGCCTGCTGTCTGCTGCAGAAGTCCTGGCCTGCTGTCCAGAGACCCCCTGCTCCCCGCATCAGATGCTGAGGGTTCCTTAAGCAGAACAGGACCAAGCCTTTGTCTCCGTACATTCAGTGAACTCCCCTCTGCAAAAGACTTAATGTGCATGTCTTCTACAAACCTTCACAGCCTGACAGTGGTTTCTTTATTGCCTGTCACAGACGGCTCTAGTTAAAAATCTTTCTAACCTGGATGGGCCAGTTGGTCCTTTTAAAACTTTACACCATCTTTGGAGACTGTGCCGCTTCGTGAGCGCTCTCGAGGCCAACACCAAAGGACTGGTGTCTTTGTGACTGCACCGTGTCGTTTTTATTTCATAAAGAAATATAATGACTCCCTTCTGTGCTCTGTTTTCTCCCCCATCCACAGCCCACACACATACATAAATGAATTTTCTAATTTGACAGGCTGTGGAGGTGAATTTAAGTGAACTATCACACTGGATTATTGTCTTTAGATTTTAATTGATTTCTGCATGCCACCCTAAGGTGTTAAGCATTACTTCCTTTCCTGTAAGAGTGATAAATGGTTTAAAAACAACAGGGGAATGACCACCTAGATTTTCAGGGGTCTACATTGAATGAAATAAGGTATCTAATTGGTCTCTACCTAAAAATGCATGTACGTGTCTGCACACACACAGGCCCACACACAGCCTGTGAATGTGAGGGTACCTTTGCAGTTCATGCAGTTACAGACCCCTTTCAGATTTCACAGGCAACAGAATGCATATTATCTTTGTAGCCCAAGGCTTTAGCACAGAGTCTGGGATTTATTGAGCACCACTCAGCTGTTTCTGCCGAATCTTCCATAAATGTTAATTTTTGTGGGTAGGTGCGTATATTATTTTGTTTTATATTTAACCTGTTTTACATTGTGATTCTTATGGCGTACAACTCACATTTCCTCTTCAGTCAAAGGCAGCAACAGTGGTGAATTTCCATACAGTATCAATTACTTTCTTGTTCCATTTTCTATTCCTCTCTCAGAAACTCCTTGCCAAAATTGCCTAGCGCCACACTCCATGTATAAAAAATTGCCTCTTGCTCAGTTATGCTGAAATGTTCTGTCATGAATAGAGATGGATGATGAACACACATGTCTCTGGAACTTCTTTAGTGGTATTATTTTGAGTTGTCAAAATCTGGCACATTTAAGAAATGATGCTAAATCATTTAAATTTATATTAATATAAAAACAAGGCTTTACAAGTGAAAGATAATTTTTGTAGTCATTTAAAATCAGGTCCTTACACCATAACTTGCTTATAAAAACTAGATGTTAGGCTTTGTGTCAGTCAGCTTATGCTAAGTTATGCTTTGGTAACAAACAGACCCCCCTTCTGTGGGTTTTGATATCAGGGTTTATATTACATGTCCATCACAGTTCCATTTCAGCTTTGTTTCAGGAAGTATTCATTCTGGGACTCAGACTTCTCCTCCACATCAATAAAGGAGGGCCCCAGTGCTTGCTAATAGTGTCTTCCTCCTTTGTCCTCAGTCTCTTACCCTGTAGCTCTTCTCTCAGACACATATCAGTTGGTTCTTTCCTTAATTTAATGTCCCTATAGTATTATCTTCACTTGTGCTCAGGGTATCTTTGGACTAAAGCAATATATTTTTAAAGAATCTTTTACAGACCAAAAACAAAAGACTAAATGAGAAGGAAAAATGAAATACAATTGGATTTTTGAAGGCTGTTCTCCAAACACAGTTCTCAATTTTTCTGCTTTTTTGCCTTTCTGATGCCTGTACATGATAATTTTACCTACTAAAGTCATGTTCATTTTTCAGTGGCTAAAACGTTTGTCAGTATAAAAATATACCCTATTCTTCTCTCACCCCCAGCAGCAGTGTAAAGAAGTTTGTGTTTACAACTGCCTCTATGTGGAGAATTCTCTGCACTCTCTGAATGTATGTAAGGCCAAAAGGAGAGATTTTTGTAGCCTTTTAAAAACATAATGCTTCCCAGAAGACACTGGAATGATTTCATGGAATGGTGACCTGCTTCCTTAAATGATGAAGAAACAAATTTGTATTAAAAAAGTGGCCTGGTAATTGTTAAAAACGATATTCTGCCAGTCTTTCTGCAGAATATTATTTTTGCATTAACATTAAATTTTTCTTCAGTTTTAAACTGTGCTCAGATTTGGCTATAGAAGAATTAGACATTCTCAACTGGAGCAAAAAGTCAATCCTGTGAACAACAGAAATATGACAAATGTAGCAGAGTCATAAACACATTAAAAGTTAATCTTTTAAAATTTATAACATATATTTGAGTTTATGGCAATACTTATTAAGGTGTTAAACAATCATGAGAATTTTTTGGAGGCAATTCTTACTCAGAACGTCTTGAGTTCACAGTAGTAAAGCGTCACAGAAGAAACTTAACAGTTTTCTATAAATTTAATTGCTGCCTTGGAATAATTATGTCTAGAGGACAGAATACTCTATATATTTTATTATCCATCAGTTTCTTTTTAATAGGAGTGCTGTGCTTTGTACAAGTCAATTATTTTTGATAGTTTCTGTAATTAATGTTTAATTATATTTTATTATCCTCATTTAACTACATCACCTTGGTCATAATTGAAGCATTTCTAAACACTATACTTCCCTATAGTATTTTGTATGTTATACAATTACCTTGTTAACATTTCTACGAAGTTTCAGGATTTGTGTTATGTGTAAGTCACAATTTATTGCAAAAATATATGAAACCTATCTTCTGTATACTTTTAAATCAGAATAGCCCTAAAATGTGACTAAAGATAGAAAAACCTAAGCAATGCCTTCTATGTATAATTATCAGAATGGCAAATTGTGAATTAAGTAGGTTTCTTTCGTACCATGGATTTTAATGTCCGTGTATTTAGATAATGCTAAATGTATACAGAAGCACATCACTGACCCTCTGTTGGTTGTACTTATTCTTTGAGGTCTCTCATTTGTGTCCAGTAGTGGTAAAGGATCCATATCACTCCATTTACACATAGACAAAAAGTCCCTGAAATAAGTATACAACACAACTTAGGCCATGGCCTTGTCCAGCAATCAGACCAACCAGTACAGCCTCTCCGCACTTAGCTAAGCATTTACTGTGTGTCCCAAGTCACTCAGGCAGGTGTATGTAAGAGCTGAGTCTCTCCCATTTTGGACCATTGATCAAAGGAACATGCCATAGAAGCCTGGTGATGTGGAGGTAAAGGCAGTGGGAGCCCAGCTTCCCACTTGGGCTCTTCCCACACCGCCCCTCATGGTCTCCCATGTGTCCAGCCCGTTGATTTGGTTCTACAGTTCTTGCCATTCCTCACTTCACCTCTCATTTTCACGTCATTTTGTTACCTATTTTTGGAAACTGGTATTTTTCTCTTCTTCTATATAAAACACGGCCCCAGAATGGGTATTATAATATAACTTTCTTAGTTCCTTGGTAAGCCACTTCAGTACAGGGTGAAAAAATAAATTTTGAGGAATTTGAGAAGTTATGGCTATTACGGATCCTCAATCTTCTAGGACTTGTAGTTTGGACATAGGATTTAAAATTAATCACAGAGCACTTTTATTTAAATGGCATGTCTTCTTCTAGGTATTTGCATGTTACATTTAAATCTCCTTTTAAAAAGAAAGGAAGGGAAATGAACATTTGCAAGTATTGGGGTGAGGTCTGTTCTAGACGCTTTCTCAAATGTGTCTTATATGCCATACTCATCCTAAAGACCTTGTGAATTAGGGTATATTGTCTCCATTTTTTTTTCCTAGTGGAGGAAAGCCTAAAGACATTAGAGATTCCCAATATAGAGCCATAGAGGTGCCAGGAGACACTCGGTGGCACTGAATGTCCGTCCCAGCTCCCCCATCTCCAAAGTGCACAGCTTGTGAATATGAAGATACCTTTGGAGTTCTTAAATCTTAGAACCCTTTTCAGGTCTGAGGCATGTATATGATCTCTGTATTTCCAGGCCTTAGCATGGGGCCTGGCATTTGCTGAGCACCAGTTGGTGTTTGATGTTCCTGGTAAAGACTAGCACTTGGTACCCCGGCACCTTGGAGCACTTTCCACGTATTATCTTATCACTTAATCCTGTTACTCATCAGAGTAAGTATGGCACTATGATTACCTCAATTTTACAGATAAGGAAACTGAAACACAGATGATTAAACTGAAACAGAACTCGCCTGCCGTCACATAGTAAGTTTGAGAGGCAAGATTTGCACCCAGGCCACCTGCCCTCCACAGTCACATTCCTGACCAGGAGGGCATAGGTGCCTTGGATGAGTGAGCCAGTCCTTTGAATAAGGAGCAGAAGGACACTGGTAAAGGAAAACATGACACATGAGACATGTGAGAGGGCTTCTGCAGGCTTATCCTTTCATTATAAACGGTATTGTTCAGATGAGTTTTTATATAATTTTTATATAACATTTATATTTTGATGTATTTATTTTTCTAATAATGCCCAGAAATAATAACACATGGGACTGGCAGTCATGGAAGGAGGAAAAGCAAGATATGAGAGGTCAGCCAAGGTAGGACACTTTCATGATGGGGGCATCGGGACAGAGGGAGCTGCAAGACGGTTTAGGAGCTTGGAAAGTGGATTAGTCCATTTTCACATTGCTATAAAGAAATGCCTGAGACAGGGTAATGTATAGGGAAAAGAAGTTTAATTGCCTCCTGGTTCTATAGGCTGTACAGGAAGCATGATGGCTCCTGGGGTGGCCTTAAGAAACTTAACCATCATGGTGGAAGGCAAAGGGGAAGCTGACATGTCTTACATGGTCAGAACAGGAGGAACGGTTTGGAGGAGGTGCTGCACGCTTTTAGGTAACCAGATCTTGCAATAACTCACTCACTGTCACAAGAACAGCAACAAAGGGGAAATCCCCCATGATCCAGTCACCTCCCACCATGCCCCACCTCCAACGGTGGTAATTATAATTCGACATGAGATTTGTTTGGGGACACAGATCCAAATCATAGCAGAAAGCAAAGGCCTTTCTGAAGTAAAGGGAGAGAAACCAAACCCGTACCTCTTGCTCTCTAAGCAAGGCAACTTAGCACTTCTTTCAATGTCCTTCAAGCTGTTATTCTCAGAGAATTTAGTCAGTTCCAGGGTTGCAGAGACAATCAAAAGTTATTGTAATGGGAGGCCAAGGCGGGTGGATCACTTGAGGTCAGGAGTTTGAGGCCAGCCTGGCCAACATGGCGAAACCCCGTCTCCTCTAAAAATATGAAAATTAGCCGGGTGTGGTGGCACAAGCCTGTAGCCCCAACTAGTCGGGAGGCTGAAGCAGGAGAGTCACTTGAATCCAGGAGGCGGAGGTTGTAGTGAGCCGAGATCACACCATTGCACTCCAGCCTGGGCAACAAGAGTGAAACACTGTCTCAATCAATCAATCAATTAAAATAAAATAAAAAGTTACTGTAATATAACAGTATTTACTAACTGAGCATTTGTAAAACTGGCCCCTGCTCAAACATCCCTCTTTCCTAACCTGCCGTCTCTTGTACCCATTCATTCTATTTGTCCTTCACCAATAGATTGTTGTAAACATCTTTTAAGAAATTGCAAGTACAATGCATTTTGGAAATGTGAAGTGTAAATCTTATGAAAATATGGGTTTTTCCTGATGTCAGTGAAAGTGATGCTGGAGAGCTGCTCGCATTGCAGGCAGAGCCACTGGCAAACGAGCATTTGGCAGAGTTAGGCAAGTTAGTAATTAGAGAAAATTGAGTGGATGATGGCATAGGAGGAATCTTAAAAAAAGAAAAGCTCTGGCAAGAATTGCAGAAACCCTTAGTTATTTTTGCAAAAGTGATCCTCTTTATGAATACAAAATCAGAAAGATATTTTCAAGGGAAATCATATAATTCTTGTCAGAAAAATTATTTTGGAAAATAATTATGACTTGATTCATTCTTTGCTTAAGGGTGAATGTATAGTTTCAATTAGAACATTAAAAAAAAGCTATAAAATAAATTTTTCTTAGTCTTTAAATGAAAGCTTATTTCATTATTGAGTATAGAACTTTGACCTCTGTTTCAGTGGGTTCATATTATGCAGCCCCTTCTGGACACCACATCAGATAATAAAGGGACATCTGCGTACATGTGTGCATACAGGCACTTGTGTTTGGATGTAGACATATGTAGTCTCATTATCTTTTTCAACTTCAGTTTTCTGTCTACAAATTGGATTTTATTTGTCATAGATAGGAAATACGTTTTCAGCTTCTCAAGAGTTTGTCACAGTAAGGCAAGAAACATAAATAATACATAGTTTAAAATTCACATATTGATATGAGCCTGATTATAATTATGTATAGTAGGTGTTTATGAAATATTTGCTAAATGGATGCATAAATTCTCAATCTATGAATTTGGAATGGTTAAATCTGTCCTTATTTTGGGGTTATAAGATAAAATGATTTCATGGATATGACAATTTAGTGAAAAAGAAAAATCCCTCTGAATTTTTATTCAGTTATATTATCTTCATTTTTAGTAGTAGCAATGAATTATTGTGAACATTCATTCAAGAAACAAACATGACCCAGGCTCTGGTATACAGAATACAGTGACTTTATATGCCTTTCACCAGAGAATATTCAGATTCTACCCAATTATTTTCATTCTTCCTTTCTTAGAACCTCTACCATATATTCACCCACATACTAACTGTTTTATTTCTCCCTTATTTTTTGACAGGTTAAAATAAAAAACAAACAAAAACCAGAATTCCAACCACATATGCAGAAATACTTGGCAAAGGAAGAGTATAGACATAATCCATTTAATCTTACTATTATGTTACATTTAATGTTTCTGCACAATTAAATGTGTAATTATTTGTCCAAACTGAATTGATACAGTTGCACATGTAAATAAGATTTAGCTAAAGTCACTTTGTTAGTAATGTGGTGTTGTCTGTATCTTATAAATCAAATTGCTAATGTCAGAGATTGGGTGTTTTAGAATTTCTTTGTTGTGGCTAGGGAAAATAGAAGAGTAGAAGTGATTTCAGTACCAGGATGTCATTTCATGGTTATGTGTGATAATGTGAAAAGACATTTCATTCCGTTATTTGGTATTTGAAATATTTATAAGAGTTATGAGTATTTAGAACATTCATACACCAATGGAGTCCACATATTTCCCTAAAGTTTGTCTATTCTTCTGCCTTTAGAGCAGGAGAAAAGTTTTTGATACTTCCCTAAAGTTTATCTTTTTTTCTGCCTTTAGGGCAGGAGTCCCCAACCCCTGAGTCATGGACCAGTACTGCTCAGTGGTCTGTTAGTAACCGGGCCACACAGCAGAAGGTAAGTGGCTGGCAAGTGAGCAAAGCTTCATCTGTGTGAAGCTCCCCATCGCTGGCATTACTGCCTGAGCTCAGATCAGCGGCAGCATTAGATTCTCATAGGAGCGGGAACCCTATTGTGAACTGCACATGTGAGGGATCTAGATTTTTCATTATGAGAATCTAATGCCTGAGGATCTGTCACTGTCTCCCATCACCCCCAGATGGGATCATCTAGTTGCAGGAAAACAAGCTCTGGGCTCCCACTGTTTCTACATTATGGTGAATTATATCATTATTTCATTCTATATCACAGTGTAATAATAATATAAATAAAGTACACCATAAATATAATGCCCTTGAATCATCCCCAAACCATCCTCCCCCCTGCTCCCCAATTTGTGGAAAAATTTTCTTGCACAAAATTGGTTTATAGTGTCAAAAAGAGGACCACACTTTAGGTGAACTAAAAAGAAACAAATATTTTACTTCAGGAGATAGAAATAGTTAAAAAACAGTATAGATACATGAATACTAGAAGCAATATAATACCCTAAATGGATGTGTTGAGAACGTTTATGTGCAAGTATTTCACTTAATTCTTGACAGCCCCATTGTATTGGTAATATGATTTTTCCATTTTACAGATGAGGACTCTGAACCCTAAGTTACTTGCTTAAGGTCACCCTTGAAAGTGGCAGAGCTAGGATTTAAATCTTGAGATATTCTAACCCCCAGATCCATGGACTTACACCTTGTGAACTGGCATAACCTCCTAGCTGAAATAAACACTATGTCGAATATTATTGTGAACTGAAACAAAGGCACTCTGTTACATATTTACATTTATTTTTCCCAAATAAAAGCTACTTTGGAGGAGTTAAATTGAAAATACTTTGGAGGTTTTCACACATTTCTTACCCAGTATTCATATTGCTCTAATCGGGAAGATTGGATCTTGTTGTGAGCTCATGATACAGAAGACAGTTTGGGGTTTTTGGTCTGATTGTTTTAATTGTATGTTTTGGGACTGGTTTTAATTCTATGTGGACTGCTGGTTTGGGATGAGAGGAGGCTGCACAATGCTGCCTGCCCTGCTCTGAGCTTCCAGGCTCTGTCTGGAGAAGTGTTATTCTTTTTGAGAATTAGGCAAGGAGGTTGATTTGAGGGCTAGCAAAGAATCTGCCAAAAGCTGATTAAAGTTAGAGCACCTTATATGGAGGTACTTGCTGCCCTCTTTTCTCATTGATCGTCCTTCCTCCTTTGAGTTTCTCTGTTCCAAATGAAACACAATAGAATAAAACATCAAAGAAAATTATTCATGTTATTTGCATATAAAGCCAACCAGGGCCCTCAAACTGTGCTGCAAAAATTAAAACATGTAATGGGCAGCAAGATGGAACCCGAGGCATTATGAGCATTTGTTGCAGGATGTGTTAAGGGTAGGAGTCTTCAAAACTTGGAGCTCATAAAGGGGTGAGTTATGTGGGAACTGAGCACTGCAGATGGGGAGCATCAGGTCACCCTTGGGAAAAAGGTGGACATAGGCAGTCACGACAGCAGTATACCTCACCCACAGAACAGAGAGCGCCTAGTACCAACCTAGACGGTGACCTGTACAGCAGCCTCTCATCAGCGCAGACCTGTGCGGGAGAGGGGAGTCAGCTCCTGAAGGAGGCTGATTCCTTATGTTATGGAGGACTAAAGAAGCAATTTGGTTTTATTGCTTTTAAATATAATTGTCACAGCCTTCCTGGTTTAAAAGCATTCAGTGACACACTCTGGACTGCCAAATCTAGATGCGTGATCTCGGCTGCAGGATGCTCTGTGCTGCGTCCATGTGCTTTTTTCTGAGTCACCCCTTTAACCCCACTCCTTCATTTATTCACGCACTAAGTAAAACAAATGTCTCAGTGTTGCCCGTGGCCCCGGTGCTATGCTTTCCATCTCATCCCCACACGCCAGAATCCTGTGCATTCCCCAGGCTGGTCACGAATGCCTCCCTCTGATCTCCCTGGTCAGATGCCACCTCCATTTCCTGTGACGTCTTCACTCATTGTGCCTGTGGATGTTCACTTTCTGACTTCCTATCCCGTATATTCATACAGACGTATTATGTGCCTTTATATTCAGTTATTGCACTTAATATGAGCTTTGCACATAACTGGTATTGAATAAATATTTACCTATGAATGACTTAATCAGATAATTTATTTCCTTGCAAGAGATGACCAACATGTTGCCAAGTAGAAGCCCATAAATGACATATTTTAATGAAGGTCATTTTGCTTAGAATGCGGGGCAAGGCCCTTTGAGTGACACACAAGTGAAACACTTAGTCACTGCCTTAATGCTTTGTAATTAGTTTGTTAGTTATTTGTATATAATTGTGGATGCAGAGATGTCTGAGATACTGCAGTCTCCTAAGTAGGTTGAGTATGACTTATCCTACACACCAGCTCTTGGTTCTGTTATTTCCTCCAACAGATCATTTTCCATGTGTAGTAAAAAAACATACAATTTGGCCTAATTCCTATTTATCTATTATTGATTTCAAATTAGGATACCCCGAATTAATTTGCTTTCCTATATCTTTGAGGGTATGGGGAAATTCTGTAGACAGTGGGGCATCCTGATCCCTTCGTCAGAAGTCAGAGCCTCCTTGTGTTCTGTCTTGCCATTTTTTTTTTTTAAGATGGAGTCTTGCTCTGTCACTCAGGCTGGAGAGCAGTGGTGCAATCTCGGCTCACTGCAACCTCCACCTCCTGGGTTCAATCAGTTCTTCTGCCTCAGCCTCACAAGTAGCTGGGATTACAGGTACCTGCCACCACTCCTGGCTTATGTTTTTGTATTTTTAGTAGAGATGAGGTTTCACCGTGTTGGCCATGCTGGTTTCAAACTCCTGACCTCAAATGATCTGCTCACCTCAGCCTCCCAAAGTGCTAGGATTATAGGCATGAGCCTGGTCCCATCCTCATCCCAATCTTTTTATCACTGTGTTGCCGCCTGTGTGGTCTCCCTATAATCTGCCTCTTCGGGGTACATACATGGTCATCGATACTAATCATTCAGCAGTTATATTCTGAGCGTCATCCAGACTTCTGCTGGGTGTGCTGGATCTCTCTATCACATCCTTCTCAGGTTTTCTGATAAGTGCTGAGTGGCTCAGAGGGGTTTTGTTGACAGCCTGTGTTTTTAAACCCCAAGCATCTTCCACAAGCATGGCTTACTTTCTGAGAGTAACAGTTATCTGTCTCAGAGTTTAGAGCTGAGGCATCTGTAACCATACTGGTAGATGACGTTGTAAAGTCCACAAGAAGCTGTTTGAAGGAAAAGTTGTTTACCTAACCTGGATCACATACAGTTTCTCCAGTGAGGGTGAGACCGATGGAGAGTTCCTCATTTTTCCCTGCTTGATAGCAGGAGGTAAAAATTGAGCAAGTAGAACACAGGAACTGCTGCTAACTGTCTTCCTGTTCATTGCCTTCATGAAGAAAAGAAAAGGGGCCAAACCTGATAACTCCCAGGGTAGGAGCCATTGGGATGCCTGGCTGGACAGCCTGACCTCATAGGTGAGAAAGTGTGATGGGAACTGGGAGACCCAGGGAGGGTCTTTGACCTCCGCTCTTTGCCCCATCAGCAGAAATAGGAGGTTCATATTTGCCATGAGTCTTCATGGAAAGTGTGTAAAAACTTATTTTGGAGTTTGATTAAGCTACTGGCTTTACCTGGCTGAAGATCTGTTTTGCTGCTAGTTTTGCTAATTTGTGTGTGAAGAAGACAAGCATCTGTATGCTAACATGGTCTTCCTATACCCAGCCAAAGGCTGTTTTGTGATTGATCGCAGTTCCAGTGTGCTTGCTTTGCATCTCTACACTAGCCTTATCATTCTACAAGAATTATCTCACACATGTGCTTGTGTCTAAGGGCAAGGTCTCCCCAAGAGCAGCAGGGTGCAGGTTGTGCCTTTGTTACTCCAGCACTAACACAGCACCTATATGTATGGGCATCCAATGAGTGGGAATATTTAAATGGATGAATTCTACTCAAAGACTCACATGAACTCCTTACGGCTGCATTTTCTCTAGGTCTGTTTATTTAAAAAATCCAATAATTAGCTTCTTATGGTTTATGTCTTCTCTCTTAAGGGTAAGACAATGTATATTTTAGATTTTGATTATTATATTTTTCTGGAAAAAACTTTCTGGACATAGGTCCTGTGGACCCTTGACTATATGTCACTCTGGCTAGGGGGGAGCCCCTGGCAGCTCTGTCACCCGATGCCTCGTGTTATCCTTCCTGTACCTTTCTCAAGCATAGTTCATAGCATGTGAGTGCATTGTTCATAGTGTGTGAGTTCTAAGGAAATAAAAAAGCAAAAAGTAGTAGATGAGGTTTCTTTAAAAATAAACATCTTGACCTTCATGGAAGGAGAAGCAGACCCTCCCCATGCTCCAGTCATCACTGGATTCCCAGCAGGGTGTGTGAATTCAGTGGAATGGGAAGCATTGACCAACCTCTGTGTTTCTGAAGAAGTGAGAGTTTTTGTGGGCGAGCAGATAATATATTTAAATATCTTTAATTTTACAGTGAAAAATATTCACAGCGTGACAACATGGAAAGAGTATAATCAATCCGAACTCAAGATACTCAACTCCAATCCCAATTTTGGCAGATAGAACAAAAAGTCAATACACATTAGCTGACATTAAACACAGAGAGCTGATGGAAGACAGAAGTGAGTGAGGTGGATAGGCCATACTCAGTCAGATGCAGATGAACAACCAGACAAAAACAGGAGTAGAGCTGGGTGTGCAGTGCCTCATGCCTGTAATCCCAGCAGTTTAGGAGGTTGAAGCGGGAGGATGGCTTGAGCCCAGGGGTTCAAGACAAGCCTGGGTAATGTAGGGAGACCCTTTCTCTACAAAAATTTGAAATCATTAGCCGGGCATGATGGTACACACCTGTAATCCCAGGTATTTAGGAGGCTGAGATATGAGGAGTACTTGAGCCCAGGAGGTGGAGGCTGCAGTGAGCCATGGTGGTGCTACTGTGATCCAGCCTGGGGAACAGAGCAAAACCCTGTATCAAAAAAAAAAAAACCACTTGGAATACAGACTTAAGTGGGAAAAATTATTATGTAGTCTCAGTTTTAACTGAAACGTTTACCTGAGGGAAATTACTGGCAGACTCCACTAAACTGTCATCAGCTCCACTGTTAGATGGGAGACCAAGAATATTGAGTGGAGGCCTAGTAGAAACCCAGTGAAAAATTACGATTCTGTATTTGACTTCTTTTTTAACCAAGTAGAATTCACCAGAAATAGACCAACAGGTAATAATCTGACAATTATTTAGTGCAGTGAATCTATGAAAGGAAAGAGAGTCTTTGCTAAAATAGGGAAAAACTCGTTCACTTGATAAAGTCATTGTTTTCAGAGGGAAAGAGCTAGGGTTTGGGAAGAAGGCAGTGTCACATTTTCTTTTACTGATCAAAGAATCACTATTTATATAAATAACACCACCATTCATTGAAAATTAGATGTATCACCCCTGAAGTCTTCTAAAATTGGTTCTGTGGCTAGTGCACTTCTAGTGCATTTCCTGATAGGTAAATAATAGTGACTAAACCAAAAGATTAGGGATGTCATCATCTTTTTGGTATTTGTCATGAAGCTATTGGAGGGCACCCAGGACGGCAGACGCTGTCCAGCATGCTTGTGTGTGTCCGTGGACCCCCGTGGGGCCCCAGCTAAGGGTTTGGAGTAAGGGGATGGATTGTGTCAGTTTATCCTGCCTGGTGCTCTCTGCAGCTTTGGATATTGGGGGCTGTTGCTCTTCTGCACTGGCATGGACTATGACCCATGACAATGGGGTTGATCTTTTGAACTGTGGTACTGGGCAAACCTCGAACAGGAGTGGTGTTTTAGTGAGGTTTTGTATGGACATTGTTCTGAAAGCAGGCGGGTTCTTATTCAGGACAACTGCTTTTGAAGTGGTGGTGCTGCTGAAAAATGGTTTTCTCTAATGCAGAAGGAGAAGAAGGGATTTCTTCTCCCCTCCAGCTCAAGTCTCATACTTGGAGGGAGGGGGCATCCATATTGCTCTTCAGGGAAGGAAAATATCTTGGGATTAAGGCACAGATCATGGTGTCACTGAGCCAGCTGTGAGGCTGGGTGGGTGGAGAGGGGGTTCAGGCAGGTGTGCTCCTTCTCTCATGGGAATCCCCCTGGCTCTAGAGAGGAGGAAGACTTGGCTGCAGTCAAGAGCAACTTGGAAAACTTTCTTTGACGTCTCCCTTTCCCCACAATCAAAGCTTCTCTCTCAGCCATGAGCACTACCCACCAACATTCTATCTGACCTATTACTGCCTCAGGACCTTTCTACTTGCTCTTCCTTCTGCCAAAAATGTTCTTCCCAAGCCCTTCACAAGCCATTCCCTGTGCTGTGACCTGCGCCCTCCCACCCCCTGCTTCATTCATGATCTTAGTTTAAATACCACCTGTAAAGCCTTTTCTGGTCACCATGTCTAAAATAGTTCACAGCAGTCAGTCACTGTCACATCACTCTTATTTTCTGAAGTTGTCTTGTTCCTTAATTTTCTTCTTTATTATTTTTGTTTTCCACCCTCCAACTTGCTCTGCCCCATGCCATCTAAAACATAGACTGTGTTTGTAGCCCTAGGAGAGTGCCTAGCAGCACTCAGTAGGTGTGTAGCAGACATCTGTTAAATGGATGTACTATGTGTATCTTACCTGTTTATACAACAGGTACCACTACTTCCTGAGTGTGATCTCCAGCAGATCATCCTTTCCTTGAGGGCATGAGCTGTGTCTCGTCCACCTTCTTATCTTCAACACTTGGCTCATAAGTAGGCCCTCAGCAAGTGCTGAATGATTCACTAGACTGCTGCTGCCTGGGAGGTAATCTTTCAATGATTGATTGGTCGATCTCAATAGGCTGCTTACACTTATATATGTGTTGTATCTGTGTTTTCATTATACATTCTTTCAGTTAGGAATTGCAGTTGTCTGTGGTTGACCTGAAAATCAGTGGTTTTATCAAAATGGTATTTGTCCTTTCTTTCACATGCCATGAAGCATAGAGGTAGGTACTGCAGGGGTGGAGCAGAGGCTCCATGATGTTATCAACACCCCAAATTCGTTCTTTTTTTATTATGTCATCCTTAGTGTGTGACTCTATTCTCAAAATTGCTTCACTGTCACGAGATACTGTGGCTCCAGCCATCAGGTCTCTATTCCTGATAGGAAAGAAGAAGGAGGAAGGACAGAATGGGGGTTTTAGCTGAGTCCCCACTTAGAAAACTTTGTCAGAAGCCCGCAGATAGAGCTGCTTCAATCTTATTAAACAGAATTTAGTCACATATGTAGTCACAGTGGAAATTTGGAAATACAGTTATCCAACAAAATTCAGGGGCTGTTAGTCATGAAGAGTTGAAGAATGGATCGTCGTGACATGCAGCTAGCAGACTGCCACCATATATGCTTAAGGTTACGTAAAATTCTAGTAGGTTTACTTTACGTGGTGTGCTAGGCTCCTCTAATAAGTGCAGTAAATGACAATAGTGTGGTACGTCATTAAACTGCCCATGCGACACTTCAGTCTTTCTTTCAGGTGAAGGCTTTCGTAGCAGTGAGAGCTGTGCAATCTAAAGAATCCTTGCTGTCTGTCCTATGAGCTCAGAGTCTTGCTGAGATCATTTTTTCTTTTTCTCTCTGACGGTTTGCCAGAGAAGCTCCCCTATGGTCACCGTCTGTGGCCCTTGGTGGAACCCACCTTCCTGACAGGGGTTAGTTGTTCCTGATGTGCTCTCAGCAAGAGTTCACATTCCCCACCCAGGGCTTCAGACGCACAGCCTATAATGCCTGGGAATGCTCCTGCTCTAGCACAGTGTCTTTAGCCTCCATCAGCCTTTTCTGATTTCCTTTTCAGTGGTCCCAGAGTGCTGCAGCAGACAGATGGGAGCTAGGAGCGGGTGGGCACCAGTCAAAAACAGGTGGGGATATGACAGGCAGAATCACAAGCTGGAATCGCCTCCTAGTTCTAGTTCTGGTTTTGGCTTTGACACTGTTACAGGAAAGGGGTCTTGATCCAGAGCCCAAGAGAGGGTTCTTGGATCTTGTGCAAGAAAGAATTCAGGGGGAGTGCACAGTGCAAAGCTAAAGCAAGTTTATTAAGAAAGTAAAGGGATAACAGAGTGGCTATCCTTAGAGCAGCGCCAAGGACTGTTGGGTGTAAATTTTTATGGTTATTTCTTGATGATATGCTAAACAAAGGGTGGATTATCTATGGCTCCACTTTTAAAACCTGGCATTGCCATGGCATTTGTAAAGTGTCATGGCGCTGGTGGGAATGTAGCAGTGAGGACAACCAGAGGTCTCTCTCACTGCCATCTTGGTTTTGGTGGGTCTTGGTTGGCCTCTTTACTGCAACCTGTTTTATCAGAAGGTTTTTATGACCTGTATCTTTTGTTAACTTCCTGTCTCATTGCGTGACTTAAAATGCCTCACCTCCTGGGAATGCAGCCTGGCAGGTCTCAGCCTTATTTTACCCAGCTTCTATTCAAGATGGAGTTGCTCTGATTCAAACGCCTCTGACACTGTGAAGATAATATGGAAAACTGGAATATTCTGTCCATTTCAGAGCAGTCTTATTTTCATGGCTTAATTTGTGTAAAATATTGTATAATCCCAGAAGAAAGCCCATCTAGCAGGTTATACGTACCAGCATACATAGACTCTATTCGCACTCACACACAGAGATGTCTAGAAACCCTGGAGCATTGGGTGTCCTGACCAGATTATAGCATGAGGCATTTGCCACATCAGACATATGCATTTGGGAATGGAAGTTATTGAAAAATCTAGAATCTTAGTATTTGTTGAGGAATTTTGTTTCCCCAAATTTAGCTTTTAAATCAATATAGCATAACACATCTAACTATCATCTAAAGGTATGTAGGTCCCACAAGAACAGTACACCCATCATTGAGAGAAAGACTTAAATATAAAGCTTTTATGTACTCTTAAAACTTTAGAATTATCCCAATGGAAATCTGACAGTAGAGCAGAGTGGTTCTTATTAGTGCTATAAACAGATAATGAGAGAAATACAGATTGCATTTTTTACACGGAAAGTGTTTCATTAATGTTGCAGAAGTAGTCAGAATATCAGATGCTTCAAATCACTGTATACATTCGTATGTGGCATTCAGAGTAAGACAGCTGGTAGTCTCTATCTCAGTGTGTCATAGCCTTTCTAAAGCAGCAGTGTGGAAGTTGGATTTTTCATCTTGGGTGATTCATTTCAATTTGTTGCAAATATTTAAATGTTCCTTAAATATAATGTCAATCTAAACTGAAAAGAGCTATTCTGTAGGAGAGGAGCTTAGGTGTTCTTTAACAGAGTAAAAGACTCACTGGGGCCCTTTTCCCTCCTCGATCAAAGAGCTCAGCTATGTTTATGTGATTAACTGAGTTAAGTGTGAAGACCTTTGCCCCGTCGTGTCATCAGGAAGGTTAAATGTTATCCGAGTTTATCTTAATTAAGCGTTTGTATTTATTTTCTAATAGAAAGGAAATTACCAGGTATGCATTAAGTAACTTTTCTTGTCTTTCTGCCAGTGTATTTATGGAACCAAGATCAAACAGGATAGTCCTTCCAGGGCCATGCAGAAAAAGTTGATCAAGCAGAAATCTTGTTTGTGATATTGATTTCTCATACTTCCTTTCTTTCTTAGCCATAAAATAATAAAATAGCATTTGTATTAGATTAATAGGATATGTCAAACCAAGAAAGAGAGGGAGAGAGGGAGAGAGAGCAACAGCGCTTTCTTTGAGTATCATGCTGGCACTCAAAAACTTTCAAATTTTGGAGCATTTCAGATTTCCAGATTTGGAATACTCTACCCATGTAACTGCCAGTGATGTCCTGGTTTGAAAGGCTGAGAGAGAAAGGGAAAAGGTAATTCTAGGTGTCTACAGAGGAGCTGCATGTATAAAGGCCACAGAATTTCGCTCCCTGACAAGTATATATTATATATATGGAAAGCGAGAGAAAAGACACCAAGACTCATATTAGGGAATTGGTTCACATAATTGTGGGGACTGGCAAATCCCAAATCTGCAAGGCAGGCCAGCAGGCTAGAACCCAGGGAAGAGTTGATGTTGCAGTCTTGTCCAAAGGCTGTCTGATGGCAGAATTCCCTCTTTTTCTTTTAAAGCCTCCATCTAATTGGATGAGGCCCACCCACATTACACAGAATAATCTGCTTTACTCAGAGACTGCTGATTTTGATGTCAATCTCATCTAAAAAATGCCTTCACAGAAATTACTAGACTGCTATATAACCAAATGTATGGGTCCCATGAACTAGCCAGGTTGACGCATAAAGCTAACCATTACAACAACATCATCATCATCAACTGTGTGCCATGTGCTATTTTTTTTTTTTAGATGGAATTTCACTCCTGTCACCCAGGCTGGAGTGCAGTGGCATGATTTCTGCTCACTGCAACCTCTGCCTCCCAGGTTCAAGTGATTCTCCTGCCTCAGCCTCCCAAGTAGCTGGAATTACAGGCATGTGACACCATGCCTGGCTGCTAATTTTTGTATTTTTAGTAGAGATGGTGTTTCACCATGTTGGCCAGGCTGGTCTTGAACTACTGTCCTCACATGATCCACCCACCTGGGCCTCTCAAAGTGCTGTGATTAAGGCATGAGCCACTGTACCTGGCCTGCCATGTGCTATTTTTAGCACCTGACATGTATTAACTCATGGATCCATACCACAACCATGTCAGGTACATACTCTTACTATGTGCATTCTACAGATGATAGGTTTACAGTCAGTGGGGTCAAATAACATGCCCACAGTTTCCACAGCTAGTCTAACTTGGTTGTGTGCGTGTCTGTCTTGCCTATAGCTTTTCCTTGAAGAGATGGCTGTTGTTATACTCACATTGGTATGTGCTCAGTAATTGTTCACTGAGTGAATGGTAGTTACCATTTTTTGAGCACTTACTGTGTGTTAGGACTGGGTTAAGCAATCTAATCTTGAAATGTATCTAAAGTGTAGGTATTTTAACTGATGGAAAGCTGAGGCTCTGAGAAGCCACTAACCTGAGCAAGGTCATGGAGCACTGAATGATGGAGCCAGGATCCATATTCATCTCTTTGTGATTCTGAGACACCTAAGGAAATGTACCAGGTATTAAAAGAATCAAGCCAACATTAAATAATAGATGATTCTGGAAATACATAAACGACTAGTTACTTGCTTTCGGTAACCCTTTCCTTAAATCCAGGGATTGTGCATTCTGAATATTCTATGACATTTTTCAGAATTTTACTAGATGTTAAATTTGCCAAGTATTAAAAGAATCAAGCCAATATTAAAGAATAGATGACTCTGGAAATACATAAATGACTAGTTACTTGTTTTTTGTAACCTTTTCCTTAAATCCCGGGATTCTGCATTCTGAATGTTCGAGGACATTCCTCCCAATTACAACCATCCTCCCCTAACACTCTCATGTTTATTAGACCAATGCCACTAGACATACCATCCTTAAACAAAGTCTGTCACTCTATTACTGTTTTCAAATCTTCTCTCTTAAAAACCCTTCAATTCATTTAAATTCTATGGCCTTTGTACACATAGCTCCTCCATATCCTCCTAAAGGTCTTCGTGAATGACCTTTTCCCTTCTCTCTCAGCTTTTCAGACAGGACATCACTGGCTCTCACACAGGTTGAGCATCCCAAATCTGAAAATCCAAAATCCAAAATGCTCCAAAATCCAAAACTTTCTGAACACTGACGTGGTGCTCACAGGAAAATGCTCATTGCAACATTTTGGATTTCAGATTTATGGATTTGGGATGCTCAACCAGTATTTATAATGCAAATATTTTTTTAAAATCCCAAATCCTAAATGTGTCCAGTCCTGCCATTTTCAGATGGACCTGTTCCTGTCAATCAAGAAATAGGTCCTACCCTTCTCTTCTTTTTCTGAACATAAATCATCATTTTAGAATGTTATTTTCTGTTATTTTTATTTTTATTTTTATTTTGACCCATGAAAAAACCATAGATGTCCTGGGATTAAACCTGAGAGGCTGAGAGCATTGCTTACTGGGGTGTCCTGAGTCGACACTGCTCGTGAAAAGTGCCGCAGTTGAATCCAACTTGGGTGGGTGTCTGGGCTGAGGGGTAGAATGCATGACGATAGTTACTGAAGGAAGAAACCCTTCTTAATGAAGGTTGTTAGAACTCTCAAGTGTGTTTGCCTTTTTAGTGAGTGTGTTTACACTTCAGAAGTCCAGTCATTTCTCCCCTTGAGCCCAAGTCTGCAGACAAAATGAATGCACCCGCCTGTCTTTTCCTTCCTGGGGTCTTCTGAGTTTGAAGTTGGACTCTGTCCCATTAGTTTTGGGTAATTTCTCCTATAAATTAGAAGAAGAAGTTACAGCCTACGGCCATACCACCCTGAAAGCACCCAGTCTCATCTGATCTCGGAAGCTAAGCAGGGTCGGGCCTGGTTAGTACTTGGATGGGAGAAGACGAAGTTACAGCCTGTAAACTGTGTAAGTACACAACCTCAAACAGTGTTTCCTCTCCTCCGTGTCAGCGTGTATGAGGATTTGACAGATAACAGGAATGCCTTTCCTCTCTAATCCTCCTGGTTGCTTCTTGGACATCTCCCTGAAACTCAGCTGGCTTCCTTATCCTTTTCATTTCTGGGTGGTCTGATTAGGGTAAAAACCGTCATCAAAGCAGGCCAGGTGCTGATACTCAGCACACGAAGCTGTCAGGAAGTGATCCTTCAGATTTCCTGGGGATTCCTGCCCACACAGCCCACCAGGCTGTAACAGCTCCTGTGCCTTAGATGGGGGATTAGCTGAGACCATGTGGCTAGTGATTGCTAATCTTTCCATACCAGCCAACCGAGATCTTCTAATTAATACCAAGCTCATAAATACCTGAATCTGTTTCCCCAAAGGCTGTAGTTCCTGAGGGTTAGAAAGGAAAAAACAGGAAAACAAAGCAGAATAAAGCATGAGCGTGTTGGGGTGCACTTTCCCTGCTCATCAGTATTTTCTTGGAGAAATCTCTTTCTGTAGGTATTTCCAGTCATCTCTTTTTTCCCTACTGACATAGGCTCCACCAGTTAGTATGGGTGATTTTCCTCTTCTGGTTTTATAATATGAATAATGGAGATTTTTAAAAGATTTATGTTTGAATTTATATTCTTACTTCCTGCCTCCTCCTGCTTTTATTCAGTTATTCATCATGAAACTCCCGAAACTGAGGATGAGTAACCGAGTTACTTACTGGGAAGACCTTTTCTTTGAAGTTGTATTGTTTCATGTAGATGGTCTCAATTCCTTCCTCCATGTTGCCGAGGACTCTGATATCTTACTTTCCTAGCTCCTTTAAGTGGAATGGAAAAAATCAAAGTGTATTCACATTGTGAGGTGATGCTCAGATGACACTCAACAACCACAGCTTCTCCTGAAGGCAGACCCTGCCAGAATAGAAGAGTGGCACTAGAGTATTCAGATAGATGATATAGACCTTTCAAAACAGCCTGTTTATGGGGTCCCAGAAACACTGATGGTTGTTGTCAGCCACTGTCTCTGCACACTTGGGATTGTTTCAGTACCCTTCTTCCTAAATTGTACACGCTCCTGTAGTGAGAATATGTCTTCTCAGTAAGGTTAATGGTTCTTTGTTCATAGTACTTTATTATTTCAGAGAAGACCCTTAAAGAAAATCCCTGCTCCCCTCTCCCTCAAAAGAGTTAAAAAGTGCTCATGAAATACTTGCAGAATGGCTGAATGAGAATAATGACTATAGGTAAATTGTTTGACTAAGCACAGTAAGGAGGAGTTCTACCAAAAGTAACGTTGCCAGTGTCCCAAGGGCAGATGTCAGCCGTAAGAAGTAAGTGAAATTTCATGTTGCAGTGGTAGCCACCAGGTGGCTGCCCCGCCACAAACACCATGGTGGCAGGGATTCTGATGGGCCTTCATGGAGAATGCTACATGTGCAAGAGAAGGCAGTAGACATTTGCCATTCCTGTGCTAATGCTAAACATTAGATGACCTCCCATGTTCAAACAAGAATGTGTTAGGAGTTTAGGAGGCTCATAAACACACACCTTTTCTTTCCCTCCAGAATTCAAAACTAGTTGAAAAATAAGGCATAAATGACAGTCAAATGTAGGTCAATGTCCCAGCTGATAAGGCAGCTTAGAGAAGGTGGCGTTCAGCCTGTGTTTTTTCTCCCTGGAATTAAACATCCCAATCCCATTGGTCTCAGGCCATGCTCAGCAGCTACAGCTTCTCCTGAGGGCAGACCCTGCTAGCTAAGTTTTCTTACGGCAGGAGAGCAGCACAGATTCACTCTCCTTGGGAAGATCCAGAAGGACCCAGCTGAGCCATGTGCACCCATCCTTCTTCCCAACAGAAATACTAACAGAAGCCACCCCTCCTGCCCAGGGGGTTGTGAGTGCAGGACTGAGCATGGTTGGAAGTGCTCCTTCCCAGTGGCTTCTGAGGGGGGTAGGGTTCTTCCTCTCTGGGTGAAATGTGAAGAGGGGAATGCCTCACAGTAGCCAGTTCCATGCAGACATCTATTCTAATGCTAGGGCTCTGGAAAGTCAGCCTGGATCCATTCTCCATTCTCTCTAGGCCCAGCGCAGCCCACACAGTTCCCCGCAGCCTCCCTTTGCCTCATCTGTAGTTGGAGGTTTTGTGGGATATTCCCTTTCCTTATCTGTAGCTAGAGGTTTTGTGGGATATTCCCTTTCCTTATCTGTAGTTAGAGGTTTTGTGGGATATTCCCTTTCCTTACCCTGCTTCTGTGCTTTTTGAGAGGTGATTTGCTTTACTCGTCACTGGCTGCTTGTGAGATGCTTAAGAACCTGTGTGCAGCACCATGGAGGCCCTGGAAGCTTGTCTGTTGTTTTCATAGTTCGATACAAGTGAGGTCACAGAGGGGTCTTCTGCTTAGAAACTTTTCAAGCAGAACTTTATGAAAACTCACAGAATATGTTCATTCGCCTTCTAGACATGATGCCCATTTGACTAGTCAGTGTTCAGTGTCAAACCATAGAACTAAACATGTCAAACCACAGAACTAAAGGGGACCTCACACGTCATCTGGACACCCGTGTCTAGATTCTACTTCTGCCAGGCACATGATGGAAAGAAGCATCCCAAGTCCCAGTCCAAGCCCACCTCTGGTGTGGAGATTTGGGCAAGGCTTTCTGTTTCTCACCTGCTGTATTGTCCTGAAGGTCCCTTTCAGTTCCTGGTGCTGTTGTTCTACACCATTCTAGAGAAATGACTGGCTGTCCTAGAGATACTGGCACTTACTTCAGAGCCTGTAATGCATGGTGGACATTATGCAGCGAAAGCCACAGGGAACTAGAGGCAGTCATGGTGCTCAGTTGGGGTTGGCACTGGAGTTGAAGCTTGTCTTCCATCCCTCCCTTTTTAACTACCTCTGAACACCATTAGTCATTTGTTCTACCAGCCGTCAAGTCTCATATTTGAAAGAGTCTGTCACACATGCACACATATGTTTATTGCAGTGCTATTCACAATAGCAAAGACTTGGAACCAACCCAAATGCCTATCAATATAGACTAGATAAAGAAAATGTGGCATATATACACCATGGAATACTATGCAGCCATAAAAAAGAATGAGTTCATGTCCTTTGCAGGGACATGGATGAAGCTGAAAACCATCATTCTCAGCAAACTAACGCAGTAACAGAAAACCAAACACCATGTTCTCACTCATAAGTGGGAGTTGAACAATGAGAACACATGGACATAGGGAGGGGACCATTACACACTGGGGCCTGTTGGGGGTTGGGGGCCAAGGGGAGGGAGAGCATTAGGACAAATACCTAATGCATGCAGGGCTTAAAACCTAGATGACGTGTTGGTGAATGCAGCAAACCACCATGGCACATGTATGCCTATGTAACAAACCTGCATGTCCTCCACATGTATCCCAGAACTTAAAAAAAAAAAAAAAATCTTTCCAGTGCTTAAGCTAAATAATATGCCTTATGTTTCAGCCCCTTGCTTTCTTGATGACTTCTCAAAGGAACTTTTCCCAAGTAATCTCCAAGATTTTGATTTTCAGAATCTTGCATTTGTCTGAAAGAGATCCCATAGAATTCCAAGAAAGAGAAATTAAGTTTTTACTTTAAAAAAACAAAAACAAAGATCTCAGGTGAAACTCATCACTAGTAGCAGAGGGCTCAGCCTTTCTGCACCACCTTCTTCATTCCATTATGCCCTTTCTGGAAATATCAATCTGTTTTAATTATGCACATATATATTTATTATCTGAAAACTGAATCCAGTTTGCCTTTCTCTGAAATTACTTCATTACAGTGCAGCTTCTAGGAGCATATTTAACATCAATTAAAAAACCACATTATTGAAACTGTGCATTATGACCAGGAATAGAACAAGATCTATGTAGCACAACAAGAAAGTTAATTGGAAACTATGATTAATGGAGAAAAGTCTACAGGGTCATGTGGAAACTGTTTACCTTGCTGCCTCTCTGTAGTCGTTAAAACTCCTGAAAACGCATTTTTTTTGTCCTAAGGATGGAACTGACATTGAGGAGCATTTTGCACATGCCAGACACAAATGAATTCAAGACACAGTCCCTCCCCTCCAGGTTTCTACAGTTTGGCTGGGCAGACAGAGATGAACAAAATGGCAATGGAGTGTGTAAGGTGCCATAGTGGGCATGGCCCAGCGCCCTCCATGAGCGAAGGAAGTCAGCACTGGTTGGCTGCATCCTGGCCAAGCTTGCTGTGGGGAAGCGGTCGATGTAGTGTGGGGAAGGCTGTTTGCACTGATGGCCCCTGTGGAGCAGAACATTTTTATGGCTCTGTTACCCAGATAACTAGAGGATGCTCTGTGTGCAAATCTTGTTTCCTTTATTCAGCATAAAATCTGGAATGAGGAGGAATAGCTTCTGAAATGCCCTTTCTCAGAGAAGTGTGAGCAGAGTGAGCCATACCATCTGTACAAGGAGTATCCAGTCTTTTGGCTTCCCTGGGCCACATTAGAAGAAGAAGAAGAATTGTCTTGAGCCACACATAAAATAATACTAATGATAGCTGATGAGCTAAAAAAAATTGCAAAGAAATATGATAATGTTTTAAGAAAGTTTCTGAATTTGTATTGGGCCGTATTCAGAGACATCCTGGGTTGCATGCGTCCGTGGGCTGCAGGTTGGACAAGCTTGATCTATACCATCATATATGTGATTGCAGTGCTGTATTAAGGAAGGTAAATGCATCTAACATGTTGGGTTTTGGGAGTTTTTTAGTTTTGTTTGTTTGTTTTTTGAGACAAAGTCTTACTCTGTCACTCAGGCTGGAGTGCGGTGGCGTGATTTTAGCTCACTGAAGCCTCTGCCTTCCTAATTCAAGTGATTCTTATACCTCAGCCTCCTGAGTAGCTGGGATTACAGGTACCTGCCACCATGCCTGGCTAATTTTTGCATTTTTAGTAGAGACTGGGTTCTATCATGTTGGACAGACTGGTTTCACACTTTCAACCTCAGGTGATCTGTCCACCTCAGCCTCCCAAATTGCTGGGATTACAGGTGTGAGCTACTACCCTAAGCCTATAGTATGTTTATATATGTCAGATAACTGCAGAAAAATCATAGTGATCTCTAAACAGTACCCTATCAATGACTGTTGTTTTAAGTAGTCAATGAAAAAATAAAAACAGAAAAAAGAATCCATCGGTGTTCTTCCAACACCTCAACACCAGGGCCCTTCTGGGTTTATACCACAAAGGTCCAGTCTGTTTCTAGCCATATCAATTAATACATTTTTCTCCCTAAATAAAAGATCTATATATTGTCCAAAAGAAATGGCTATTTTTGCTATTGCTTTTTAATGGCAAACCACAGTTACACCAACCTAATACTTTGGCTTTCCTGCAGAGAGACAGGTCACGTTTCTTGACATCTCCAGGACGTGGCATGAGTGTTCAGTAACTGTTCCGTGGATGGATGATTCTTAAGTCCTGACCCATCCCACTTGGGGCATAAACTAACCAACGTAGTGAGATGGGAAGGAGGTCCTTACGTTCATTTCATCATTTTGCTGATTTTTGTCACAGATCCAACTGATTCTAGAGTCATGATATTCCATGGTTATTTAATGTCTTAAACCTGTGAACTGTCTACAAGATTACAGAGATTAAAAAAGCAAAGATTGGGTCTGTGAATTTCAATTCTAAATTTTAAGCTGGTGGTTGTCAGAACATCAGTATGTAAGCACTTAGGCAAGTTACTAAGTTGCTTTAGACGTGCTGTGAGAGCCATTATAAATGTGACCTTAAAAAAATATGTACATCTCTCAGATCTCAGTAGAGCCTCATAGAAATGGAACATGTCCTTGAAAACCATGGATTGGAAAATACATATATTTTGAGCTTGTATTTGGGGACTAGCTCTCTGGATCCCAGTAGTAAACTTATCCTATTAATGGCTGTTGCTTTAAAGAAATATAAAAGCCCCTAGGCTAGTCTCTTCTTCCCTCCCCTCCATCTGCATAGCAGGTACAAATCTTCATCAAAGCTTTTGAACTCGAGTCTCAGATTGCCTTTGATCAGAGCCTGGTTTGTCCCACAGTACAGAAATGTAGGAGCTGTGTAAGAGAAAGAGGGAGAGAGGGAGGGAAAGAGGAGGAGAGAGAGAAAGACAAAGAAAGGAAGAAGGAGCGGGAGTGAGAGGCCTGTCTCACCTACCACAGAATTCTCTCGATTGCTTTGTACTTTATTGAACTGTGAACTTGGAGTCTAAGTCAAGTGAAGGCAAGGCACCGTGATGCCAGAGTATGTTCTTTCTAAGAAGGCATTTTTTGGTAAAAAGATATGTGTTATATAAGCTTATTTATTCAGATTATTAATATGGGAACTCCAGGGTAACAAGAAACTAGATTCATTAATAAATAAATAACAACAGTCAACATAAAATTAAAATGAAGAACATAAGCAATCAGACTTAACAATAAAAGGGATGACTAGATTCTTTCTATTGTTTGAACTGAGTTGTTCCACAGGTTTTATTAATTTTAATTAACATATTGAGTCGTGAGTTTTCTCACCCTTGCTGAGCTTTTTTTTTTTTGGGGGGAGACAGAATTTTGTCCTTGTTGCCCAGGCTGGAGTGCAATGGTGCATTCTTGGCTCACCGCAATGTCTGCCTCCCAGGTTCAAGCAGTTCTCCTGCCTCACCCTCCTGAGTAGCTGGGATTACAGGCATGCACCACTATGCCTGACTAATTTTTTATTTTTAGTAGAGACAGGGTTTCTCCATGTTGGTCAGGCTGGTCTCAAACTCCTGACCTAAGCTTGCTGAGCTTTTACATTTAACCCATGCCATTTCTTAAATCATAGTCCAAAATGTATTAAACTGATCTAAATTATTAGTTTTTTAGTTCTTTAAAAGGTGACTTGAATCTACAGTATTTCCTTCTAGACCTGAAAGCATGGCTCCCGTGGTGTTTCTGTGATGTGCGAGTTGCACACTGCTGTGGAGTGTTTGTGTGGTCAGAGTTGTTATCAAAGGCTGCTTCCATTCCAAGGGAGTGGGTCTGAGCTCACCCTGCACTAATCTGACAGGTACCTTAGAGTTGAGATCATTCAAGTGAACTGAAGTTGGGGCGGTCTCAAGCCACAGCCATGGTATTACCTTACCCAGCACGTGGCCAGGGCTATTCTGGGAACTGCATCTTGTCTTCTGATTCCTTTCTGTGTTTCCTGTTGATAAATGAGTGCAACTGGCCTGATTTACTGAAGTGATACAATAAGAAAAGGAACCCAACTTAGTTTACATGGATACAGTTACTGAGCTTTTGAAGGAAGAGTCTTTCATCCATAGCAACTTTTAAGCTCCACCTGACACTGGAAAGCAAAATTTACTAGAGTAACAACTTGTTCTAGTTATAGAAATGTAGTTAGTGAGTATGCACTGTGAAGATAACCTGGAAACATCAGCCTTCCCTTGTAGTCATCTGTGAGGACAAAGAGCTTGTATTCAAGGAAGAAGTTCAAGCTTCCTTGAATGTGTATTCAAGGAAGAAACCCTGGCTTAACGTTGTATACATTTAAAAAACTTACATAATGCCATTTACCTGTTGCGTTGAGGTTTTCATGAAGTTATTTAGTCTTAAACTTTAATTTCCCTTCCCACATTAGTACAACTGCCCCACAATAGCTATGTGGACTCTGCAGCATGAAACAGCCTCTGTAGTAGTCTGTTTTTCACACTGCTGATAAAGATATACCCAAGACTGGGCAATTTACAGAAGAAAGAGGTTTAATTGGACTTACAGTTCCACATGGTTGGGGAGGCTTCACAATCATGGCGGAAGGTGAGGAGGAGCAAGTCACATCTTAAATGGATGGCAGCAGGCAAAGAGAGACCTTGTGCAGGGGAACTCCCAGTTTTAAAACCATCCAATCTTGTGAGACCCATTTACTGTCATGACAACAGCACGGGAAAGACCTGCCCCTGTGATTCAGTCATCTCCCACCAGGTACCTCCCACAACACATGGGAATTAGGGAGCTACAAGATGAGATTTGGGTGGGGACACAGAACCATCCAAACCATATCAACCTCCCACATGCTCTGTGACCTCTCAGTATGTACGTTTATGGTTCTCTGATTGGGACACTTAGTATTTTTTTAATTTAAATATTTAAATAGATTTAATATTTTTAAAACATACGAAGTGTCCTAATTTTTTAAAATTTTCAAGTTCAAGGGTAGATGGACAAGCTTGTTACATAGGTAAAATTGTATTATAAGAGTCTGTTGTACAGATTATTTCATCACCCAGGTATTAAGCCTAGTAATCATTAGTTATTTCTTCTGATCCCCTCCCTCCTTCTGCCTTCCACCCTCTGAAAGACTCTAGTGTGTAATTTTTCCTTCTATGTGTCCGTGTGTTCTCATCATTTAGCTCTCACTTATAAGTTAGAACACGTGGTAGTTGATCTTCTGTTCCTGTGTTAGTTTACTGAGGATAATGGCCTCCAAGTTCCATTCATGTTCCTGCAAAGGGCATGATCTCATTCTTTTTTGTGGCTGTATAGTATTCCATGGTGTATATGTGCCACATTTTCGTTATCCAGCCTATCATTGATGGGTATTTAGGTTGAGTCCATGTCTTTGCTATAGTGAATATTGCTGCAGTGAATATATGTGCGCATGGCATTTAGTACTTAGAATTTATGTGTGCATAAATTAGTACTTTTTATAGTGCATAAACTAGTGCTCTTAGTACTTTTAAGAGCACCCGGAGAGGCCCTGTGGCTGGATTATTTCTGACTCACTTAGGAATCTTTGGAAAATTGTTTAATTACTCATCTTCTAAGCTTTTAACTTGAAGCAAGCTTTGATTTGTGTAAGTAGGGGCATGATGAGAAGTAGGGATATCTTAAGTGCAGTTTTCACATCCTTTCCTTCAAGGAGGCAGGAATCTAGGTTCTCAACAATTCTAGGACCACCCTACACATTAGCTTGTGGTCTGAAGGGCCTGTGTGAGATTGCAGGGCTCAGTCAGAGGCAAAGTAGAAGTAGACCAGGATTGACACCACCTGACTATGATGCTGCTGATCACATTTTTTGGAGATTTAAATTTGGGGGCAAAATTCTGATTGTGCTTACCTAAGAAATTATGGTTTTTTTTTTTAAAAAAAAAATCTGTTAACATAAGCAAAGGAAAGAAATCGGGCTTCAGAAAGAGGTCATCAGAAGCGTAGTTAAGCATGTGTGGTATTTTTGAAGAGGTTGTTGAATCATGACAGTAAGACCGTCCTTAATCCTCTGCAACCCCACAGGCAGGGCAGGCTTGCCCCTTCAACCAGGTCCTGTGCATCTGAAGCACTTTCTATGTTCCATGGAGCCATTAGACTCATATTCAGGATATGCAGCAGAAATCACATTAGTCAAAATTGTCCTGAGACTCCCTAAATCTCTCACAAAAAACAACTAAAGCATGTTCTAATTTTCCCAATCCTGTATGTATGTATGTGTAATGTGTATGTAAAATTAATAATGCATGAAGTAGGTGGTTTGAGTTTGGAGGCTTTGTTGTATGAAAAATTTGTATCTTTAAACAGTAGCATCCAGCTGATTGCAGGGAAATGAGATGCATAAAGAACCAGTGCCTGACTGTGGGAGTAACAGGCCCCGGGCTCCCACTCCAATGCACTCGGGTGTGCGTGCTTACTGGAGAGAAGGGCAGGGGGGAGCGGTGGCACTGCTTACATTTCTTTTGTGCTCTTGCACACCTGTATGTGCACTTTGCACTTGCAGTCTCACTAGCCCTCTCACTTTCCTTTCGAGGTATATATATTTAGATTCTGGGGTAGTACTTACTGGTTTATGCTACAGCTGTACCCCCATGCCTAAGAGTTGCGTGAGTACCAATGACTGCAAATTATTTATTTTTGTTTCCTCAGCTCCTTGAACAGTTGAATTGGGGCTCAATACATGTTTGCTAAATTATCATTTCATTTAACTATGAGCAGCCTTTTCAGATATTAATCAAAATGCCTGGAAAGACTACACAGTTGCAAGGGACATCAGCTTACATCCCAACATTATTGCTTCCTGATCTATAGTTGTGGGACCTTGGTTGATTCCCTGATAGTAGAGCGATTCCCTGGGAATGGAAGTTCAGCTTGTTGGCTTTAGAACAACATAAACAGTTTCACTGAACATTCACTGAATGTCTCCTCTGTGCTGAGCCCGTGTCAGGAACTGGGTCTTCAGTCATTTTCTTGTATGCGGCGTCCCCACCCTCCACCTGCATTTGACTCCTGAACTGTATGCTCTGCCCAGACAGCCTCAGTGAGGGCTGGGACTTGACCTCTGGGGACGCATGTAAAGGCATATTTCCATGGTAACAGAAGGCTGAGAGTTCAGCATACTCTCTGTCGTCACTTTTGAGTTGTTCTTTCATCTTCCCAAGACTCATGGCAGAGTACTCATTTCACAAACTTTCACTGAGTACCTGCTGTGTGCCAAGCACTGTGACATGTGCCAAAAGTGCAAAGACTTTAATGTGTAGTCCTTGACCTCAAAGAGCTCAAGAGTAATTGACCGAAATTCCTAGTTTATGATCTGTGATGAGAATCATTCCTTAGAAAGGCTTGCATATAAACATATTTATATACTTATTTTGTAGGAAAATATCCTTTGTAAACCTGAAAAAATAAGAGTTGATCATCCATATTAAGCCTCACATAGATTTTAATAAATTAGTGTGAGCAAAATGAAAAACATATATAATAATAATAAAATTTAGTCATTTACACTTCATGCTGTGGTTCTAAAATAAAAATTCCCTTTTGGGGCTGGTTGTGGTAGCTCACACCTGTAATCCCAGCACTTTGAGAGTCTGAGACAGGAGGATTGCTGGAGCCCAGGAGTTTGAGACCAGCCTGAGCAACATAATAACACCCTGTATCTAAAAAAAAGTCACCTAGGCATGATGTCACGTACCTGTCATCCTGGCTATTCAGGAGGCTCAGGTGGAAGGACTGCTTGAGCCCAGGAGGTCAAGGCTGTAGTGAGCCATGATCAAGCTATGTCACTCCAGCCTGGGTGACAGAGTGAGACCCTGTATCCAAACAAAAAAAAATCCCTTTTGGTGTGTATGGACACAGGAAAATTAAGTTGATGAAATAGCATTTTGGGTTTTATATGTCATTTTAATAATTTCTAAATCTGGAGCATAGCACATGACAGACAGATTGACCTGATGATGTAGCTTTTTCCAGATCAATGTTGAATTCGTTGCAATAAGCAAAGGTAAAAGGAAGTTTCAGTTTATAAGAGACTGGGGAATGGTGCCGATAATTAGAAGCAGGATTTTTCTACTCCTTAACCCTCCTCCTCATAACAGCCCTCTTCCATTCTCCAGCTTAAATGAAAAGATCAGAAACACAACTATTTTTCAGTGACCGCTAACTGCATAAAAGGTGCTATGCTAAGCATCATGGAAAGAGTTCTGAGAGGGCTGGAGTGGAACTTAGAGCGTACTACATATATTTCAGACATGAATTGTAAATAAGAGCTATAATAAAGATGCTAATCATAATGTGGGTAGCAGGGTCAATTTCTTTGGGGACTCTAGGAAGGAACTCAAAGGAGGTGATGTATAAATGGAACCTTGAAGGATTTTAAGATTTGTGTTCGATGAAGGGAGAGGAAATACATTGTTATCTTTGTGTGTATGTTTTTTGTTTGTTTGTTTTCCAAAATAATTTAACCCCTGTGACAGGGATCATATATTTTGGGAAATTCTCTGAACCCCCCAGTCCAATGTGGAACACAGAAGGTTGTTCAGTGAGACTTGGAAAGGGCAGGGCAGGCGAGCTCAAGGGAGGAATGTTGCAATAAACATATGGGAAGAGCTTAAGCTGGAGAAATGTCTGATAACCTCTTTGAGGGTCATATCTAGCAGGCTGATTCGCAGGGAGGTTTACTTCCAGTAGACCGCATTAAGTCATCTGCTCAGATTCTCTTGTCCATTCTATACTGAAAAAGCAGAGATATTTCTTAAAGTGAGATTTTCTTATCTTTTGTATGTAGTTATTGATTTTATTATTTACCTTTGTTTAATTTTGATTGTGATAATTATAAAATTAAAAGTGAATTATACATTGTGACTGTTTAGAGGCAACAACACACATTTAATGTGTTAGGAGCATGTATATTGGTGTAGGTCATAGCATGTTCTCTTTCTTTCTTTTCTTTTTTTGTCTCTTTAAATGTCAGAAACCAAGGATGCAGAAATTTTCTATTTTGGGAATTTTTTTCACAAAGAAAAATTGAATTTTTATTGGGAAAGAACTAACAATATGTTCATTTGCCATTTTGAACAACCATTGTTGCTTTGCAATGTATTTCTTTTGAGTGAATTCATTGGACCTCACTCTCCATCCAGCTAGACTTCAGAAGACGCTGGTCACCTTTTGTGGGTCCTTTTGCGTAAATACAAGTTTGCTTTTAAGTTTATAGAACTTGCAATTGTGGCTCTTGAGAATACTTGGGTAGAATGCGAAAGAATTAAAGTACTTGCTGATTCTTTAGTCCAAAGCCTATTTATTTCCAGCTACTCAGTATGCTTTTCAACATCGAAAGCTAATGTATAGAAATTAACAATCTGTACTGTGGTAAGCATCACAAATGTGATTCAGACCTTATCAACACTGTGTGAACAAATCTAGTAGCTCTCTAAAGAGCAGTGTGGTCTGAAGAGATAGCAACTGTGGGAAGACCCTGGTGGATCCAGGTTAAACAAAACCCCAGTTCTGTCTTGTCTTCAGATTTCCTTGGTGTATCTTATCTAGAATGGAGATGGAGCTCTGTACTTCCATGCTTGCTGTGGGGTAAGGGGGAGTTAGCTTAAAACATAACGTATTTGGCATGGTTTTCAGTTCTTCCTGAGGTGGTATAAAGCAGAAATTACTATTCCTTTTTAAAGTTTGTAAAATAAGAAACATTTGTAAGGTTGCTGCTCCAGGTACTGCATAGGAATGAAAGGCATATGCATGAATGTAGTATACCATGTTCAAAAAGCATTTCAGGGACACATGGCAGCCTTCCCTGGCCGAGAGCTCCAAAAGGCTGGATGGAAGATATACGTAGACGGTTGTTCCCAGAGGAGTGGCCAGGGGTCTGGAACTGTGAGGTTTATTTCAGACCCAGAGGTAGCAAAGAGTCTAGGCATAAAGGAAAAAACACTTGTCAGGTGTTTACTTGAGAAGATCTTATAATGGTTCTTTGAGTTCTTGGAAACGGTATTACTTTCTTTGAGTGGAATTTGCATGCAGTGAAATGTTCAGTTACTAAATGTACCTTTTAGTCAGTCGTGATGAATGCATATCAAGACAGAACATATCTGTCACCCCTGAAAGCTCGCCCATGCCACTTTCCAGTTATTGTACTGGCCCTCAGAAGCAGGCTTTGCTCTTGTTACTGTCACTGTAGGTTGTCCTTTACTTAACTCTAGAATTTTGTAGGAGTGGGATCGTACAGTATGTGCTTTGTGTTTCTGGCTTCTTTTTATTCAGCACAATGCTAATATTTTTGAGATTCATCCGTATCATTGTCTGCATCAGTAATTCCTTTTTTCATTGCTGAACAGTAATCCACCATATAAATAAACCACAGTTGGTTGATCCCTTGATGGAAATTCAGGCTGTTTCTTCTAGTTTGGGGTTATTATGAATAAAATGGATGTGGATATTGTAGTATAGGAATTTTTGTAGATATATGGTTTGATTTATTTTGTATAAATCCCTAGGAGTGAAATTTAGGAATTTTTGTAGATATGGTTTGATTTATTTTGTATAACTCCCTAGGAGTGAAATTGCTAGGTTATGCGGATTTGTGTTTAATTTTTAAAGAAACTTCCAAGGAGTTTTCCAAAGGGATTATGCCATCTTACACACTTAATCAGTAGTTTTTTGGAGTTCCAGTTACTCCATATCATTACTCCATATCCGTATCAACAGTTGTTGTTGTTAGTCTTTTTCATTTATTCATTCTAGTGAGTGAGTGTCAGTATCTCATTCTGGTTTTAATTTGTATTTCCCACATAGAAAAGATGTTGAACACTTTTTCATGTGCTTGTTGGCCATTTGCTGTCTTCCTTTGTGAAGGGTTTCTTCAAATCTTTTGCCTATCTTTTATAGTGTTGTTGCTGATTTTTATTATTGAGTACCAGAGTGCTTTTTATATTCTGGATCCAAGTAATTTGTCAGATATATGAATTGAAATATTTTCTCTCATTCCGTGGCTTACCTGTTTATTCTTTTGATGGTACTCTTTGATGGACAGACATTTTTAATTGTGATGAAGTCTAATTTTTCTTTTACATTTATTCCTTTCTGTGTTCTTCATTCTAGTAACTTTTTAAAGTTTTTTATTTTGAAATAATTTCAGAATTACAGAAAGTTGCAAAAATAGTGCATTGAATGCGTATGTATACTTCATTCAGCTACCCTTGATGTTAACATCTTACATGACCATGGTATAGTTATTAAAACTAAGAAATGAACATTACAATAAATTAAATAAACTACAGACTTTGTTTGGGTTTCACCAGTTTTCCCTATGATGTCCGGTTTCATTCCAGGCATCCAGGATACTACATTGCATTTAGTTGTGATGACTCCTCAGTTTTCTCCAATCTGTTGTAGTTCCTCAGTCTTCCCTTGTCTTTTGTTGCCTTGATACTTTTGAAGACTAAGAATTTTGTAGAATAACCATCAATATGTGTTTATCTGAAATTCTTCTCATGATGAGACTGCAGTTATGGGTTACTAGGAAGAATGAATGTTACAGAGTTGGGGCATTCTTCTCGTTATTTCTAATGACATTTTTTAGCTTTGATGTTTTGGTCTATGACTGTTTCAAGTTGTATTTTTAATGTGTTTTGTTGTGAGAAAAGTCTGCTGAGAATTTGACTTGGATGGTATTGAATCTTTAGATTAATTTGGGTAGAATTGACATCTGAGCACTGTTGAGTCTTTCAATTCTTGCATGCATGGTACATCCCTCCATTTATGTATTCATTCAGTAATGTTTTAGAGTTTTTAGTATGAAAACCTGGCATGTCTTTTGTTAAATTTATCCCCAAGTAAGTATTTGATGTTTTTCATACTTTTGTAAAAAGTATTTTTACCAATTTTTATTGCTAATAGATTAACGTTTTATTCTGAAGCATCACTAAATTCATTTATCAGATCTAGTAGTTTTCTTGTAGATGTATTCAGATTTTTTACATAACACGTTATCAGTAATAGAGTTTTACTTCTTCCTTTCCAATCTGTACACCCTTTTTTTCTCTTGCTTATCTGATTGTACAGGCTGGGACCTCCAATACAATGTTGAATAAAGATAGCGAGAGTGGATATTTTTGTCTTCTTGACTTAAGGGGGAACATTTAAAATTTCACTGTTATGTGTCCTTAGCTATACATTTTTTCTAGATGTCCATTATAGGCTAAGAAATGCTACTCCTAGTTTGATAAAAGTTTTTAGAATAAATGGGTGTAGTAACACAACTGGGTTATGTTAAATACGTAAATGAATGTGTCAGTGTTTTCTCTGCATCTACTGAAATGATCATGAGTTTTCCTACTTAATGTGTTAATATATTGAACTATGCTAAATTGATTTCCAATCTTTAATTCCTGAAATAAACTCTAGTTGATTGTGGTGTATTATCTTTTTTATGTATTTCTAGATCATAATGTTTTGTTAAAGATTTTTGCACCTGTGATCATGAGGGATTTTGGTTGGTAATTTTCTTATAATGTCTTTGGTTTTGGTACTAGGATTATAATAACTTTATAGGGTGAGTTGGGAAGTATTCTCTCCTTTATTTTCTAAGACACTGTGGGATTGGTATTATTTCCTTTATTCATTTTTTGCAAAAACTTTTGGTGACATTTAGTGGTCATACTAGTGGTGACATTTAGTCCTAGAGTTTTTTGGGGGGGAAGTTGTTTAATTTCAAATTCAATTTCTTTAACAGATGTAGAGTTTTTCAGATTTTCTATTTCTTTGTGTGCCCATTCTGGTAAGTTGTATTTTTCAAGGAATTTGTCTATTTCATCTAAGTTGTTTAATATGCTGGTATAATACTCTTCACAACATTCCCTCGTACTTTTGATTTTTGTATAATCTGTAGTCATATTCACTGTTGATTCTTGATATTGGTAACTTTGGTTTTCTATCTTTTTATAAACCTTCATTGGTGTTGCCAAATGGCTATCACTTTTATTAGGCTTTTTAGAGAACTGACATCTGGCTTTGTTGATTTTTTTTCTATTTTTCAGTTGTTTCATTGATTTCCTGTTATTTCTAAATTTTTTTTGTACATAGTTTCGGTTCAATTTGGGGAACTGTATTGCTTTTGACTTTTGTATTAAAGAAATGACCAGTTGGTTAGGAAGGGGACAAAAGAGATTAAGTAGTATGAAATGCTTTTTAAATAATCAATACTTTTTAATAAAAAAAATTGTAGGTAAGTTGAACTTAATGTCAGTTCTCTAAAAATGAACAAAATTCACCTTTTCAACATAAAATAATCTGAACAGTCATGGCTTCTCTGCTCTTAATGGCAGCTGCTGGAGGACTAGATTAGTTCATAGAAGGAGCCATCTCATATTCCACACGCATTCTAGAATTGGCAAAATAACACCTCCAGAAATATATATACAAGAGGGCATAAAACAGATTTCTTCACATAATTAAATTCATCTGAAACGTGAAAATTATACATCTAGTTTTAATTGATGTGTTCAGCCGTGGGCATTGATGTGGGAAATATGGTAATTACACTTAAGAGATAAACATTAATAGTTTTATGCTCACGGATCATCCATAAAGGAAGAATTAGGTGCCCCAAACGTTTTCCATCCATGTCGTTTGTGAGGGAAAACGTTGCAGTAGAGGGAGATGATTCTATACTACTGCTGGGGGTATTTAATGATTATTGTCTGTATTCATAAAAATGAGACAGTAACTGAAGATGTGCCACAAAGCAGTAACAATAATGATTAGGATTGGTGTTAATTCCTGCTTTTTAAAGCATGATAGCCAGGCATTTTCATGCCCCTGATAAAAATCCTCTTCTTTGGGGGGATGGGGGAATATTGTGGTTTTGTGTAAAAAGTGTTTTAAATGACAAAGAGATTAAGATACCCAAGTTTGGTCTTCATGCAGAACTTTTTCTGCTGAACTTTTTTGGTGCTATTCATTTGTATAATAACCTTTGAAAATGAGATTAAAACCTATGAAAAGGTTTGCCATTGGAGAGACTGCTTCTACTGGGTTTTGGTTACAAGTAACTACTAGTGCTCACTCTTCATACTGCATGCACTTAATTCCCACTTTTGTGAAGTAGTCTTTAGATTAGAATTGACTGTAACCGTCATTGAACACCTATTTGTGTTAGGTCTGTGTCACCTCATAAATATTTGTTGTCAGAATGAATGAATAAAGGAATGCAAAATTGTTAATGAATTAAAGGTTAGAGCAATTAGTATTACAAACACTGTCAGAAGAACAGACATTTTCCTTATGGAAGGCGGGGCCTGAACATCGTTTGTGGTGACTTGATCTGTTATTCTGTCTTCTAGAGTGCTGCACAACTAAAAATCAGGTAGGTGAATAGGTTTTTAAGGAGTTTTGAAGAATGTAAAAGGTGATGTGCATTATCTAATTTATTTCAAATTATTTTAAATGACCCAAGATATACCAGGATATTTCAAACTTTGTTTGATTATCCTTATTGTCTCTAAAGCAAGATGGTGTTTCAAAAACCTTTTCTTTATGACTTCTGAGTTACCATTCTTATAATCAGAAGATATACAACAATGCAAAGGGTAAGCCTGGAAGGAAATGTGCTATATTTTATAACAGCAACCAGTAAATATTTTTAAATAATAAGAGAGAATTTCTTGGTTGAAGAAATAGTGAATTATTTATTCCCCTTAGAAAACTACACTAAAAGCAAAAAGCAAGGTTTTCTCTTTTCCCCTATTTTCTATCCGAATTGATTGTATGCTAGCATATCACTATTCAGGCCTATAAGAGTTTGTGAGGATTTTTTTCTCTCCCTAGGATTTTTATTTCTGTAATATTTTCATATAATGGCCATGTAATAAATACCCAACAGAATTTTTTTGTGCACTGTTTGTGGGGCAGATAATGCAGTGTCCTTGTCAAATAGCAATCTACTTTCCATCATTTACTTTTCATACCAGGTAATACAGTATCCTGTGTAGAAATGTAAATTAGTTGTGTAGAATTCTGGCTAATATTAATGAGATATATACCTACTGCTATCACTGTTATCAGAATATCATAAATTCTCATACTTTTGGGCCTTTTTTAATACAGAAAAATCTGGCAGTCTGTTCAATCTATTATATAATCACTAAATTATTGTCATTCTATGGTATGATATATGATTATATGATAAGCTCTTTAGGGGATGTTCACCTCCCCTGACGAGCTTAGAGTTTAAGCTCTTAGAAGGAGATGAGGTGAGCACACAGGAAACCAAGGCAGAGCTCACACAAAAGGGGTAGAATCCACACTCCCTGTTATAAGTGTTAGTGTGAGTACACAGTCTCTTCTATTTGCCTCTCCCAGATGCACTCCCCCATCCCCCTTAGTGAAAGGGAAGTTCACCTGTAGGAACCACATCAGAGTCCCCTGCCCTCTGGCTTCTGGGTGGGTTCAGCCAATGAGGAGCCTTAAGAGACAAGAGGGAGGGAGAAGAGTGAGGTCTTCTCCTCTTCCCCAACACCCTGTTAGTGGCCTCTGGGCTCTGGCCCTTCAGGCCCAAGGGTGGTCACTACCCTTCTGTTTCTAACCTCAGACAGAGTCATACCATATCCTTGCAATGGAGTGGGCAAATAGTCCCTTTATTAAACCCTTATCTGCTGGGACCCAGCTCGCCCCATTTGCCAGGACCCTGCCTGTACGGTGGGCTCAGTTGTCATAGCAAGTGTATGAGGGAAGCTTGAGTCTATTGTTGGAAGTGGAGGTAGAACAGCATGAGCAAGAGCAGAGATGCATAGAAAGTGCAGATATTCTGAGAGATCTCTGGCAATCCTAGCCTCACCAAGGAGATGCTAAGGAATCCCTGCCCTTAAGCATCAGGCCCTCACCTTCACAGGTGTCTTTGCCGCATGGCCTCATGAGGATGAGATTCTGTCGCAGTCTTCCCCTGATGTGAAGTTTGAAATGACCGGAACTGATGACCTAGGGAGGCCACTGCGCCTGAAGAGGTGGCTCCTAATTCTGCCTGGGGAGGTTACCATGATGCGTGTGCTCAGGGTATGTGAGTGGAGACTGTGACTTTTAAGAACCAGGATGCCTCTGGCCTGTTCTGTGCCTGCGGTTGTACTGTGCTTGCATACTGCAGGCTGTTGGAAAACCTGTTAAAAGATCTTGCTCTGAGCATTTTCCAAAGATACTTTTAGGGCTCCCTCCATCTTTGCCAGTCTCTTTCTCTCTCTGCCTCTGCCTCTCATTCTAAGTTCAATTCCTCAACCTTTATTAGATGCCTGCTATGTGCCAAGTCCTGTTTTAGGTGCTGCAGACATGGTAGGAGGTAAAGGATGTAGACCCCCTGACCTCCCAGGGCTCAAGTTCTGATGAGGGAGAATGAAATACCCATAACTTCATAAAGAAGTGATAGACTTTAAGACAGTAGGAAATGCTGTGCAAAAAATAAAACAGGGTGAGGGATGAAGTGGTAGTCCAGGCAGGAGGGGAGGGGCTACAGATGGGGAGTTTAAGAAGACTCGGAAGAAGTAATATCAAGGCCTCACGGAAGGGCAGAGGATCCCAGGCGGAGAGTCTCTTTCAGCTGAGCTCTTGTGTAGGGCCACACACTTTGAAATGCTGAGTTTTTATTTGTTACGGGGTTTTCCCCCAGTTTTATCACCACAGGCTACATTTACACCTTAAAGTGCAGTTCACATGTCTCTTTAGGTTCCTTTGTTAAGTAGCAGTCCTTCAGACTTGCTTTGTTTTTTGCAAACTTTACTGTGTTTTTGAAGAATAAAAGCCAGCATCTCTTACTCTTCCTCAGTTTAGGTCTATTTATATTTTCTCATGATTAGATTCAAGTTTTACATTTTTTGCAGGAATACCCAGGAGAGATGCTGGTCCTTCTCAGTTCAGTGCCAAAATTAAAAATTTGAAAAAGAGATTTGAATCCTGAAAAGTACATAGACTAATACAGTAAACACCTGGGTATTTATGTATTATATAGATGTATTATGTATCTACAGAGAGTAAGTTGCAGGTATGATGTTTATTAACAAATACTTCAGAATACTACCCAGAAATAGCAAATTTGTTTCTGTTATTTTTTTATGAAAGTAAAATAAATAGGACTGGCTGCATAATTCATGGGGCCCAGTGCAAAATAAACATGTAGGAGCCTTTATTTAAAAAGTATTAAGGATTTCAAGGCATCAGGCAGAGCATGACACCAAGCTCAAGGCCCCGTGTGACTGTCCAGATTGTGCACGTGTTGGGCAGCCCAGCCCTGGCTCCAAAGGGATTTGAACTCTACTCCCTGGCTTTTACTTTTTACTCCCATTCTCAGTTCCGTTATCCCCACCCCAGAGATCATTAGTATGATGAAACTGAATAGGTATCCAGGCCAGGTTTGTATGACTTTTATTACATTTGTAAGTTCATTTAAATAACATGTAGTGATGTTTCCCGTATGTTTTAAATTACATAAATGGCATGTGCTGTCCATGACATTGTCTAACTTGCCTTTCCCTTCAGCGTGTTCACAGCATCTATCCCTATTGATACATGTGGCTCTGTTTTTTTGTTTTTTGTTTTTTTGAGATGGAGTCTTGCTCTGCCACCAGGCTGGAGTGCAGTGGCGCAATCTCGGCTCACTGCAACCTCTGCCTCCTGGGTTCAAGCGATTCTTCCGCCTCAGCCTCCCAAGTAGCTGGGATGACAGGTGCGTGCCACCACGCCCAGCTAATTTCTGTATTTTTAGTAGAGACGGGGTTTCACCATGGCCAGGATGGTCTCGATCACTTGACCTCATGATCCGCCTGCCTTGGCCTCCCAAAGTGCTGGGATTACAGGCATGAGCGACTGCGCCCGGCGTGGCTCTGTCTTTTTTTTTTATGTTAATTGCTGTTAGATGATAATATGTACAGTTTTAATTAATCTGTTCCACTATTGAGAGCCTTTAAAAAATCTTTTTATGTCAATCTAATATGAAGGCATAAGAATTTCATACTTAAAAGTTGCAAGAAAAGTTGAATAATTCCCTTACGCCTTTCATTCAGATTCCCTAAACATTAACACTTCACCACATTGCTGTGGCCTACCCCGCCCTGCCTGGTCTGCCCCTTTCTGTATGTTTATGTATAGTAGATGTATTATGTATCTACAGAGAGTAAGTTGCAGGTATGATGTTTATTAACAAATACTTCAGTGTGTATTTCCCAAAAAGCAAGGCTATCCTCTTACATATCCTCAATGCAGTGATCAAAATCTGGAAGTTAACATGAATACAATGCTATAATCTACAGACCTTCTTTAGATTCCTCACATTGTCCTAATGATGGCTCTTTTTCCTTCCTGGTCCAGGATCCACTTCAAGCTCGTGCATTCCATTTAGTTCACCTGTCTCTAGGCTGCTTTAATATGGAGCAGTTCCTAGAGCTTGCTTTGTCTTTCACAAACTTTACATTTTTGAAGAATAAAAGCCAGCATTTCAGACTCTTCTTCAGTTTAGGTTTGTTTAATATTTTCTCATGATTAGATGCAAGTTTTACATGTTTTTGCAGGAATACCCAGAAGAGATGCTGGTCCTTCTCAGTTCATTGCACATCATGTCCAGGGGCAGGTGACACTGATTTGTCCCATTACTGGTGATGTGAATGTCATCATTTGGTTAAGAGGGTACCTGCGAAGTTACTCTACTGAAGTTATTAATACGTTTTTTTTTTTAGATCATGTAGACATCTTCTCGTCAAACTCTCAGTGACTGCTTTTAGCATTCGTTGGTGATACCTACCTGAATCAGTTAATACAGTGGTGCTGGCCGAATGGTGGTTATCTAGAAATGCGTTATTATTTCTACATTTATTACTTGGCATTCCTCTATAAGGAAGACCTTTCTCTTGTACCTTATTTATATTTCATCAGTATAAATTCATGGATTTTTATTTTATTCAGTAGGTTATGATTTCTTATTCATACTAGTTTTTGGTTCAAATTGTCTGAGATTTGGTCAGTGGGATACCCTTCAAGTTGGCTTATTTTCACTTGACACGTCCCCATCATTTCTCATTGTTTTTTTTTTTGCAGTACAGCAAGATGTTCTAGAATCATTTTATCATTCTGCAACCCCGACCAAGAATCAGCCAGTTTTCAAAGGAGCCCTGGTTCCTTTCATTGCAGACATAATATTTAGAAACCAACATCTGGATTCTGCATGTGCTCATTACTGCTTAAGTGTTTTGTCTTGTAGGCCCTTTCATTGAACAGAGCTAGACTGTGTGTGTATTTCATGTGCATGTATACATATGCATATGCACATCTGTCTGCATCTACTTCAGTATCGATCATCTATTATCTGTCTGTCTACCACTCTATCTAGCAGAAACCAGGGTTCATACTGATATCTCCAATTCCAGTTCTGTTTCACGGGGTTTATTCTAGTGTTCTGCCTTCTGCATTTATAACTCCCTTCTCTGACAATAAGAAACCTTGTTCCCATATCTGCACTATACTTACTTATTTGGTCAATGTTGGCATGCACAAAAAAGTAGATTCAAAATTGCTACATATACCACTGTGAAAATCAAGGCTGCTATTTAGAATCCAACACTTGTTTAATATAAATCTTTATATAAGTTTCCTGCTGTATATAGGTACAATAGGCAATATAGCTTAATAAGCTCATTAAATTACTGCCTTCTTTCTTTTCCCCTCTGAACTGAAGGAGTGAAATTGAATTGATTTTGTCCCAGTGGTTATCAGAACACAGTAAAGGGCTTGTGAGTCCAGGCTGTAATGGAGTGTGGGGTTAGTGGGGAACAGTGTGTTGGGGTGTAGATGGAGATTTTTATTTTCTCGTGTCTATTTTGGTCCAAGGTAGCCTGTGTCTCAGTAAAGAGGACAGTCCTTCACATGCATTTCTGCATTCTCCTTAAGGGCATGTCTGGGTTAGCTACTGCCGTGTAACAAAGCACTGCAAAATTAAGTGGCTTGAAGTAGCCATGGCAATTTGTTTTGCTCATGGACATGCAATTTTGGCAGGTCAAAAATCAATCCCTGATAGAGAAACAGTAAGCTGAGAATTTGTTTCCCTATGTTATCATTTGGGGATGTATGACCCTGTGAGATTTTGCCTCATTAAATTTATGGTTTCCTGATTGAATATGTAGCTCTTTATCTCCTTCATATCCTGGTGATTTCCGATCTCGAGGGCCCATTTGGTGAGAAATACGACTACATTTATTTGGGTTAAAAATATGACCTTTTAAAAGCACTGCATGATTGGAACTACTCTAATGAAAAAAAAATCTTCATAATCAGTGGTGCAGACAAGTTATTTATTGGGTTTTAATTGGGACATGCAACATAGTTATCAATATGAGGACATGTTATAACAAGTTATGTGGTATTTGGAAGCACATATGCCCCAAGTGTGACTTTTGGCTAGTTTTTACCAGTGCAAATTATCAAGTGGCATTTATGGACTACGTTTGTCATCAAGCATAAAACTTTAGCTAAGTGTAAAATGATTGTTAGTTTCTGGGCAAATATTTTCCCATGGGTCACAGTAGAGTTTTGCCCTAAGCCTCTAATAATGCGAGGTTCTTATGTTAATAAATAGAACAGTCTTCCTTTATAGGCTAATCTCTTGTAGAAATCAGGACTCACTATTCCTTAATCGTGTGAATGTAGCCTTGTTGTCCTTTGGGCTAAAGAGCAATATATTACTCCCATTGATCTCTGAATTACTTCCACATGCCAAGGAATCCTGTTTTTGAGGCTTGGTGTCCTGGCTGTAGATGGATTCTATTCCTCTCTTTCATTTGGGCACTTTTCCCTGCCAGCTATTATTTTGTGCTTGTAAATTCTGCCACTCTTAAAAAGACAGTCCAGATGAATCACCAGGGCAGTTAACCTTTACCACCTAGAGCTTTCAAAATGTTAAATTGCTTTGGAGATACTCCGCTCGTTTGAAATTTCACATTATAGCATAACAACACAGAGTTCTGTAACACCTGGCACAGGTAGCGGGTTTTCTCTCTGTGGTGCACATGTTTTTGGTACAAGTCTTTCTATGCAGCCTCTGGTCTGACAGTCAGTTACCACTGAGCCTCCTTTCAGGGAGATGATGGCAGCTGTTGCTGAGAGGAGCAGCTTAGTTTTTCAGAGGAACATTTTGCAAATAATACACCTGCATTTACAATCTGCATTTCTATGCAGTTCAAGTGTTGATCAGTAAAGTTCATTAGGAGTCCTAGGGCACTGGAAACCCCAAAGGACTACCAAACCTCCCTATTTGGAATTTCCCTTGTCAAAGGGGTCAGAGCCTGTAACAGCAGCTTGGACCCACATCCTTTTTACTGCCTGTTAATCAGCATAAAAAGTGCAAATTTTTTTTTTCCTCGAGATGGAGTCTCACTCTGTCACCCAGGCTGGAATGCAGTGGTGTGATCTTGGCTCACTGCAAACATCACCTCCTGAGTTCAAGTGATTCTCCTGCCTCAGCCTGCTGAGTAGCTGGGATTACATGCTTGCGCCACCATGCCTGGCTAATTTTTGTATTTTTAGTAGAGATGGGATTTCACCATGTTGGCAAGGCTGGTCTTTAACTCCTGACCCCAGGTGATCCACCCACTTCAGCCTCCCAAAGTGCTAGGATTACAAGCGTGAGCCACTGTGCCTGGCCAAAAAATTCAAATTTTTAAATGGGCACAAATGTTCAGTAAAACCAGTTGAATCTATTGAGGCACCTAGTCCATAAGTCCAGTTGTTTGTACTGAATTTTTGAGAAAAATCTTCTATTTGTACTAAATTTTGATATGTGCTTAGTCTCATAAAGAATAACACATAGAAATAATAGATAAAACAATGGTTGAAATAAATGTGGTAGCCACATGCAACATCATGAAGATTCACAGTGCTACATTTCCTACAAAACCGGTCAATCCACTGTCAAAAGGAAAGCATCTGACAGCTGACAGAATAGATGGACTAAGATATTCCACCCCAGGAAGCCCACATCCTAGCAGCTCTGACTCAGACACTGCACTGGGTTTTTATACTGCATGTGTGCACAAATCAAAAGCATTTTTTATGCCTTCCTTAGCATTTATGTAAAAGCTTTCTTTTAAGATTTTTCAGTTAAACTTCACCAAATGTCAGAGTAACCTTGGATAGAAGGGAAGGAATTGTAGAGTCCTCATTTCCTGTTTGGAGAAGTGTCTAATGTTAGCTCTAATTACGGGAGCCAAACAGCAAAGCCCTTCAGAACTCCCAAAATGATCACATTTATCTCAGTCTTCCAAACTACGATGCTGTTTATACGCCCTTCTTTAGAAAAGGATGTAAGGTGACTTACCAAAATTCACGCAATTATGACACTGTGAAGTAAAAGTCGCCTGTAGACAGGCTTTGAGCTTCCTAACAGCTGAAGTTAAAAGAGAAACTCAAAGGGCTTTGAGAGTCATTTTGTCCTTAAATATCAACTTATCAGCAACTTAGAGAAGTACATTTTTCCTTACACTTTGGTCCAAGAGACATTATTCCTGTTTGCACTATTGCACAGTGATGCAGAAGGCAAGATTGTTTATGGCATCTTTGTAATAATTAGCAGTTTTTATCCAGAAGTTTTTGATGCATACCTTTGTGCATGCAGTGATCAAAATGAAGTACAGTAGCAGTGGTGGGAAATATTTGTATCCTCTATCTAGATCTTTCCTTAATGCTTTATGATATCCAAATGCTACTACATAATATAGTATATTAAATTATTAATCAAGTTTAGTTTTGAAAAATCTGCTTAGGAATGAAAACAAATGAGCAATAAAAATGTTAACTACCAATGCTTAGTGAATAAATAATGGGAGAATCATTTTCTGTCATTGGCTAAACAGAAGTATGCTTATTTTCAAATCAGGCATTAAGAGTGCTTTTCTGCTCTTGAATGGTTATTTTAATAAAATTAATATTTAGTGAGTAGTCTCTGAGGCAGGGGATAGCATTGTAGTAATGCTCTTTTCAATCCAAATCAGTACATTTTGTATTTCAAAGTTCATTTCAAATTGAACATATTGCTGCTATACATAAAAAGGTCATTTTTATACATCTTTTGATCAGTAACATGAGTGAAAAGTTGAAAACTATGTTCAGTGGGAAATAGGTGACCAGTTAGTTATTGGTTTAGACCAATAGGCAGGAGGTGACATAGCCAAAACATAAAAATTTATGATGGGAAATAGGAGAAAATGGGCAAACATAAGCCACTTGAATGGAAACAGGCATCAGGTAGACAGTTTTGTGAAAGACCAGATAATTTGTACACGTCTCATGGTCATAGGCCAGTACTTATTCACTCGAATGAAGATGGACAGTAAAGGATCAAGATTCTCTCTGCTTGGAAGGGAAGAATCAGCAGGTAGACTGTAGTGGGACAAGAAGGATACAGTGAACCCAAGACTGAATGTGGTTAGTAAACATAGTGTTTGTTTTATATTAAGAGTAGCATTCCAGCCAGGCATGGTAGCTCACACCTGTAATCAAGAGGCTCAGCTGGGAGGATCTCTTGAGCCTGGGAGGCAGAAGTTGCAGTGAGCTGAGATCACGCCACTGCACTCCAGCCTGGGTGACAGAGTGAGACCCTATCTCAAAAGAACAAAACAAAACAAAGACAAATAGCAGCATTCTTCAACAATTCAGAATCATTTATTACAAGACCGAAGGCAATGTTAGCTACTTTGAATGAGAAAAAAATGAATAGTACAAGCTCCACAGCTGGCAAGGGAAGTAATTCCAAGTCTAGGTACATGATTCACGGTGAAGCATTAAGAAAGCGTGGGTTATTTAACCTGAAGAGAAGAATAGGCTTTTCTAAACTGGTGTCTAAGGAATAATATTTTGGTAATACTCGAAATACTTCACTTTAATCTTGCACGTAGAATGACTGAGTTTTGCATGAACTTGTTAATTATGTAAAATAATAAAATTACACAGAGTGAACAGAATTAGCATAGTGTTAGGCAACTTACAGGTTTTACGTAATTTTAACATCATTTTATCAATGACATGATAAACACTTGAATGGCTTCAGACGTCCGAAGAGGAAGGGTTGTTTTCCACATTGATTAGGATAAAAAGAGGCCCAGCTTACAAAAGGAGAGATAGCTGTGTGTGCTGCTAGAATTAAATTGCTTCTCATTAACGGGCTGAGGGGGGTTGATTTTAAAGAGTATGGCTCATTCAGTAATTGCCTGGCTTGTAGTGTACATATAGGCTTGTAGTACATTAACAGGTGAGAGTGCCTAGCGTAGTAGTATGAGCTCTCCCAAGAGCTCTTCATTCATCAATAAAAGCTCTTCAGTGGTGTACCAGTACGAGCTCCAACAGAGAAACAGAAACAGGAGATATATGGACATGTGCATAGATGTGTATGTGTATGTAATATGGTTAGGTAGGTAGATTGATTGATTGATTGATTGGTAGCAAGGTGTTGGCTTATACAATTGTGGGGCTGTCAGGCAAGTCCAAAAGCCATGGGCAGGCCATGAGGAAGAGCAGCCTAGAAACCTGTGGTCAGGAGCTGATGCTGAAGTCCACCAGTAGAATTTCTTCTTCAGGGAAGCCTCATTTCTGCTCTTAGGACCTTTTAACTGGTTGAACCAGGCCCATCCAGGTTGTCAAGGATGCTCTTCCTTAAAGTCAACTGATGGTAGACTTGTTTTTTTTTTTTTTTTTTTTTTTTGGATGATCAACTTTAATCATCTCTATGAAATACCTTCGCAGCAACACCTGGATTGAATAACCCTTCTGTTCGATTGAATGACTGGGGACTAGGCCTTGCCTCGTTGTACAACTGACCATCCCAGATAGATAGGGGTAGGGTTACATTGCTGGCTGACATGTAGGTCCCAAAGTGCCCACTTGGTGGTTGAGAAGTCTTGAATCTGAAGCCCAGCTCTGCCACATCCTTGCTCTGTGTTTCTTAACCTCTTTGCTTCACTTTCCTCCTACATAAAATGCTGGCTTCATGGGGCCCTTAAGACAATCAAGTGAATATCTGGCATGATAAAAGTAAACAGTCAAAGGTAGTTACGGTTTGTTATGTTTTAAGATTTAAGATTAAATTTAGAGAGTTTTATCTTCGCATTATTTAGAACAACATCTAGAAATGTAAGAATGCCCAAAAATCAGCTGGCTGGAGTATTAGGAATAGGTCAGAGTATTTTGGTGTTGGGACCTATGAAAGTTTCTTTTATGTTTCCAGCTATGCATTAGTCAGGCCTGAATTTAATATTCTTTTATTGTGCAGAGCAAAGATTATCAGCTTATTTTTCTAACACAGGGAATTAAAAAAAAAATCATTGAATGGGAATGGTTCTCTGATGGCAGTGGAGGGCGTGATACATGATAACATCTGTATGAATACCAAATGGAGTCATTAGGATGTGCTGCTGCTGGCATGCATACCAACTGAATTCCTAATGACGGGACTCTTAAAATAATGTATTGCTTAGGATGTGAGGAAGTGGAGCGCTTAATTTTTCTGTTGGTTTATTACAGCCCTTAACAAGCATGGCTGCTAGTAAGTAGACAGTTAAATTAAACTCATGAATATCTGTTACAGTTTTTGAAATATAAAATTGAAACAAAAGCCTTATATTTGTACCAATACGCAGAAACACAGGAAGCTAGGAATAAACACAGGAGAGCAAAGGGAACAAACAATAAGCCAGTGCGGTTCCTCCTTGGCATTTTACAATAACTGGCATCTAAGATGATAAGAGAAGAAACTGTAGCTGACGATATAGTCTTAATTTCTGAGCAAGAGGAAGGGATGGCAGAGGGACAGACAAGAAGCATTCGAATAGAGAATTGGAGGCAGGCTGATGGGTGACCATCCTTGGGCTTCACCGTGACCAAGAGAGCTCTTATACAAGTTCTCATTGGAAGCTTTTCCCCAAACAGGCAGGGTTAGGCCAGCAGGAACCTGAGCAGTTATCTCCAGGGCAACTCTGTGAAGATGTGGGCTCCACAGAGAGTAAGAACAGCAAGTTCCTCCAGAACAGACACACACCATCACACTCCCATGAAGTTGTGGGAAGCAAGAACACATCCCTTGATGCCACCATGAGTAGTGTGGTTTCTGGGCTGTCTCATCATCAGGGCAGGGGTGGTAGAGATAGTGGGAGGAGAAAAAGCTGGAGTGACAGCCACAGAGGAGAAATCCACAAAGTCTGGGATGAGAAGGAAGAAGCCAGTAGTGGGATCAACAGTGGGGAAGTCAGAGGAAGGGGAAGTCAGAGGAAAGGGAAGTCAGGATGGTGGGGCCACTGAGTACCTGGGCGTCATCCTGGAGCAGCCCAGCACTGCCGTGGGGAGGGGTGCAGACACCAGCAACATGGGGAGGGGTGCAGACACCAGCAACATGGGAAGGGCTCGAACTCTAGACCTAAGAGGCCCTGAAAAAGAGGACCCACAGGTTATGTTAGTGTTGCAGAGAGAATCTTGAAGGAGACAGGCTGTGGAATGGGCCATGCTCATTTAGGACATCTTCCCCTCTCCCAAAGGGAAAGGCGGGACTCCTGGGTTGTCTGGGGAAGCAGCAAAGGTAAGGTTGATTATAAGAGACAAAATGAAAAACACGCAAGCTACCAATAGTGTCCTCCCTGAAAAGTGTATCAATAAAAAGAAAGCCCCTGTAAATTAATAACTGTGCAAGGAAACTAAATCAGAGTATTCAAGATATAACAATATCAGACTCTGAAATAACACCAGACAAACTGGTGTTTGTCTCACAAGATACTGAGAGGAAAGGGTGTAAATACATTAATTCAAAATCAGATAAAAAGGGCTCCAAGGCAGAGTGTATTTTTGGATAGGACTTTTTTTTCCCCCGAACTCTAAATTTAACCAAGTGGAATTCATTTGTAAGTACTGTCCTATTCAACCTTTAGAAATGAAGGATTTGCCACTTAATGGGAGGATGTGCATTTTACTTTAAAGACAGAACATGATGTCCTTGCATAGCTACTCTCCAGGGGGATGGACCCTGTTTTGCATTGTGTATTGAGCACAGAGGAGACACAGATTTATCTCAGACCTGACAGACCCAGCATTTATACATAAAGATCAAGGCTTGGGGAAATCGTAGCTTCCATTTCCAGCTGAGCGTCAGATGGTAACGCTATCAGAAATGACATACCCAGTTTCCAGTTTCATACTCATGAGCCCAGGAAGGCAGAACAAGTGAGGAGGAAAAGGGAAGAGTTTTCAGATGAATGATAAAATTAATAAGATACATAAAATGATTGCTTAAAACTTAGCAAATTTAAGCAGGAATGAGATGTTATTGACTTCTTTCTTCATTTAGAAAAGGGTTCTCTACTGGGAATCTCTTAAAAGGATGTCAGATAGAAAAGATAGAATAGAGAAGATAAAATAGTGGACTTACTGTAATGTATTTAGGAAGGTGGTTTGTAATTGGCAGCATTAGCAGGTTGTTAGCAATGATAAAACAGGGCGTTTTCCATTCAAATGAATGTGATTCAAGACAGAAGCCTACAGTCTGTCCAGTAACATTATGATACCCCAGACCTGAGATATAAGCCAACTAGGAGACAAATAGAAACATATTGCAAACTATAACAGAAATTTTCACCATCTAGTTTAAAAAAACATCTCATTCAATTCATATCTGATTTTATTTGTCTTAAACTTGATGTTATCTATTTGATGGAACTCTGTAAATAGGTTATTTATATTCCAATTTTTTTGAACTCTAATTTTAAAGAAGAGATAATCTGGTATAAAAAAAGCAACTACTACTTTTTAAAATGTTTAATCAGTACCAGTCATTTTATAATTATCTTAAATGCAAGATACATATGTATTTTGTTGTTTTGAATATTCACTTATTATTTTTTCCTGTACTCAACAAATATTTATAGAGTGTTTACTATTGCCAAGCACTTTTCCAAATGCTGAGGGTACAGCAGAAGAGAGTTTGTTACCATATATCATTGATTGAAAATACACATTTTCTCACATTTTAATAGTTCTGAAATTGGAATGTGTCTTACAATCTATTATATGTCATCGTTTGGCTGGCAGAAGTTTTTCTTTCTAAACGACGCACAATGTGGTGTTGTCTTATACTGGTAGTATCTCAGAATCCTTGAAATAGGGTGTATGGATACAGTTACATAATAATATTACACCCATATGCTGGTGTACCTAAGAAACTATTTACTTATTCATGTTTATTTAGAAGATTGAGATTCGTCTTCCATGAGACTCATTTTTATGCCTCTGGAGGGGAAATGGCTTCCATATAGAATGCTCTGTGTGTCCTTGGTAGTTGTAAATTGAGAGTAAAAGATGGAGAAAAATTTGAATTAGTAGGTAAAATGGGCTTCAGAAGAATATAAACTCTAAACTTTCCTATATTTCTTCCATCATTATGCATGGGAGGCTTTTCAGACAGCTTAATCATCTCAGTGTTTGCATTATGTAGGATGTTGGCAGTGTGTAATGTGATACACGTATCTTACTGTTTTTTCTTTGTGTTTTGTTCTTCGTTAAAATCAGTTTAATTACTTTATAATACTGCTTTAAGTAAATCCAATTATGAAAGTCTGGATTATTCAAGGAGGTTAAATTTGGAGGTGGTTTTTCCCTTTCAACATACAATTACCGTAGAATTTGCTCAAATAGGACATTTAAAATCAACTTTGATTCACAAAAATTGAGTTGGCATGCAACTTTAAAAGAATGTCTACCATGTAAAATGAGGTACCCCTGCATTGATGAGGTACCCCTGCATTGATGAGGGACACCTGCCTTGATGAGGGACACCTGCCTTAGTGAGGGACACCTGCACTGAGTTGAGTTGACAGTTCAATTCTGCTGAATATGCCCAAGCATGTAGTGAGTGTGCACGTGCGTGTGTGTATTTGTGTATTTATGCGTTTAAAACATTATTCAGAAGAGTCGCACACTGGAAATCAGAGTTTATCCCTCCTTGGTTTTAAACAAATGCTTAGTTTGTCTATAAAAAAGAACTATTTTCTTCATCGTATATGTATAACAAGTCAATACTAATTGTAGCATGTGACTTCCAGATTTTAAGAATTTTCAGGTCTATAAATTATTTATACTGTTATTAAAGTTTGTACTGTTGAAAGCCCACGAACCTACAGTTTAAGCAGTCATAAGCAAATCTACTTCCAAATATATCAAATATCTATACTTGAACAGTATTCACCTATACACAGGGGTTCTGTGGGAGCACCCAGGAGGGACCTCTGCCTCAAAGCAAGGAGAAAATTATATCCAAGCAGAGACACAAAGGAGGCACAGAGGGAAAAACATTTGCAAAGCCTTGAAGTGTAGGTGAGAGTGGAAAGAGGCGGAATGTGGAATTGTGACAGGAGCTTAAAGAGATGACTATGGGCTTAGTCATGAAATGCCTTCTTAGCTGTGACAAGCAGTTGGCCTTCTGTTCTAGGGGCACAGCCATCAAAGTGTCTCAAGCAGGGAGCGACATGATCAGATTGGTGTTTTAGAAACATCTCTGTGACTGCAGCGAGGGAAACCACTGGAGAAAGAGCAGACGCAGAGAGGTGACTCCAGCAATTTGATAAGAATGAGTGGAAGCGTGCATTAGACTCAGTACTGCAGGGATGGAGAGGAGTCTCCAGAGAAGACAGCTCTTCAGAAAGACTGGAGGGTGCATTGGATGGGGGTGAAATGAGGAGGGAGGAGAGGCTGAGCCCCAGATTCTCAGTTTGGCCGGTGGGAAGGGTAGAGGTGCCAACCATTCTCTGAAACAGTGAACACCTGAAGAGTAGCAGGTTAGGGTCACAATAATGAGTTTCTTCTAAGTGGAGGTGTCCTTTCGGCTGTGAAGAGAAAGGAGGGCAATGGTTTAGTAGTGCCAGCAGGGTTGGCAGAACCCACTGAATAGTGGGAGAAACAGATTGCTGCACAGCCCAAGCACCCAGACAAAGCTGCAGTGGCGTTTAGATTTTCTGTAGCCAAACTAAATAATTCATATGTAGAGGAGATCCATGGTGGAGAAAGAGGAGGCTCAAAATGCGCAGACATAATGCTGTGGGGAGGAATTTTCAGAGACTCCAGGACACCTCAGAAGAATTGAGGGGTAGAAAAGAGACAAGAGACATTCCATCAAAGATAACTTCACCTTATTTCTTTAGTGCCATGATATCAGAGACGTTTTGCAGTGTGTTCCTAGCCAGATTGCATGCATGCACACACATGCACACACACAGTCTGTTTCTTCAAAAGACGTGAGTGACCTGCCATTGGAGGGGACCTGCATTTTTACGAGCCTGTGGCTTCTCCTGCACTTGAGGCACTTTATTAAAGGTGGAGGAAAATGAGGAGCATTGTTCTCTCTGTGGACTCTTTCTAGCAACCTGCCATCACAGAATGGAGCCAGACCTATTTCATGGAGAACATCCAAACCTGCCAGACAGCCTTTCGTCATGGGCATTTCCCCCTTTGACTGTACCCATGGCTACAGCTCTATTCTTGCCCAGAGTAGCTCTAGCAGCTGCGAGAACCACATTGCCAACATCCTGTGACCTTCAGAGAATCCCAGCCTGGTCTGGCCACCCAGACACTTCCAGTCAGTAAATGCCATTGTATCCAGGGCCCACTGTGTCCTGCTGGGCACTGCACCAGCCCGCTGGAGATACAGCCCTTGTAGCTGCCTTCCCAAATGCTGAGTGGGCTTTCCTCCAGTGGGACCCTGAAAAAACGTTGTCGCCCTGGGCAGGGGTCTTTGAAGACAGCAGTGGTCCAGTGGTCTTTATGGAGGCAAGAAGAAAAATAAGGAGCTTCTGAATGAGCCCTGTGTGGTCACTGAGAGGGGGAGTGGAGGTGGGTCTGAATCTAAGAGCTACATATTTGGATGGGAAATGTTTTAAAGCTTGAGAGCCCTCTTAGAGGTGACCCAAACCAAATTTCTGATCTTTAACAGTCTCTGCATCCTAAAAGCTGTGTGTTCCCCTGGGGTATGGTAATTTAAGCGAAGCCTTTATTGAGCTGAAATTACAGTATCAACTCGTGTACTTTCATCGTCATCACTTTGTTTCATCACAAGATGGTAATACTGTCTCCATACAACTGCAGTAAAACCTTGCCAGTATAATTTCTCATAGTAAGTTATAGCCTCTTCCCAGGGTTCCCACGTTTCCTACACTTGAATTAAAATTCTTCTGAAGCCTTAATATCCTATTACAGCCACGATGTTGCGAGCTCTCCGTGGCCTTGCTTTGAAATCTTTATGGGATCATTGCAATGTAGTTAAATGGTTATTGTTGCGGCATGGTTTAACAATAAAGCCCTCAAAAGCCACTTCAGAGTGCACACCATCCTGATTTTCTAAGGCTAAAGAGTTTTGGCATTTCCAGACACACCTTCAAAATATCCAAAGACATGTGTCTACCTTGGAGACCCCAGCAGTTAGTTTCTAATAAGGCAGAAAATATTTTTATTTCCTTTCTTTGTATTTCATTAGGACTTGGCTTTTACCCCTCCGTTTCTTGGCCATGTGGCTCCAACTTTGACCTGGCCGCGTGGATTATGCGGGCAAGATGAAAAAGAATGTTTCTATGTGGGTAGCTACTATTAAAACTACCAAAATGTGAAGCCAATTGTGTGGCTTTCAGGTAGCAGAATTGTCTGTTCTTTTTTCCTTCAAATCCTTATGTCAGCAGTACTTCTTTCATGATAACGTTTATTTATCAAAGTTTATGCTACTTTGACTTTTTATAAAATACCAGTGAAGATAAATGGATCGATTGACCCCAGGAGCAGTTTATTTATCCCTTTAGTCACACTTCAGTGGCAAAATCAATACTCTTCTGAAATATCTGATATTACAGTGGTTTCAGTAAATAGTGACATTCCTGAGCTATGTGCAAGGGGAACTGAAATTTATTATCAACTTAGATTTTTTAGTACCTGTATTGATTTTCCTGGAGATGCTTGTGAATTTTTATTTATCTGTAGCTGAGCAAGTGACCTTTGTTTCAGAAAACTGTAGTTTAAGCTTGCCAAGATTAGGAGAATTGGAAGAACTTGTATATATTTGTGAATGTGGCATGAAAGAAGGAAAAAGTATTTTTTTCAGAAGTAGGCATTTTTGTTTTCTTATGTATTCAGCATTTTGCGTTCCATTTGTGTTGCCAAAATCTGGACACATCAAATCCACAGGTACTTAGTATAAGACACCTGTGTGCCCAGTCCTGTGAGAATGGCTGTAGCAGAAACATGGCATTTGCAGTGGTCTTGGTTTTGAAGGTGAGATTAGCATAAGCAGAGGAAGCAGTGGGGGTAAAGAGTGGAGGACAGGAAGCAGGAAGGAGGCTGGGCTGCTGGTGGGGAGGAGGCAGGACGGGCCCTGTGAGGGCAGAGCAGAATGGGAGGCAGCATTCGCCAAAGCGAGAGCCCCAGGCGCTGGAGCTTTGGATGTCGGGCCCGAAGGCATGGGGGCTGTCTTCGAATTTTATGCTGAGATGAAAATGTATAATTGAAAAATTGGTCTGGTAGCAGGAGGTGAGCAGAATGAATGGCCACAAGAGGCTTCCTGGGGAATGGGCTCCCTTACTATCCAGATGCAGCCGTGGGACCAGAGGTGACCCATGGCAGCCCCGAGTGTCAGCATGAGCAAGTGTAGGACTGAGGACAAGACTGTGATGCGTGCCAGGAGCAGAGAAGAAGATGGAAAAGGAGACGGTGCCCCAGATCCAGTTGCTCACAGAAGCACTTTTCCTGAGGAAGAGCTTGTTCTTGAAGTTTGCACTGACAGCCTCTCCTAGACGATGGGCTTGGAGAGCTGTGGTCAGCATCAAGAGCTAGCCTGGCAGTATGGCAAAGACATGGCTGTGAGATGGCATCATGGTACCCACTCTCTCTCGGTGCCTCAGTGTCCCTGTGGAGAACCTGGCCTATATGACTGGCGTGATGGTAACATGAGATGATCCCGTAGGGCGTTTGGCACTGAGCTGCACACAGGGAGGGTGCCCAGTAAGTGGGAGTGGTTATTAGTTTGAAGATCCTTTAGGGAAAAATGTCCATTCTTTAAGAAGCTAAAGCAGAAACTAAGGGAATGCGCGCTCAGGAATCTCCCACTCTGCAAACACTCCTCTTAACAGGAAGGAAGAGAAACAGCTACATTTTTTTCTGTGGTCCTCATTTAACTTTGTCATGTACTTGGTGGAAATTACAGAGGGAGCTAGACTTTGGAAAGCATTAAGGCTTGTCAACCCAGCTTATCAGATGAGTTCTTCAGCATTTTTTAGTGGTTAATCACTTGAGAGGCTTTGTTTCGTCTTATCAATTCACTATTAATGTGTTTTTATTAAACTGGCAGATTATAATTTCACATTAGGGTTCTGGGGCTCTTAGGTGTATAAAATTCATTTGCTATGCCTACATCGTTTTATCAACTAAATATTTCAATTCAGAATTTATTGGCATTTACAAACTACATATTCATTACCTTACTGGTCAAATAAAACAATATATGTGTGTCTCCTAAAGAATCTCATCAGAAAGGACTGTCAAATGATGATATAAGACAGTAAGTAAATGAGGACCAACAGAAGTGGTCTAGACACTGAGCTCTCCAGAACTGGAAAGAAGTTAGAAACAGGCATGGAAATTCTCAGCAGAGGCCTTGCAAGGGGCGAAAAGAAGCCGGTCTGAAGAGGCGGTCAGGTGTGGGCAGTGGGAGGTCAATGTGAGGAGATGACCAACATTAGCAGAGGGACCCGAGTGGGTCAGAGCAGGTCTGCACTGAAGGATGAGTAGACCCTGGCCAGAGAGACCTTTTGAGTAAGTCTGAGGGGGCTTAATTGCCACAGTCCGTGACTCTATTTCGTTCCTAAGATTCTATGAAAATCAGGCTGGAATGACATTTTAGGGGGAAAGAATGGAAGCAGGGGGTTGTTTTATTTTCAAATTAATTGCACGTGACTGAAAATGAAATTTCAAAGTATATATGCTTACCATCCATTGTCTTATACTTGTTGCTGAATAAAAAAGTCCTGAAGTACAGTTTAAATATTGGTCTTTGTTGTCCCAAAATGGCCATCATAATTATGGTAAATTAGCTGAATTCACCTTTCATTTATTTTGTAGTAAATATCGATTTCATTTAACTTTAGTAGATAAAATAACCAAGTATCATTCAGTTAAATAAGCCTTTACAATACAATCTAAAAAATAACATATAGTAATAATAAAAGTAAACCTTTTCTTTGAAATTTACAGGGTGTACTACTTGCAAAACAGTTCATGAACACCTGGGAAGATGGAGAGAGAACTATTGAATAAGAATGCATTTTGACAGGGAAATAAATGATCAAATGAAACATCTTCACTAGAAATTTAGAGTTGTTTGACTTAAATCTGCTTCACTTCAGATGGAAACTTCTGACAGGTTCTTGGGTGAAGGTTTATGCAAAAGGCATCAGGCACTAACCTGGGAAAATACTCCAAGAGCCAGAGACTCCTGCAGAAGTGGCAGGAGTGGTCTTATGGACAGGTGGCTGCAGCAGGGGAGTGGGTCAGGATGGCTTTTTATATTCCTGGAATTTGGGGATCATAGGTGAGTCTTTAGATGGGGAAGCTTCAGAGGCCCCTGATAGTGGTAGGATGCTCCTCAATGTGGAATGTTTGGTTCATTCCATCTTACACAGTTTCATACAAATTTACAATGTCATTTAGATGCCCTACTTATTATACATCCAATTTAGGCCTCCCTAGTTATTTATCCAGAAACTTAAGTTGGACAGAGTTTTCTTGAGTTTGCCAGTTTCTGCATTGAAATTTAGGGTAAAAAAAGAAAAAGAAAAATTAGCTTTTTTTTTTTTTTGAGAGAGAGAGAGTCTTGCTCTGTCACCCAAGCTGGAATGCAATGGGACGATCTCAGCTCACTGCAACCTCCGCCTACCAGGTTCAACTGATTCTTCTGCCTCAGCCTCCCAGACTACAGGTGTGCACCACCACGCCTGGCTAATTTTTGCATTTTTAGTAGAGACAGGGTTTCACCATGTTGGCCAGGCTGGTCTCAAACTCCTGACCTCAGGCGATCTGCCCACCTCTGCCTCCAAGTGTTGGGATTACAGGCATAAGCCACTGTGCCTGGCTGAGTCAGCTTTTTATAACTGTGGAAGGAGCTAAGGAGAATGGGCAAATATGATTTATTTCTTTCTTCAGTTCAGTACTTTAAATCACTCCCACTGAGTCCCTGCTGTGTGCTCTCTCTGTTCTATCAGCAAGGATGGAGAGCATAGCCCAGACGCTTACTGTGGCTGGCACGGCCGTGAGGGGCCGTGCAGTGTCAGAGGTCAGCCTTTATCAGGGGTAAGATCCTCTTTGACTTGAGCCTGGTGGCCTCCTTATAAAACTGACTTCAGAAGGTTATATAAATAGATGCAGTTCAATAATACATAAGGGAAGGCTCTGATCCCTATTCCACAAGAATATCTCTGCACTTTAGCATATCCAAATTTCAGCATGTCATCTTTTTAAAATCAAAGACACACTTCTACTCTATGTTGCTGAAAGGCAGTTCAACTTAAAAAAACATATTAAAAATGTTTACATGATTTTTATATTAACTCTTTCTAAAGTGTGGGAAACACCTTGGTGGGATTGGATTCAGGCATTGTCTTTGCAGAGTGTAGATCAGCGGAATCTATACAATTTGAAAGTGTGAGCCATCGAGCTTGAAGTTCTACACTAAGAACATATCCAGCAGAAATGTTCGTGCACTAACTCATAATGCACAAAAACTGCCAACAACCCCAGCACTTTCTTATAGGGAAGAAGTTCAATAGTGGTATAATCATGGTGTGGTTTCTCATGTGCCAGTTACACAAAATGGAGCCAGTCTATGTGTGCTGGTGGTGAAAGGGCCTCAAGAAGTGCTCAGTGAAAGGCAGTGCATAGCGTGGTCCCATTTTTATTTTTAAATAATGGCACACAAAGCTATTAATAATTGGTTAATTTTGGACCTGGGTACACACTGATGCAGAAGTAAAGAGGGATTTAAATGTTTAAATCTGTGTACTTTTGTACTGTATGATGTTTCTAAAAGCATACACCTATGTATTATATAATTAAGCATTTAAAAAATATTTTCCTGACATTGATCAGAAAAAACGTCAAACAACCAGAATGCTGATGAAGTACCAGATACCATCCCTCCCTCCCTCCTTTCCTTCTTTCCTTTCTCCCTTTTTCTCTCACCTCCCTTCCCCCCTCCTTCCTCCCTCTCTCCCTCACCTCCTCCTCTCCTTCCCTCCCTCCCTTCCTCCCTTCTGAATAAGTAATGTTTGTAGTGTAAATTATATAGATAGATAGATAGAGAGAGAGAGAGACAGAGTCTTGCTCTGTATCCCAGACTGGAGTGCAGTGGTGCAATCTCGGCTCACTGCAACCTCCGCCTCCCGGGTTTGAGGGATTCTCCTGCCTCAGCCTCCTGAGTAGCTGGGACTACAGGCAGACGCCACCACACCCAGCTAATTTTTTGTATTTTTAGTAGAGACAGGGTTTCACTGTGTTGGCCAGGATGGTCTTGATTTCCTGACCTCGTGATCCGCCCGCCTTGACCTCCCAAAGTACTAGAATTTCAGGTGTGAACTACCGTGCCTGGCCATAAACAGTATTTTAAACCACATAATGGAATTGTGTCACCCCTTGTTCCCTATCTATTCTCTTTTCTTCCACTATATCTTTCCTCAACATTCAACCCACCATAGCTATATTTAGTATTATCTTTATCTGTGTGTCCTTCTAGAGTTTTCTTTAAGCAGATGCACATATAGCTATAAATATTCTATTTTTCCTTTTTCTTTTTTTTCAAAAAAGGAATCCAGGTGCCATATCAATGTGTATTTTTCTGTGCTTTGTGAGGAACATGCTGTTTAACCCATTTACACCTAGTGTTCCATTATTGGAACACTAAGCTTGTGGGAGTTATTTATATCCTACTGCTCAAGGTCATTGCCAAGGTCTGATTTTTCACACACACGCACACACACACGCACATGCGCACACACACTCTTTGCAATCTCCAGCATAAATGGGTTAATTTCCATAACTACTCATCTCGCTTAATTTCCACCACCACTCCATGAGAGAGGGCCGGTTATTAGCCCCAGTTTACAGATTGTGATTCAGATATGTGGAGCCTCAAAACTTAGAAAGTGGCAGAACAGGATGTAAACTCAAGTAGTCTGAACCCAGATTCTTAGTTTCTGAGTCCCTTAAATACTGATAGATAAAAATTTCAAGTCGGAACTTGAGGATAATGATAAAGATATTTGGAAGTTTCGGTGTCTAGCCCCTCTCAATTTATAAAAATCAAATAGTGTTCATTGATGTTCTTCTCCAGTCTCTAAAGCCATCTGAGTGTTACGGGGCTGTATTGCTGGGGAGGGAGCGAGTGGAAGGAGCTGAGATTTGGGAGCAGGCCAATGCAGGCAGGGCCCTTTGAAGACCTCTGAAACAGGAGGCCTGCTTCCTTCCAAAGGCCCCACCACATCCTGCAAGACAGATGAAAGTAGACTCACATCCCATATTAAATACAAGTTAAAAAAATTCTTTAAACTTTCTAAAGGGTTTTTATAATTTTGCTTTTGAAGTTGACTGTGAGTAATTCATTTAATTTATAGTTGGCTTCTCGGTAATCATTAGGCAAACTCAAGAATTCTTAGAATGTGGGGAAAATATCTAAGCTACATATTATTTTCAAGTGTAATGAATTTTGTAATGAAAACTAAACGTAACAGTTAATAAAAATGGCTTAATATGTTTTTAGACATTTAATTAAACATTAATTGTGACATTATTACTTTCTCTTTTTATTTTGGGGCCCATATATTTTCCTTCTAAAAGTCTCAAACATTTGTGCGAGACCTTCAAAAGCTGGTAGGCTTTAATCCCAGGACCTGAGAGAGAAAATGGAGACAATCCTGGCTCTACCAAATACTAGCTGTGGGACCTGGGGAAAAGCGCTTTGACACTCTCTGAACCTCCGTGTCTTCATCTGTACAGTGAGGTAGTATCGCCTCCCACAGTAAGGCTGTGTCTGCTTGCTTGGTGTTGGGTGAAACCTGCAGCTGGCCTCCGTTTGTCACAGGACCAAAGTGGAAAGTTCAGTCGCCCTCCTGCCCGCACCTGCAGCACGGGTGAGAGGCGTGTGTCTTCCCCAGCCTCAGCATCCTGACAGGCTGGGCAGGACTCCAGCTGCCTCTGCTGGAGGCTGTGATGCTCACCTGCCTGCTGCTTGTTGCCTCCTGTATTAATCATGTCTTTTTATTCTGCATTTTTGAAGCTGTGACATCTTAGGACCTCGCTGACCCTGAAGGGCTAGCTAATTCCTAGAGAAAGCAAAAGACTGGCCTGCTGCTGCTGTGAACACAACTTTCACCCACAAACAACTGCTCCAAAGCCCATACCCCACGTCCTTTTTCTGGCTCCTATACTCTGGGACCCTGTCCCCAGCCCTCATCAATCCAGGACACACACCAGATAACTCAGAACAGCCTCTGTGCCCCGAATCCCACTGAAGTTACTCCAAATAGCCAATCCTAAACCTGCTCACTCAAATCTTTGTCCGTTCCCTTCCATGGAAAACAGTAAAGGCTCTTGCTCACATTTTCCCCTGGCTTCCTCTACCTCCCAACTGACCTTGATGCTTCCCTGTGTGACCCCCACCCTACGTGGCGTGCCCCTCCTATTGGGAACTGTGAATAACACACTGTCATTTCAATTGCACTCATCTCCCGATCTGTTGGCCTCACCACACATGAATAATTAAATCTGCATTTCCAAATACCTTCCACCCCTCAGTTTGGCTATCAGAAGACACCAGCCTGGGGAAGGCAGGCCCCAGTAAGCAAGGAAATGAACTCCCAGTCCATGCAGGTCCCTGTGGTGGAGACGGGGACGGCCTAGTCGATAGGCCGTGGATCTGCACCCGATAGGCCAGGGGTATGCAGCGGTCACTCTGTCCAGACAGAAGTGCTACCCACCAAAGCCTGCCCCCAACACCCCTGCCATCCTGCGCTTTGAAGGCCAGTAGAGGAGCAGTTAGTGTGTAGCCTGTGAGAAAGCGATGTTTGGGAGAAAGTGCAGAACTCAGGCAAGTTACCAGCTTCTTCTTCCTGCCCTAGGGCTCCTGCGCACTCCAACCCCTGAGCATTCAGTGCGTCCGTTCAAGCCTCGTGATGGTCCAGGCAAGGCCTGTTTTGTTTTTGTTGTAATTAAAAGTGAGCTGGGAACGCATGTATCTCAGTCATTTGTTAAAAGTATTTTTAATTACATTTCTGATGAATGTTCCGTTGAAGTGAATACTAAAACTAAAGTATTAGAAGCAAAGCATTCGAATGCATAGAGCTAGGTGTGAGAACCCAAAACATATACCTAATGACAAAGCATGTGTGTTCCCTGAATTGTGAACAAATCAGAACCCTTCTCCTGCCCTGCCATTTCCCTCAGTGCTGTCTCACTGGGTGGAAGTAGCCACCTGTAGTTTTCCAGAAAGTTCCCAGAGCACTGCCGGCTGAGCTGGTATCCCGTGACCACTCCGGGCACATGCAGGTACATGTACACACTCACACAGAATGCCTCGGGCACTCGGGAAAGAACACTGTGGGAACAAAAAGACCAAACAGACAGCCTAGCTATTTCAGAACTTGCCTGCACACACACACAAGGACACCTGAGTTTTCTGGTGGATGAGGCAGGGGCAGATTTACCATTATAGAAGCCTTAGTTTCAGGCCAGGCACAGTGGCTCATGCCTGTAACGGGAGGCCAAGGCAGGCGGATCCCCTGAGGTTGGGAGTTTGAGACTAGCCTGGCCAACATGGAGAAACCCCATTTCTACTAAAAATACAAAAATCAGCTGAGCATGGTGTTACACGCCTATAATCCCAGCTACTCGGGAGGCTAAGGCTGGGGAATCACTTGGACCCAGGAGGTGGAGGTTGCAGTGAGCTGAGATTGTGCCACTGCACGCCAGCATGGATGACAGAGTGTGACTCCATCTCAAAAAAAGAAAGAGCCTAAGTTTCAGGGCTCCTGGTTTGAGTGGTCCTCTTCTAAGGCTGTCTAGTTAATTTCAAACCCATAATTTTGCTGTTTTCTTTAGAGTTAACGTTATAGCCTTTAAGGGCCTAGAAAACCTGCCTCTGACCCTGGGAAGGGGTTATGTGGGTGCTTTGTGATGTTTTTACTCCTTTCATATAAATCTGTCATAGTGAGAACACGTTTTGGAGATGGCATCTGTCAACATCATTCAAAAACAATGGCACCGGTACCTCTGCTAATAAATACGTTTCAAATAGGTTATTCATAACATCTTAAAGGACTTGGATCGAAACCTATTGCCTTTCTTTACAAGAATTGGATCTGTCAGGAATCGAAGTGGAGCCAGTCACAATGGCACATGCCTGCAGTTCAGCCACTCAGGAGGCTGACTGAAGGATTGCTTGAGCCCAGGAGCCTGATCTCACCTGTTAATAACCACTGTACTCCAGCCTAGGTGACACAGTGAGACCACATCTATAAAATGAAAAAAAAAAAAAAAATCTATCTAGAATATGAGAAAAAGAACTGATAAATCAGTGCATTTATTTCTAGGCATCATGTCTGTCTTCCTTCTAGGTTTTAAGCCTAAAAATATATTTTTAAAGGTTTAAAGCATTGAGCTGCATCATTATTTTTATGGCAGTCAAATTAATGTTTCTATCCACCATTTGAAGCCAATGGAGATTGACGGTCATGTTTTCTTTCTTTAATGATGTAAACCTCATTGAAAATGAAGATTCTGGAGGATAAAAAATGGTGCTGTGACTGCTATTGATTAAGTGTCTTGTTGGCTTCATTGTTCATCCCTCCTTGGCCTCTTGGGCAGAAGGAGCCCCAAGAATAACATTGCTGACATTTCCTTGAAAAGATGCAATGCTTTGACAAAGACAGCTGCATGCCTTAAAAAAGAAGATACAGTTCTGATGTACATGCTTTAGTCTTTTCAGGACAAGTGATTGATTAAATACGTAGAAGAAAGTGTTCTTAAACTCACATCGAGCCAAATGTCCATCTGACATACTTAAGAATAAAAGTCGTTGTAAGATGGTGAGTTTCAAAAACTGCATGACTTACACAATCGTTAAAAAGAAATTGATGAAATAGGAAGAAATAAAGGAGAATACACAGTAGAGTATTTGTAACATTTAATTGGAATAAACATTTCTAGTATTGTAGCTGTGAAATCCTGAATGTGTTCAAAATGTCATGTCTAATGATGTAGAAAATGAGATGCTGCTTTTAAATGGCAAAGTTCAAACAGTATATAGATACTGAAGCTTCTGTTTAAGTTTTTATTCATTTGAAATTAGTTGTAAGGTTGTCCTAGATATCTATGCTTTATAGATGAGCTCGCTTTATTTCAATACCTTCGTCATCTACTCTCTTCATTTATTCTCAAATTACACTGAAGTTTTACAATGTTTTACTGTTCGAGTTGTGCCTTTTCATCCCTGTGTTTTATTGGGAATATACTTTTTCTTCTCTCTTTGGGATTATGAAAGGTATGGTGAATATTAAGCTCATTACTAAGACATTTGATGCACATTTTTGTCTATGACAGTGTTTCTGAAGTTATTAATATAACACTTGCTGATTTTGATTACAAATAGTGCAGAGAGCTAGTTCTCAGAGTCATGGACGTTCATGGATGTTTAGTGTAGCATTTAGGGATATGCCTGTTTGGAGTTGGGTGGCCCTGGATGGAAGCCTGTATCTTCCCTACACAGCTGGATGATTTGGAGCAATTATCTACCTTACTAAGCCTTGTTGGCTCACTTGTGAATAAAGGGTGGTAATACCTGTCCCACAGGGATGCCATAAAGGGATTAAATTAGACAGTGTATGGAAAGAGTTGAGCACAATGCCTTTTGCAATAAGAACTCAATAGTTGATATCTACTAGCATAGCTTAATAAGTACAGCAATAATAAATATTTATTGAATGCTAACCATGTTTCAAATGCTGTATTATGAACCATGATTTTTTTTAAAAAGAAGTAACTCCTGACATTGAAGAGCTTATATTTCCTGGTAGGCAGCACAGATATTTAAGTGAGAATTACAATATAATGTGATAACCTCATTTCTAGTAATAGTATGACATTTTGTGAGCAGGGATAAAGTGTTGCTTTAAAAAGATAATCAGTTTCATAAACTAGGTTCTGAATTAACAAGCACAGTGCTAACACTACCCTAACTGAACAGCTATACCAAAGGCTAAGGGTCTTAGAAGAATTTAATCACCTTTCTTACCAAAAGGTGATTCTAATAACAATATGGTTCCCCCTCCCCCCTCATAATATTATGTTTCCAAAAACAAATGGTGAGGAAACCATATAGAGTATTTTTGCTTCTCTGGAGTCAAGCACAGGGTCTCTGACTTGGGGCTGTGTTTCCTAGTTGCTATTTGCCTTAGACCTTTTAGGTTGTGTTTCTGAAGATTGAGGCTAAATTGAACATGACAGAAAGGGTTCAGGTGAACACATTAGCTCATCTGTCTTCCATCAGCACACCTGCTGCTTTAGGGAACCCAGCCCCAAACAGAGGGCAGAACCTTTTCTCTTTCAAGAATGATAAATTCAGCTAGGTGAGATAGTTCAGCCTTCTCATTAAGAGAAGTTAAGAAAGAAGTGATGAAATTTTAAAAATTAGGAGTAACTGGACATTTCATTAAGGGAAATGTGTTATTTCCTATAGCACACTAGGTACGAGTTGAACTCAATAAATTTTAAACATGGTTTTCCTAAATTGCAGTCTTTAAAAAATAAAACTTTTAAGAAAGTATCCCAAATTAATATGGTACAGTTTTTCACAAATACTGCTCTTTGGCCAATCAAGAAAACGTGACGATGAAATTTTTTCCGCAGCAGTTATTCTGATGTAATACAGACCTGCCTTATTTTTCCCATCACTAATTTTGTTCAGTTTGGCTAATTACACTTTTTCCATGAAGCGTGGTATATAGACCATTTTTAAATGGCCCTACTCTAATGGACTTGAAGTTAAAGTTGTCCAAAAGGCAATGAGGAGTTTTCCTAAGAGCAAATGTGCATTTTTTGCATTTTTCTAGCAGGGAGGGGGAGGCAGTAGAGGACTGTGAACGCTTTTAGCTCTGCTCGTAGGCCTGACATCATGGAAATGTGTCCGAACTGCTTTAGGAGGCTCTCTGACCTTGCGCATACCTCCTTTATTCCTGAAAAAAAAATTGTAATGATTCCAGTGTATAAATTTTAATTTACTGTGAGCATCTTGGGGCATGTGTATGTTGGGGCAGGTTAAGGCCAGTCCATTTAAAAACAAAGTTCCCCAGCAGGAGCTGGCCACAGACAAAGTGTTTCCACCCACTTTAAAATGTATGCATGGAACGTGGTGATCAGACCTCGCTAGCATGGTCAGGTAAGGCCAGGTAAGCCTTTCTGAGGTAGGAAAGATGCAATCTAACTGGACAAAATGTGATTAGGGTTACGAATGAGGCAGAGGATACATACAAGGTATATTTGAAAGAGATTTTTAAATGCATTTTGGGGCTTCAAGAAGGAGGGGCACATTTGGTTAAGGACTTGTTCCTTTTTCTACTAATCAATCATTAAAAGTAAACTGAATCAATAAACTTTCACTGTTGACATGTTCCCTGTTCCAGTATCTGCTGGCATATCTCCAGACAGTAGGTGAGGAAACTGGTTGGTAACAGGTAAGCCTCTCTTATGGGGTAACGTAGTAAAAGAAGGTAGGTGGAGAAGCTGTATCATATGATAGATTCCAAAGCCAACCCTGTAAGTATGATCTACCCCAAAACTGAGGCCTGCCTTCCAAATGACCTTGTTCTAGTGGCCCAAGTGAGTGGTTGAGCTTCTCTGCCAACCAAGAGTATAATGCAGTGAATGCACAGACTCACTAAAAACAAATTCATGATCACTGAAAAGAACCCCAAGGATTCATCTTTTACAACTTCTAAAACTTACAAGGGGCCATGGATGGAATTGTCAAGACTTAAAAAAACCCTATGCCCTTTCCTTGAAACTCCCATCCCTGAAATCAGCAACTCCTGGGTACAAATATAGATTCAGGGGCCTAGACTATCTCTGAGACTCATGATTCCTTGCTTGAAAGTAGGAACAAGAAAATAATTTTAAAATGATTACATTTGTGTTTTAGTCTTTATTCTGGAGGAGGTGTGATGTTACTTGCAGGCTATGTGCATGGGAGTACCAAACACAATTCCTGCTCTCAGGAAACATTGATAAGACTTAAACAAGCGAAACGTTAAATAGCCCAATGAGACAGGAAGGAATGCTTATCAAGCAAGAGAGTGTGGACATGGGGTTTTGAGGAGGAAAATGGAGGAAAGGCCTTTGTATGTGAGGTAGGGTTACCTGGACTTTCAGAGGAAGAAGAATTTGAATCACAGTTTGAAAGGCGCTGCAGGTGGGATGGATGAGCAGATGTTCCCAATAGGAACGCTTGTAGACTGTTGAGAAGAAAACACCTGAATGAAGCAGATGAGTCAGCTGAGGGCAGGGCTGCTCTTGGCTCTGAGGGCTACAGATTTATCCTCTAGGTGATGAGGGGCCATTAACAGTTGGTAAGTGTGGAGAACTGAACAGTGAAAACTCTATTTTTAAAAAAAGATTCATGTAGCAGTAGAGGATACATGAATCTTTGGAAGGGGTGGGCAGTTGGCAGGCTACAAAGGAAACATTTCTGGCTTAAAAATACAAAAACTGTGGGAATACAAATGGATTGTTCCAGTGAATCCCCCAGGTAGAGAGAGAGTCTGGGATTGGAGGATGGTAGAAGTGAATGTGGTGAACCCAACCACCTCCTCACCAAAATGGGTCTCCTCTGGGAGCTGGCTAATGTGGTCTTCATAGTGAAAAGTGATAGAGGGGTGGTATAGACGTACTGTGTTCAAATTAAACATCTAACTTTGAAAATCTTGATTAATAAGCAGGCATGCGCAGTGGCTCATTCCTGTAATTCCCTTCGGGAAGCCAAGGCTGGTGAATCACTTGAGGCCAGGGGTTCAAGATTAGCCTGGCCAACATAAGGAAACCCCATCTCTACCAAAAAAATACAGAAATTAGGCTTAATGGTAAGCGCCTGTAGTCCCAGATACTGGGGAGGCTGAGGCAGGAGAATCTTTTGAACCCTGGAGGCAGAGGTTGCAGTGAGCTGAGATCATGCCACTGCACTCTAGCCTGGGTGACAGGACAAGACTCTGTCCCAAAAATAAACAAACATATATATACATATGCAAATAAGCATGGTGATATAGTTAATAGTAATGTATGTTTCAAAATTGCTATGAGAGCAGATTTTAAATGTTCAAGCCACATAGCAAAAATATGTGAGGTGATGGATGTTGCTAAATAGCTTGACTTAATCATTTTGTAATGTATAGATCTATCACAACGCCACGTTGTAACCCCATAAATACATACACTTTTTGTCCATTAAATAACCAAAAAAGAAATAGTTACTTGCTTTTCAAAAATAGTTGTCTGCTTAAGAAGGAATTACAATCAAATGACTTTATGGACCAGTCTCCCCTAATGTAGTCACAGCATGATTTCTGTACCTTTAGTATCACACGCAGTGGGTAAAATGAGGCTGCATTTATCGTGACTGCACACAGATTTCCTCTCTTCATTTGACCTATTAAACAAATACGCATGATTAATGGTTGGTGACTTCATGGAATAATCAAGCAGAGTTCCGTCTGCTTGGTAAACAAGGCCCTGAAATAGAGAACAAGGCCTGAACCATTTTTAATTCGGTAAAATTGTGTACAACGATAATGCTTCCTTTCTTCCTGAAATGTATAATAATAATTCTACCTAGTCTTGTTTTTATTTTCACGTATCCCTAAAGCTAAATTTTAGTCCCTTGCTGACTCAGTAGAAGGCTGTTTGTTGATTTTAGGTTTAGGATATTTCAGTTGGGAAGGGAAGAGAAGCCACCCTGAGGGTGAGAATGAGGAAATGATAAAAGAAAGATCGTGTTATTTTCCTTCCCTCCATGAAATCATGGCTTGCCAAAAGAAAAAAGACCTTTGAGAAATGTAGTAGTTCTCCAAATGAAATTGCAGGGTCACTCCAAAGATTAATGACTCTGAGATGTTAATTCAGAAGAGAATTTATTTTTAAAAGCTGAGATTTATTCTGGGCCAGAGATTCTGAGTTCAACTGGGAGACTAATGAAGCATGTATTTTATTTTTTAGAGTTTTTAGTGGTGCTGTCCGTCATTTAGCATGGGGCTTATTCACAAGAATTTTAGGTCTGGTTAAAAGTCTATACATTCAAACTGTGAGAACCTTCTTTTGGGAATTTTTTTCAGAAAACCTTTAGGGGGTAGCGTATTTCTTTTATACTTGAAAGGTTTTATACAAGAGAGTTCTGTGTTTTTATGAAAATATTGTATTGGTGTGAGCTTATATTAATTATTAACATATTGCGAAGGTTAAAATGCACATATTTCACAGTAAGTCACCATCCCGTCCCTGGCTTGTATGTTGTTTTTCTGCCTGGGGTCAAATATAAAATGGTTTATTGATATCCTAGCCAGTTCTCTTCCTAAACTGTGGATGACGCTTCAGTTCTTCTTTAAAATATATGTCATTGTCCAACACTTCTTCAGAGTTAAATATCTGTCCAGAATAATGCCTTGTTTTCCTTTGTGAGAGATAACATTCACTTCATCGCTTCAACTGCATTGGGCCCTGTCAACACACGACATTGGCTTCTCCCTCACTGATTAATGTTGTTCTTACATCATAAACCAATTAATGTGCCCATCAAAATGTGCATTATTGGGAAATTGATAGGGCTGTGGCTTGGGCCCAGACTGCAGTTTCTTTATGTGGCCAACTGTCATGATGACAGCCTTGAGCATTGCATTGAGTTCAGTTGTGTCATATTAAAAAGAAAATTCTCCATTAAAAATAACTGAGTAAACTGAAACAGGATGGCCAGTGGATTATGCAGGCTTTACCAAGAGCTCCCGTCTGTCATGATACGCTCTTTCATCAGCTAGACCTTCAAAGAGAGATGCCCCTCCTCTAGAGGTTAGCCTGCATTGAGCACTGCTCTGAGAGGGATGAGTACTTCCCAAATGCGGCAGTCCTCATGAACCAGGCAGACTTTGGGGATGTCCTTCAGCCATGATGCAGCCGGTCTGTAGACACTGCAGGAACCCAGGCTTCTGTGCAATGCTGTCACTAGCTTGCTTCTTTCACAGCTGGATAGTTTTAGCCCTCCCTCTGGGATATTTCTGCAACATTTGACCTCATAAAAATATAGTGTCTTTAGAATGCCTAGATTGGTTAACGATAATTTATTCAGCAGAGTGGGACTTCTGAAACCCCTTTGCACAGATTAATGGCTGTTCCCTGGACATCAGGCAAACCTCAACAGTGCCGTTACTTGTGTCTTCATTTTATGTATGTTCACCCACACGGAGCTGGAGAGACACATGGGTGAGCTGAGCTCTCTCATATAAGCAGGGACAGCCAAAGAATTCGAAGAATGATTTATGGGCTGCAGTGAGAGAGGGTGGGGAGGGTGAGGGAGACAGAGAGGGAGAGAGACAGGCAAATGAGGACCAATCATGCCAAAATGAGACATGATTTGCTGCTGTTTTCCTTTCCCAGCGTGTTTTTCCTGGGTGCCTCCCCAGCAGAGCTGTTGAGTCACTTCTGTTGTGTGTGCTCATGCATAAATTCAGGTCAAGTACAAAACCCTGATTTCTCTGTTCATCATAGGAACGGGTAATGTTCTTATCAATACATAACAAGAAATCGCAACTAATTTGGCTCATGACCTTATTCTTTTATCATTAATGGTTGAAATGGTGTTTGCTTAGCCATTAATGCATTCAGTTCAGTAAACTAAAGCTGTTTGAAATTTTCACTAATCCTTTTCCATTGTGGGTTTCCCTGGACCAAATCACTTGTGAATAAAACAAAAAAGCGAATGCATGCACAGGTTTCTCAGATTTTCTGGATCAAACATAATTTACAGGGCATACCATTTAAAAATGCGATTTTTTTTTTCTTTTCAAATCACCAATCCCATAGTGTTGGAGAATGAATGAACCGTTTACTGAAAATATGAATTGCATGAACTTACCCCATAAAGTGTTCAAGTACTGAGGGCTTTTTTTATTCAATGAAAGAATGAGCTAGTATATAGAATACAAGTAGAAAAAATGGTTTAACACCTAGTTTTTTTTGAAAGATGCTTTTCAAATGAATCCATCTTTGCGATTTAATTTACATTTTGAGGGCTCATTAGGATGATAAATGATGAGGCAGGAGAATAAAATATACTTCCTGAACAAAAGACAATCTCTGTAGCCTAATAACATTTTATGCCAGCACTTACATTTGTCAGAAGTGGATGCTATTTATCCCTATGATTATTTAAAAATCATTTTTATTGTCCTTTGTGCTGTGTCCTCTTCTGGGAATTTTAATTCAGAGTTTGACACCTACTTATTAACTTCCATGAAGTATGGAGTACAAAGGCCTATACTCTATAAAGAATTCTAAATAGCCGTGTTTATATTGCCTGCAGCTGTACACAAATTAGCTCAGTTTGGATTTGTTTCTATCAGAAATAGAAAGCCTGTTGGAATAGCGGGTAGCCTCTGCTTCCTCCGTGAAGTAAGTGCTCTCTGCTGTCTGCCCCCATCTGAACCAAGCGAGACTTGCAGGGTAGACAGAAGGGGAATTTTCCTAATTATGATACAGCCCTTATGCATAAATACATTACTTCCATTTCCTTTGCCTCCTCCAACTGCTCGTCCCAAACAGCACTCCGTCATCTGTCGCCACATACAGATGCCTGTTCTTTCCTCTCTGATCTCCTTGCCCAGCCTACACTCCGACTCCCACACCCTCACTATTATTCCAGATTGCTTCTTCCTGAGCCATCTGTCTCCCTGGCTGTGGATTTTTCCCAGCTACTCAGTGGGCTAGATTTTTTTCCAGGGTGGGTAGCACGTTTTAGAAATTGAGTGGGAGTCCTCGATGCCAGATGACATGCAGGCCATGGGTCCTAGAGGGATTCTCCACGCTATGGCATAGTCTGCCGTGCCAGCCCACGCTGCCTGTCCCGTGGCCGCCTGTCAAGCCTTGATTTCCACCCACCACCTTGGAATGCCAACGAACTTTACTTGTGATTCATCCTCGAGGTTTTATAAAAGGTCAGGTGTCTGTTTGGTCTTTCCCGAGGGGCAAAGCTCTGCCGCTGAATCAGAGGCCTCAGGGTGAGTCGTATCCTGGGGAGATGCCTCAGCCAGCCCCAGAGCACAGTTGGGCTCTCCAGGGGCTTGTGACACAAAACCAGGCAGTGTATGTCTTGCTTCATTAGCTTTAATATCATATACAAATGTTTCGTCGTCATTTCACTCCTCGTTCCAGGCTCATGCCTGCATGCTTCAGGTGATCTTATGGTTTTTAGCAGGCTGGAAATAAAACAATCACCCAGAAGAATTCAAAGATAAATCTTTGGAAAGTAACATCTTGACTCTTATTTCAAATCTCTCTTATCAAATGATCCTTGCTGCTAATACTTCAAATCGATATTCTACAGGGAATCCAGCTTTGACTTATTGGTCTGGCTTCATTAGCAATTGAATGAACATGTAACCATCTGACCACCTTCATTGTTAGATAATATTAAAAAGTGATACTCTATTTGGTTTTTAACTATTTTTTTAATGAACATTACAGTGATAATTGATGATACCATACATGTTAAAAGAGTTTGTAGTGACTTTATCTGTTCCCATGTACATTAATAATAATCAAAAAGTACATAAAAACTCAAAGTGGTGGACAGTATACTAAGGTTTCTGTATTTAGGTCACAGAGCACAGATATGGTCCTTGGGTAAGACATGATGGTTTGTGAACTTGGCCGTGTGTAAAATGATAACCAATTTATTTCGCTGCCTTTGGCAAATACACAAGAATGTAAGGACCATTTGTTTATACCCTGTTTACTCAGAGCAAACTATCCAAATGCTCCAAATTATCTTGACAGAGAACCTCTTCATTCTCCTGCCCACGAGGTGATAGAGAAATTCTACAAAGATTGCTTGCTGTACCTCAAGGAAATAGAAGAAACACTGATACACAAGCTGTAGTTTTTAATGTAGTGCTTCATTAATATTATTAATATTGTTGTTATACACATTTATGGAGCTACTAGGAAGTTGATGAGCACAGCTCAGAAGATATAAACATGGTCCCTGTTCACAGTCAGTATTTAAATAAGCTGGAAGATGGATGTGATGCTATGGATGGTATAAATATAAAAGTTCAGAGAAAGGAAATGATTTCAAGAAAGGAATTCCATGAATCTGCAGAACTCATTATGAACTGTGTAGGGACGTCACTGACTTTTTTCAATAGCATAAATAATAGGTATCTTTGTTAAAGAATACAATCTGGAAAACAGTTTTAGAGCTGCATGCTTTATGTTTCCTTCACCATGACCAGCTCTGGAATTTTTTTCAACCCTATGAGTTATCACTTCAGTGCATCTTCCCCACAGACTCCTGGGCTGCCCATGAGTGTAGACGTGATGCACATTAAAAAATCCTGACATCTGCTCTCTGAAGTTACCTAGTTTTGTGGCTTTGGGCTTGTCTAGTTTTGTTTTTCTAGCTTCTGTCTATGTTTTGTGTAGATATTTGAAAGACAGTCCGTAGACTTAAAGAATCAAAGTGTATACAAAGGGCTATTGTTTAAATCTCTGCGAAGCTTATTGGCCAGGCTGCTCTAAAACAGAAAGTCTAAAGCAAGTTTTGTTGGTAGGCATTGGGAATCACCTAGCCAACCCTCCTTTTACTTGGGAGATTTCATTATTTCCAAATCAAGAGTTTAGTGATAGTTTTCTTAGGGAATTGATGGAAATGTCTTACCTCTTCTTAAATTTACATTTACCATTTATTATGTTTTTATTTTATGAATTTCAATAGATGCATACCCTCAGAGAGCATGAGACGTGGAAGAAATACAAGTCAGTGCCTCCTTGCAGAAGCTTGAATTTTTTCCCTTAATTTTTATTATAATCTACTTGTTGTAAAGTTACATATTAAATGGAGAAATCATGAGACTTTGAATTAATTTGGAAGGCTCTGGGTGTTTAAAAATCCGTCATGAACTCTTAGTGTGTCCCGATAAGTAAGTGATTATAGGTTGAAAATTTTCCCTGACTCTAAAGTACAAAACAGTCTGATTAAGTCTAATCACACAGGGAAGAGTGTTCCATGGCAGGAACTGTTTCTCCCCAGAGCTGTAATTTAGCCACTTAACATTCAACCACAAGAATTTTGTTCCAAGGTCAAATTGACCTGCCTGGATTTTTCTTCTCAATTCAGAGCTCATGGATGACCTAGAGAATATTACCATCTTGCTTAGGCAACCTTCCTCTTTCTGCTTCTTGTTTTCTCCTGCTGCTTACCACAAAATTGAATTTTATTGGATTTTTTTTCAGCATGGGACTTAACCATTATGTGTTTTTGCAACATTTAATGATTACTAATCAAAGTAAGGTGACTGATAGTATCATGTCTGTGGAACTGGGAAGCAGTGTTGAGGGTGTGATGTAATCATAGAGTGATTTGATTTCATGTGTTCATCCAACATACATTTTTTAAGTGCCTTCGGTACTTACCGGTCTCTCTCTCCGGTGCCTAGAATAGTGTCTGGCCCACAGTGGGATGTAGTGAATATTTATTATATGAATGAATAGTGCACTTTTTTGTGAATTACTTTGTTTTTGAGGGGAAAAAACACCTAGAGTCTAGATGATAGTGTCTAGTCTCTATTTAGCAATCTTCATACTAGCAACAAACAAAAGGTATTTTTTTTTCTAAATAAAGTAGTATATTATGCTCATAAAATATTTTTATGTTTTCATTTAATCTTTTCATTGCATTCCAAAAATAGTCATGTTGGCTTCATGTGTTTTGTGAACATGCTCTGAACTTCTGGCTACAGAACGATGGTCTTTAATAAAGTGCCAGTGACAATCTTGTCATAAAGGAGGTTCCCATCAATTTTAATGGCTTTCATCACCCATGGGCTTCACAGCCTCTTTTTTCATGCTTCCAAACACTTTTAGTCCCATTTCTCATAGCTGTGATATTCCAACTGTTAGCATTCTCCCAAGCCCCCATCACAGCAGGTGGTGGACGTTTGTACCTGAAGACCTCTTGGTTTTCCAAATGGATGTCCCAAACTGAGCTCATCATCTTCCTCCTACCCTTCATACTGATTACATATCTCCCTCAATCCCCCATCTCAGTGGCATCACTGACCAGTCATTCATCCAACCCAGAAACTGAGAGGGCATCTTCAGCATTTCCATGCTGGCTACCATGTCCAGCTGATTCCCATGATTGTCCTTAAAGAATGCCTTCCAAGAATGGTGGGAGACAGAAATTTCCTAAGAATTTGTGTCTTCCTCACTGTCCTGGAGATGCTGTTAGGTTGGACCTTCTTATTTTCCTTTCTCCCTCAGCGTTAGCAGCCTCCACCCACTCTACCAGCCTGCCCTATGTCCTGCACCACTCCAGTTCAGCTTCTGCTCTTTTACCTCTATAAAATCCAACTCAACTTTAAGCAGTTTTCCTTCTTAAAACCTTTCCATATGAATGAGAGCCCATGGATGACTTAGAGAGCTGAAAAGCTGGAGGAAATACATTCCAGGTTGAGTAACAGCATGTGCGGAGGCCTTGGGGGAGGAGATGTCTTTATATTTTAGGGAAACTGAGGGAAGATCAGTGTTACTAGAGCTTCGTGAGCCAAGAGAAAGTATTTTGGCATGAGGGTAGAAAGACACTAGATGGTATAGGACCACTTAGGCTATGTTAAGAATTTTGATTTTTATTCTACTGGCCATGGAAAGCCGTTGGAGGATCTCAAGCAGGGACATGACATGATCTGATTCCTCTTTTGCAGAGACTCCTCTGGGTTCTACGTAAAGAATGGAGTTGGGTGAGAGTGGAAACTGGGACACAGGCGAGGGGAGAGGTGATGGTACCTTAGGATACAGTGACAGTGTTGGGGATAGATCAGGGTATTGTAGGTATATGATACCTTTTGGAGGCAAGATTGTCCTGACTTACTGATGAAGTGAATGTGAGAGGGACAGGTCCGGGAGTTTGTAAGGTGGACATTCCCTGAGACAAGAAGGATGGAAGAAGGAAGAGTTTAGCAGCAAAGATCAAGAGTTCAGTTTTAGGCATTTTGAGATTTCTGTAAGATATCCAAATGGTTCTATCAGCTAGGCAGTTGGATAAATGCACTTGGAGTTCAGCCAGCAAATCTGGGCTGGACATATACATTCAGGACTCAACTTAGAAATACAAATGGCCTTCAAAGCCACAGGGATTCATAGCATGTCCTAGGGAATGAGCATGGAGTGAGAAGTGGAGGAGGCCCAAAACTGGGTTCTTTGTAACCCTTCAGGATCTTAAGTGATTAGAGAGGAGCTGGCAGAGTAGAGTGAGAATCAGGGAAAAACCGGAAGCCGCCAGTGACATGGAGCCTGGAGAATGGTCACTGAAGAAGGAGGGGCCCACTCTGTCAAGTACTGCTTAGAGTGACATGGAAGGGAAAGATGGAAAGACCTGTTGGATTCGGCAATGTGCAGATCATGAATGGCCTTCGCAGGGACAGCTTTTGTGCAGCAATGGAACAAAAGCCAGAATGGGGCTGTTTGGAGAGTGAATGTCAAAGTGTGTGCCTGGAAGACCATATTGAGCCAAGCTGCATGTGGGTTTCTGTGTATAATTCCTGAGCTCACTAGCCTGCAGAACTAGTCCTCTTTAGAGTCAGAAACTTTCTCTAATTTATCCACTCATTCACATATTGTCCTTCAGTCAGCAGATCTATATTGAGTACTTGCCATAGAGGAAGAGTTCAAATGCCCACTGCCAGATCCTGGGGACATCGGTTCATTCATTCAGCTAACAGATACCTAGTGCGTGCCTAGAACATGCCAAGCACAAGTAGTAGTGACCAAAAATGCAAGGTCTCTACCCAAATGGAGAATAATCTGTTGGAGGAAGATAGATAACTGTAAATAAGACAATTTTGAGCAGTGGTAATATTATTTGAAAGATAAATAAAATAGGAATGGTTATAAAGAGTGACAGAAGTGGAAGTGATGGTCTCCTTTAAATAGGTGGGTCAGGAAAGGCGTCTGAGGTGGTGAAACTGGCAACCCTGGGTGAGGAGAGCCTGGAGAGTGGTCAGGCCTAGGGAGCACCCAGAGCCATAGGCCTTGGACAGGGCAGATCGGGGCCCGCTTGAGGGTCGGAAATGAGGGCCCAGAGACTGCAGTGTTCTGAGCAGGGCAAGGAGATAGAACAGGATAAGGCCAGACAGATAAGCAGGGAGCAAATTGCCTGGTTAGCAGTGTCATTAATAAGTAACACAAGAAGGCTGGGTGCGTTGGCTCCCACCTATAATCCCAGCACTTTGGGAGGCCTAGGCGGGCAGATCATGAGATCAGGAGTTTGAGACCCACCTGGCCAACATGGTGAAACCCTGTCTCTACTGAAAATACAAAGATTAGCCAGGCATGGTGGCCCACACCTGCAATCCCAGCTACTTGGGAGGCTGAGGCAGGAAAATCGCTTGAACTCAGCAGGCGGAGGTTGTGGTGAGCCAAGATCGTGCCATTGCACTCCATCCTGAGCAACAAAGCGAGACTCCATCTCAAAAAAAAAAAAGGGGGGGGGGGGACGCAAGAAACTCATAAGAATGTCTTGTCCTTTTTGTAATAACATTTTAAAACTTTTTATTTTGATTATTTTATTTTATGATTTCAAACTTACAGAAAAGTTACAAGCATAAAAAAAATCCTATATACGCTTTGTCCATATTCCACAATTTTAAACATTTTACCATATTTGCTTCTTTCTCTCTCTCTGTGTCTCACTGTAATGCTATTTTCCTAATCATTTTAGAGTAACTTGCAGACATCATGCCCCTTTACTGCTAAATATTTCAATGTAATTCCTAAGAATAAGGACAGGCTTTTATATAAACACAATCTATGACATTCAGGAAATTTAACTTTGATGTAATACTATTATATAATCCACAGTATATAGTCACATTTCACCAGTTTTCTTAATAAAGATCTTTGTAGCTCTTCCCACGCCCCAACCTTCTGCCCTGTAATCCAGAATCATGCATTTCAGTAATTTGTGTTTCTTTGGTCACAAAAAAGTTGTCTTAAAAAGTCATACAAGTTTCTATTTTACTTCCTAATATATCCACATCTGCTTTAATTTTTTAAAATTTAACTTAGTATCATTAGGAAAACGCAACCCCCCAAATCAGTTTCCTGTCTTGTTGACTAAAGGGGCAGATATCTTTGTTCGGAGTCTGTTCGTTTCTGAAAACCATGTTGAACCAAAGAGAGCTGACATTGCACATCAGGTTCAGGGACCAGGCAATTTCTCTTCTCTCTCTTGGTGTCACAATATTTTTGAGAACACAGACACACAAAAGGACATGAATATAAACATCCACTTTTTTCCTCCAGTGTTTTTGAGTGGCAACCTCTAAGACATGCTCTGAAGTCTCCGCAGAAGTGGGCTAGGTAATGTTCTCAGGCCATGTCAGGGGAAATTAAAGTGAGTAGAGTTTCTTAAAGAGAAGTCTAGTTGTTTTGGCATTTGAAAGTCTCTGACCTGTTGGTTTCTCCAACAATCTCAGGGAAATAACCAGGAATGTTCTCAGTGGCGATAACTGATAAATGCAGTGGAGATAACTGTAAGTGCTTTTTTTTAACCACTGAGATGGTGATTTTTGTCACACCTGGATTAATCTAGAGCTTCAAATGATGCCTGATCTCTTTATAGCCTGTCCTTAGATGACATCTTCATAGGCCAGCTTTGTTATTCACTGTTTACATGATTTATTCCGTTTAGTCCTCACCACATCCCTGTGGGATTTGTACCACGAATCCTCTCCATTTGACAGATGAGAATACTGACGCATGCAGAGGTGAAGAAACCTGCGTAAGGCAGTGATTTTCCAAGTAGAGTCTTTGAAAGCCCAGTGATCCCTACGATGCATACCCAGGATCAAAACTATCTTGATAATAATATAAAAATGTTGTTTGCCTTTTTTCACTGTGTTGATAATACACTAGAGAGATGTAAAAACAATGGATGGCAGTACTGCAGGCGCCTTGGCAGGAATCAAAGCAGTGCCACCCAACGATATTAGGAGTCATTTTACTCTTCTTTACCACGAATGCCCAGTTTTTAAAAAAATGCCAGTTTCACTTGAGAATGTCCTTGACGAAGCAACAAACGTTACCAATTTTATTAAATCTCAACGGTGGAGTATGTGCTTTCTAATACCCTGTAAATATTAAATATGTGCAAGGCACTTCTGGCCGTTCAAGTAGGATGATTGTCTTGAGAAAAGCTACTTTTATTCACGAGACACTATTTTACTTTAAAGAATGGGTGAGAGACAGACTATGATTTTCAAACTTGAGTATTTGACAGACATTTTCTCAGAAATGAATGGAGTGAACTTGTCACTTCAAGGAAAACAACTGACAGTGTTTGTTGTTAATGATAAAATTTGAGCTTTCAGGCAAAAATTACAATCTTAGAAAACTTGTATCTGCCACCAGGAGTTTGATAACTACAATACTTAAATAATTTTTCCAATAAAATCAGTGGTAATATTAACGAATGTGGATTTTTTAATGCTGTATAATGAAATATGTTATATTGGAAAATAGTATAACTCAGTGAGCCAAGATTTTCTAAATGACTGATCGCACAATGTTATAGAATTACTCATTTGTAAACGATTCTTTAAAGTGCAAGATAGACCGATAAATTTTGTTTTATTTTATTTTATTTTTGTGAGAAGCATTTTTGCATAGGACTTCATTGGGAACTGTGAGGGTTGAAGAGGTATTTCTTCTCTGAAAGATATTTTTAAAATGAGACTTAGGATTTCTCCCCAGGTTGGAGGGATCGTTCCTAGCCAGAGACGACACTGTGCTTGCCTGTCTGCGTGTATAGGTCCCCTTCGCTCTGTGGTGTTCTTTCTCAGCGCCTGTCTCCACAGTGTTTGAAGCAGAAATGCTTCCCCCAAACTCCCAAAATGTGGTATTGAGACAAATAGCTTTGGACTCAGAGGCAAAAGCACATATATGGAGCAAGTTCTTAAGGCATTTCTATAGTGATCACTAATTAGAGATGTTCTTGCCACGTGTCACTTTTCCTTTTTTATATTTATTTTAGATTTGGGAAGGCAGGATACATGCACAGGTTTGTTACATAGATATATTGTGCGATGCTGAGGGCTTCTTCATGTATTGCGTGGGTTACCACTAAACCCATCACCCAGATCGTGAACATAGCACCTGACAGGTAGCTTTTGGACCCTTTTCCTCCCTCATTCCTCCTGTTTTGGAGTCCCCAGTGTCTAAGACCAATAGATTTTAATGTGACAGAGTTTTTAAAGTTCGTTGTTATGATTTCAGAGTTCACATTACAGTTTTTATCATTTATTTCTCAAAATATCTTTTCCATGTGTAGTAACCATATTCACAATATGGCCTTCGATTAGTTGTTGATTAAGAGTCAGCCTTGAAGAAACATCTGCAAAATAAGCCAATTTTATGAGCCTTTCCTTATCATTAAGGTGAACAGTAATTTTAATCAACTTACCTGGGTTTTTAATCTATTTTCCTGATGGATCATAGAGAATTCATTGCAGTAAGAAATAGAACCAGGCATAGTTCTATGATATAAATAAATATTTAATAAAAATAATGATAGCTCATATTTATTTGGTTAGATGAGCGCTCACTAGGTGCCAGGCACTTTGCTGTGTACCGGAAACAGATTGAGTATCCCTTATCTGAAATGCTTGGGACCAGAAGTGTTTCTTACTTTTCATGTTTTTGAATTTTGGAATATTTACATAGATATAATGAAATATCTTGGGGATGGTACCTGAATCTATACATGAAATTCATTTATGTTTCATATATACCTTGTACACATAGTCTGAAGGTAATTTATACAATATTTTAATAGTTTCGTGCATGAAACAAAGTTTGTGTTAATACTTGCGTGTAGAATTTTCACCTTGTGCTATGTCATGTCAGTGTTCATATAGTTTCAGACTTTGGAACATTTTGGATTTCAGATTTTCAGATTAGAGATGTGTAATCTATATTTACAAAACGCCTATGAGGAGAATAATCTTATATTGCCTATTTTCTAGGAGAACAAACTGAGATACAAAGAGCCTTGAACTCAGGCAGCCCAATTCCAGAGTCCACATTTTTAATGACATATTACGGCATTTAAATCAATTTGAGGGACGACAGAGTGGTTTCTTGATGTGTTTGATAAATTGTCAAATTCTGTTTCTTATGGTTGCTATTTTTTTTCCACTTCAAAGTTACATTGTCTGCACTTATTCCACAGCTTAAGAGAGAAGGGTCCAGGGTGGTTACAAAGTGCCTTCAATTTCTTCTTGAGGGAACATGCCCAGCCTGCCAGGGGGCCTTCAGAGGATGGTCAGGTGGGCACCCATCTTCTCCATGAGTTTCACCTCCTCCTCTAGGAAGTGGCTTTCCAGGAGGTCACAGGGATGGGGGCTGTGTGGGATCCAGCAGGGCTGGTGCAGCTTCTTCTCAGAGCTAGGATGCTCAGGGTCTGACCCCACTTGTTTCGGCCGGCTCTGCACATGATAGAAGAGGGCAGGGGTGACCTTGCCCTCTCCTCCACCTGTGGTGGGGAAGGGGCCCATGTGGGTGCAGAGTTGGGGTGGAAATCTAGGTCCAAAGGGTGTTGGGTATAGGAGGTTGATGCAGGTTGTCCAGATAGCTAACTAGAGCCTAAACCTCGGAGGAGTACTTCTGTTGCGTCTAGTGGCTTATGGCTGATCAGTGACAAGTCGATAACTGCAGACTGCACTATTTGCTGCTCCTGGCAGCAGACCAGAGCCGAGAAGATGGTGCAGTGGCTAAAACTGAGTGGGGCAGAGGTTAGAGGGGATCAGAATCTGCCAGGCTCTGTTCCGTCCAGACACGTGTTGAGGTAAGAGACTGACCTGCAGGACCACAAGGCACACAGTTTAATTCATTTTCATAGACATTTACTAATGGGGTCCCTGCAGATGCTGAGGAAACACAAGTGCACAGCCCTGTCAGGCATCGCCTCTGCTAGGGCCTTTGTGCCTGGTCCAGTGCAGGTTCCCCGTCATCCAGCCCATCTCTCACTGAACATAAAATGTTCCTATTCTTTCTGGGCTTTCAGGAACAACATGAACATCACTCCCAGAGAAGAGCAGGATTTTGAGTGCATCCACCAGTGATCACAATTTTCAGAATATGTAACTTTCTCCCCTGAATCTTTGGAACAAGGTTCTGTAGTTAGGCTTTGGTTTTGGTAGCTGTCTGGCACATCACTGCTTATATCAGGGTGCTGCCGCAGGGGGACCCCAGAGTAAGCTGTGCTGCCCTGATGTCTCTTGAAAGGATGCACACTAATGGCCATACTGGGCTGGAGATAAACGAGCACATTTGAGTAACGATTTTTCAACATTACTTATCAGTCAGAGTCCTGTGAAGTCCCAAAACTTCGTAATTTCCAAGATCATATTAGTGGCATTTTAAATGCTGGGTTTCTATGCAGTAGGGAACCTATCAAGTCATCTTAGATTCCCTCCTCTCTCTTCCCACCCCCACCCTCCAGCTCAACAGCTGACACATGGGCATAGTAGGTGCTGAGTAAATGTTTATTGAGTGAATGCCTTCTTTTTATAGAAGGCCCTTGCTGAGATTTAAGAAGTACTATAATATTATCAGCAGCAAAGTCGTCACAGATAAATGCTGTTGGATATTTTCTGGGAAGATTGGGAATCCCGTCTATTTCTTACAGTTTATAGCTTCCCGGGGACAAACTTTGCTTGGTGTCAGGTTGTTTTGGTGAAACCTGTAAGCTGACTGGGTACAGTAGGTGTGGCAGGTGCCACCCGGAAGTCCAGAACGAGGAACTTACATGAAAAACAGGACTGTTGGCTAGGCACAGTGGCTCACACCTGTAATCCTAGCACTTTAGGAGGCAGAGACAGAGGGATCGCTTGAGGCCAGGAGTTCGAGACCAGCCAGGGCAACAAAGCAAGACTGTCTCTACAAAAAATAAAAATGTTAGCCATGCACAGTAGTGCACATCAGTAGTCCCAGCTACTCAGGAGGCTAAGGCCGGAGGATCACTTGAGCCCACAAGTCGAAGCTGCAGTGAGCTGTGATCAAACCACTGCACTCCAGCCTGGGTGACAGAGCAAGATCCTGTCTCTAAAAACAAAAAATACTAGGACTGTTGGACCTTGGCATAGCTCCTTTTCTTCTAAGCACAAAGAGACAGCTTCATACAAAAGAGAACACAGTGTTCACCCAGAGAATAGTAACCTTATCCTCTTTGCTTCTTTCATATTGTTCAAAGGATCATCGATGATAACTGGTTAAGATGCTCAAGAAGCCTCTGGATCATCTGAGACAGACTCACAGTTCTTGGTCCTCTTCCTCCAGGCCTCATTGTCTCACTGCTTCCATGTTAAAGCACTCAGCCCCTTGTCCAGCGCTTTTATAACAAGATAAAGGATCCCTTCCCTGAGCCACTTCTTCCTGCTTTGGGACACGTCTTCCCTCAGGGCACAACCTGTCAGACACTCGCTTGCCTGGCCTGCTGTCTCCTGTCCCCGCCTGACACTGGATTTCAGTAGGTTGCAGCTAATATTGAATATATTTAAGATGCTGTGCCCTCTCTGTGAACTATGAAGACATGATTAGCAGATACAATTAGCTGCTTTAGAATTTTAAAAAATCAAAAGATCTAGATTTTAGTTATTGCCCTGTTGGTTATTACTATTTGGAACATTGGCTTCTGTGATAGTTTATTTCTAAAGCAGGAAGAGAGTGGAAAATGGGTAGACATGAGAATACAGGATTTCTTTTTTCTTCTGAAGGAAAGAAACCCAGCACTCTTTCAAAAGCTGTGAAAGCATTCTCATGATCTGGTAGATCCCATCTGTGCATTTTTCAGTGACATACTTCAAGTACACGAGCTGCCGTCAAAGGACCTAAAAAAAAAAGAGGAAAGAAAGAGTCGTGGGTGTTAATGAGAGGGGCCCAGCTTGACAGCTGTGGGGGAACGCTAATCTCTCCCTCCACGTGCCTGCCTGGCCCAGGGGCTTGATTAGCGTGCTCACACTTCCAGGAGGAAGTCTGGCGTTCTGAAGTGTCACCCAGAGTCTGGAATGCCCCAGTGGATGCATCACTGTGTAGCCAGAGAGGTTATCCTGGCTCTGACCCCAGCACTGTCCTCTGGAAACCACAGGGAAATGGATGGAAGAGATGGTGAGCCCCTCCACTCTGCTTTCACTGCGGGGGGTTGGGGAGATATGGAGGGAAAGAACGGGACATTAGCAAAGAACATTCTGACCACCTGCAATTCTCACTTATCAAATGACTTTTTCTGAAAGCTTTTGGAGAAAGGGGGCTGTGAGCCATCTTTTTTTTTTTTAGAAATATAGGCCTTGGGGAGACTGCGTGGTAGATTTCTTGACTGCTCGAGGTTTCTCCTACTCCTGCGATACTAGTAAGTTATTCTTGGTGACTTAGTTTCCCAGCAGAATGACCTGAAAACTCATCTGCCGTAATACAAGCCGAAACTCCTGGTTTCTCCTCGGCTTGTCCTCCTGTCAGTTCCATTCAGGAGAGAGCCGCCTTTTCTCAAACCCACTAGGATAATTCCCAGTCAATGTCAACCCCATTTGTGAGTGACTGTGACCATCAGAATTCTTCCTCAAGAGAGATTCTTCGAAGCAAATGTCCTTCCTCATGTTAGGGAAGTTATGTTGGTAACTTTAATTTTCTCACCTTTTGTCTTCAGTTTCAGGTATTGGGCTTTGGTAAAGGAATTGTGGGAGAAGAATGGCTACGCCTTCCGTTGAATGTTTTTGTCTTTGTTGAGGTGTTGAAACTCAGCATCTGATGTACTCATAGAATCCCCTTTCTCCTGAGGCAAGACCCACCTATGGAAACTGAAAATGCCAGTGCATGATTATTTATTTACTTATTTATTTATGCTCTATCGCCCAGGCTGGAGTGCGGTGGTGCAATCATGGCTCACTGCAACCTCCACCTCCTGGGTTCAAGTGATTCTCCTGCCTCAGCCTCCCAAGTAGCTGAGATTACAGTTCCGTGCCACCACACCCAGCTAATTTCTTGTATCTTTAGTAGAGACAGGGTTTCACCGTGTTGCCAGGCTGGTCTTGAACTCCTGACCTCAGGTGATCTGCCTTCCAAAGTGCTAGGATTATAAGCATGTGCCATCTTGCCTGGCCGCCAGTGCTTGATTTTTCATCCTGCCTTAAAGCCAGGACTTAGGCCCATGACCCGGCGTGACTCAGACCCTACCAGTCTGATTCATCCTCACCAGACTTTCAGTTGGAGTCTGATGATAAAAAGACCTGGGGAATGCGTGGAATCCCTTCCAGTGAGGAGGATGATGGTAGTGACAGTTTCTTCCGGTTTCCAGGCTGCTGTTTTCCTGTAGCACCATCCAGTGTCCCTTGTTAGTGATGTGAGCTCATGGTTTGAAGCAGAGGTGTCATCCCAGACCCAGCTCTGCTGTGCATAGCTGGGCATCGTTTCTGATGATGAGGTCTTCAAGCCTATCTTTACAGGTCTCCTGGAGAGCCTATGGGAAACCCAGTATTCTCTTTTAAAAATGCCATTCATTTCCATTTAAATTTGCCAGTGTTGGCTTGGGCTGCTTTCTGCTGAACACCATGTGGTGTTGGTTAGCATCTCTCCTGAAATGTGAAAGAACTGAGAAAGTGAGGTGCATAGTGTAACTCACAGGCGATTGTAAACCTCTCTGAAGTAGGGAGCTTAAGGCGCATACATTCCATTTCCAACCAGTCTAAGACTGAAATGTTAACTTTTGCCCTCCTCTCGTCAGCAACTGTGTGTGCACTGTCTCCAAAAGGTAGCCTTGTTTATTTCTGGAAAGTGAATATTGGGGAAGTTTTCCTTAACTGGCAATCAGGCAGCCTAGCACAATGCCTGACACATAGTAGGAGCTTAACAGATATTTTTTGAATGAATGATTGACCTGTAATGTCCATCATTGCCTCTCATTTTGTTCATAATTGCCTTATAGAATAACTCTAGTCTCTTGTTCACATCATAACCCTTTAAAAATGTGAGCCTTTATGTCCTTGAGTTTTCACACCCCCCGGAGTAAACACTGTCAGTGACTTATGTATTCCTCTTCTTTGAACACCTTCCTAATGGATGGCAGCCTTTGGTCTGTAAACAGGGTTGTCTTCTTTGTTTTACATAATTAATCAAGTTAATTTTTCATCAGCTTGCTTCTTTGATGGCTCTCAACCATAACTTCTAAGTTTTAGACACACAGGGCTGCTAAGCTGGACTCATATATTCCTGGAGTTTCATCATTGGACCTAAATATAATACCCATTTATCTCTATTACATTTCCTTTTGTTGGGTTAGCCCATCCAGCTTACCAAGATCTTTCTGAACCTGATTCTGTCATCAAACACGTGAACTCTGTGTGGCTCACCCAGGCAGTTTGACAGCCAGGACTTTCCATGCTCATGTAAATAATTCTTTGCTTATTATTTCACCACTCTCTGTCTCTAGGGCCTATTGCTCATGGGCCAAAGCTGCCTGCTATTTTCCTTGAAGGCTTCAAAGAGTCTGCTCAAAGAAGCTGTCCCATTTTCACTGGCCAAGATCGTACAACTGTTGCTTTTCCCCCACCTGATGGCTGGGCCATAGTAATGGAAGCTATGCCACTGTGCCCTTAGAGGATTTTGTCCACCCACCCAGCTTATGTTCTGTCCATTCAGCATCTCACCCGGCCCTTGCTTAACTGTCTGGTTTCCATCCAACCACCACATGTTCTCAGCAGCGTGGGCTCAGCAAATACTGTTGCAGTGTTGTCAGATTGGCTCTGTTTCAGGATCTCTTTCCTTTCTATTCAATGCTAAAGAAAGTTCTTAGGGGACACTGATTAAAATGCCTCAGGAGCAACGTGCATCATTCATGTCACCTCTGAGTCTCGAACTGCAAAGAAAGCATGACTCTGCCCTTTTGTTTGATTTGGAGTTTTGTGAGGTCTTCATGATGCAGAACTCTGCCTGTCACACTCCTAAAGAACATGTGAGCTAGCCCTTACTTATTATTTTATGCCCAGTGAACACATTGGACTGTGAAGCAGTCAAAGCTTTCACTTCTCTTTCCCCGATGAAGCCCTTTGGTTACTTAGTGTTCCCTGGCATTGGCTAACGTGTTAACCTCAGTTTCTCATTGCTCAATGTGGGTTTGTCAGGTACTAGTCGCAGCAGAGTGTTTCTAGTGTCTGGAATACAGGTGTCTGTTAGAGCAGTTGTGGGCAAGCAACCCTTGAATGGCTGGTCATGAGGTCTTTTCATGACAATGGTAGTCTATTAACTTGAGAGACTCTCCCAAAGACTAGATGGATAGTTCTGCCAGTCTACAAATCTATTTTCGTGTTTTTAAAAACAGTTATTTAAAATAGATTGAACACAAAAGAGCCATCCTGAGGCTTTACTGCAGGCACATTGGAGACGTTGCCGGTTCAGCCATTTTTGCCACTCCTGGCTTCTTTTTCAAGGAAGAGTAGACGGTACATGTAGGGACCTTTGTCAGCAGATAATCTTATCAGGGACCCAGAATCAAGGTCCACCACTGGGATCGGACACCCTTGGTAAAGGTGACAGACCCAGAAAATAGACCTTGAACTTATTCCCCGTCTGTTTTTGCCTGTTATGCAGCCATCATCAGTTTCCTTTGTATCACATAAGCAAGGGAAAGCTAGATAAGCTGTCATTCTGCAAGACCACAGTGGGTGAGATTAGCATGTAGCTCATCGAATCAGATGTTGCCAGTAGTGGTGAATTATTGCTCAGGATTGTGGCAACAACGGACTTTCTTGACTTTCTTTTGAAGGATACCAAGTAGATGGTTGATGTCTGCTTCTGTTTCCTGATATTCTGATGACTTAGAAGGTCCTCGTGTTATCTGTTTTTTGTCCCTTCTTTGTCATTTCCAACTTGGAGAGTTTGCTCCAACATCGTGAAAGAAGCGACAACTCTGTGGCATATAGATTTCAAATGAAAATTGAGCATAAACCTGTCATGTGCTTTCATCTGCTGTATCCATGCTAATCCAGCCCAGGGCTACTCAGTTAGATGCTAACCACCAGCTGACTCATGCATGCCCGCCATGGCTAGCCCAATAACTTCTGGATATACCCTGTTTAAAAAGGGTCTGCCATGTGGGTAAATTAGTCTCCATTAAATAATATTGATTGTATCTTTGGGTCAGAGCATCACATCTACATCAATAGCTGATTTTTTTTTGAAGCATTCTCTATAAAACTGCATGTAAAAATCATAGATTAGTTAGACAAATCCAAATATTTTCCAGTGTCTCTAGGTAGTATTTAAGATATTTCATATAGTCACTGAAGAGTGAGGGTTGGGATTATGCAAACTCTTCTCTGAAACATTTTTTTCCTTAAAGAGGAGACAAATAGAATAGTCTGACTCTTGATATTTGTGTGGTTTAAGTCAGTCATCATCTGACTTCGTAGCCCAAAAGAAAATATAATATTTATACTGAAATAGTTATCTTGATTGCCCAAAAGCATTACTTTTATTCCGAAACAGTTATCCTTTTAGCACAAGATAGATTTTTACATTTTCCCCATGACATAAACAATGCAGGAGCCGTTGGCAAACAATAGAAGCATCCACCTGTAAAAAAGCTTACCCTTTTCTTCTCAGCCTCTGTTATTACTTGAAGAAATCAATGGCCATAAGGAATGAATAGTAGAGTCTTTATTGAGCGAGGTGGGCAGCTGTCTAGAAGGATGAATTAGTTTTTAATTTCTGTGCTGACATTGCCTTTGCAGGAAAAAATCCACCGAGATACTTGATTGAGTGTTTCATCTAAAACCTATTTATTTTAATAAAAAATCTTTATAATATTAGTTTGCCAAGATAGCATCATTAGATTATAGGAAGTGGTTGGAGTACAGAGTAGTGTGGAATGACCAAAGGGGTCTTTTTAATTGCCATTGTAACTACTTAATAAAAGAGGGACAGGAAGAGGAAACCTTTTGGTGTCTGGCACTAGATTGTAATTTAGAAGAGAAAATTGAGGAAGTTTAACCACAACCTCATTTGGTCCCCTTTGTGATGACTTTGCCTTTGGCAGACTGACACATCAAATAAGTTTCAAAGGTTCCTTTTATGTTTGTAAAATATTGTTTTACACTCAGTTCTTACACAGGATGAAGAGCATAAAGGAGCAAGCTAGGAATGTGGAAGTTCCCTTTCTCAGTAATTTGGGCCAACATCAGGACCACACTGTGGAGTGCTGGGTCAGACCAAGTGATGTGGGACGTTATCTGAAATTGCCTGAAAAATTAGACAAGGATGTGAAAATGGAATTTTAGTGATCCAGAGGTTGAGAAAAGTCCTCTCCACTGGAGTAAGGTGTTTGGGTAGGTCATATGATTGTTTCTGAAACATGAAACTCAGAACCCAAAAAATTCAGCACATTTTGGCCCCAGTAAGTAGAAGATGCCCTGGGCATTACCTGTGGATGAAATAGCATGCTGCAAAGAATAGTCCCTGGCAGGAAGCTGGTGCATTCCGGTGAGTTCAGCAAAGCCAGAGAACTCTACCCCTTGTTTTGACAGTTTAAAGAGAAAATGCGGTAAAATTCAGCTTTTAGGAAAAAAGTAGAAAGTATAGAAATTAAAAGAAAGCCTGGAAACTTTAAAATCATTTATCATTAGCTACCCAGAATCACAAGGATGGGCTCTTGGGGAAGGGTGGAGGAAGTGTGTGTTGGGGTGGAGGGCGTGGACTTCAAAAACTAATCAGTGAAGAAAAGCAGTGTGACCAATGTGTAAAATAAAACATCTTTCCAAATCTACAACCGTTCTCTGGGTGAGGAAAACAGGGAAGCCTAAAAAAGGTGGCAGATGGAAAATATAACCAAGAAAATAGGCCATAAAAGAATTTGTGAGCAACTTGCAAAGTTTCTTTAAAAATAGTGATAAACAAATATATAGTTAAACTGTAAAGAAAAGCAAAAGAATGACAAAAACACCAATTAGGATGGAGAAGGGGGTTTGGCGAGATAAATGAGGAGTGCAGTGGCTCTGGACATTTATTGTTATAACTCTATCTTAGCTTTTGGGTACACAAATATTTATTTTACTGTTATTCTCTATGAGGCACATGCACATTATGGCCATTCTTTTGTATATATGATGTGTTTCAAGATAAAACACTTAAGAAAACAAGAAGAGGAAGTGGTCAAGTACAGAGGAGACCAACCAAAGCTTTGTAACCGTGCCAAGAATACACTCCAGAATTTCAGAAGAATGATAACTTTCATGTTGGCCTCTTCTAATGCATGAGGCATTATTTAAGCCTTGATTTTAAGTGTATAACCCATCTTATACACAGGTCTCTGCAGTAGGTTATTACCCCCATTTATGCAGCGGGAGAGACTGAGGCACATAGAGTGACCAGGATCAAATCCAGGTAGTTTGACTCTAAAGCCTGTATTCTTGGGCACTTCTCTACTCTCCATGTCATACTCAGAGGAAGAGCCAACATGTGAGTTTGCATGCGTTCTTACATAGAAAGGATCAGCATATCTTTTGAACTGGCGATACTGGAAACCACCTGAAACAGAATCAGTGGCAACATCAATTTTGGAGCAGTTGATCAAAACCAATTTTTAACTGGCTGGTCTGTTACGAATATGATTTCTTTCTGCTAGAAACCCAAATTATTAGGATTTGTGAGTCACTTCTGTCTGAGGCTGTCCCTCCTTTAGTGGAGAGAATCACTGAATTTAAAGAGGAAGCTGTTGGTTAAGGGTACAAACTTTCAGTTATAAGATATATAGGTTCTGGGGACCTGGTGTACAGCACGGTGACTCTCCATAATAATACTGGACTGCTTACTTGAAATTTGGTAAGAGAGCAGATTTTAAGTGTCTTAACTTGTACACGTATACAAACTCACAGAGCATGATAGCTGTGGGTGGTGATGAACATCTTAATTTTATGTGATAATCTTTACACTCTCTCTCTCTCTCTCCCTCCCCCCATATATATGTATATATAATTATATATATTATATATAATTCACATTATATATATAATATATAATATAAAAAATATATATAATTATATATAATATATATATTATATATAATTCAAATTATATATATATATAATTCAAGGTATACAATGTGAGCATCTGACAGATATATACATGTGTGTGTATATATATATATATATATATATACATGTACGTATGTGTGTGTATATATATATACACGTATATATCTGTCAGATGCTCACATTGTATACCTTGAATTATATACACAACTTTTATCTGTCAATTAGATATTTTATAGTTACTATTTTTCGAGTCAGAGTTTTGCTCTTGTTGCCCAGGCTGGACAATGATGCGTTCTCAGCTCACTGCAGCCTCTGCCTCCCAGGTTCAAGCGGTTCTCCTGCCTCAGCCTCCCGAGTAGTTGGAATTACAGGCACCTGCCACCACACCTGGCTAATTTTTGTATTTTTAGTAGAGACGGGGTTTCACCACGTTGGCCAGGCTGGTCTCAAACTCCTGACCTCAGGTGATCCACCCACCTCTGCCTCCCTAAGTGCTGGGATTATAGTCATGAGGCACTGCACCCGGCCACAATTAAATTTTTTAATATAAAAAATTGTTAATAAATTAAAAAAATTTAAAGTGCATGGACAATACCTTGAGGAGCAGAGAGTATGGTTTCTGTGTGGAAATACCTGACTAACCCAAGTATCACATTTTTGAGAGAATATATGCATTTCTTAGTAAAGAAGGGCCATTGTAATGACTTATTTAGATTATCTTTTTTGGGTTGGGGGTGCGACTGTAAGCTTTGGCTGAAAGTTCTAGGAGCCTGGTGTGCTGGGAATGGGTGCTCCTGGCTGGGCACCCCTGGCCTTAGCTACTGGTTTCCTCTGGCCCTTCTGTAGCATGTTGTGGGTTATGACCATCTGATCAAAGATGATTTTTCCTGTTGCTTGCTCAGAATATTGCAGCTTCTTCTTTTGTTCAAACAAAGGCTTTGAAAATATTCTGTACCAAGATTACTTTTTAAAAATATTGAGCTTTCATATGATAAAAAATGAAGAGAAGAAAAAGTAATGTGTTGAAGTAGATGGAAAATGAACACATAGAAAACAAAAATTAGGAACAAACAGATGCATTTCTAGATGATAGTGGATAATCATCGAAATCCTCTAGGATTAGGTATTGGCTTGGGATCTAGTTAGTTAGCATATTCATAAATCAGGCTTTCGCAAACCTTGTAATATAAGAATTTCCTAGGGAGCTGGTTAAAAATGTAAAGTCTTGGATCCTACCCCAGGGATTCTGACTCAGTAGGTCTGGAGTGGGCCCAGCAATTGGTAATTTTAACAACCGTTCTAAATGCTTGTGCTGCTGGTGGTTCCTGGACCACTCTCAAAAGAAAAAGAAATTCCATACTAAAAAGGATGTAGTTCTAGAAGGCAGGATGCAGAGTGGCATGTCTACAGATAGCTCCAGCTATTCTGAAGAGTAGTGCACCAGAGTGCTGAGGATAACTTGCAGGAAAATCTTGGAAGACTGAGTGGGCAGCAAGGAGAAACATTAGCTTTGATGTGGGCAAGTGTAAAATAATTCTATTAGAGGAAAGCCAGCCGAACTCAATTTAGCACTGTGCTTATGACATAGGAGAAGCAGAGCTGCTTTATTTTGGCAGTTTTTCCAAAATGTGATTTAACCCAGTCGTATTCATAGAGAATAAAGTTCCATGTTAATAAGGCAGGTGTATCAGTCAGCTATTACTGCGGAACCACCCCCAAAACTCCAGGGCTTAGAAGAACATATTTTTCTTTTTTATTTAACTTGTAAGTTCAGGGATACAAGTGCTGGTCTGTTACATAGGCAAACTTGTGTCATGGGGTTTTGTTGTACAGATTATTTCATCAACCCGGTATTAAGCCTAGTACCCTTTGGTTATTTTTTCCGGATCCTCTCTCCCCTCCTGCCCTCCACTCTCTAAAAGTCCTCAGTGAGTGTTGTTCCCCTCTATGTGTCCATGTGTTCTCATCATTTAGCTCCCACTTATAAGTGAGAACATGTTGTATCTGGTTTTCTGTTCCTGTGTTAGTTTGCTAAGGATAATGGCCTCCAGCCCCATCCGTGTCTCTGCAAAGGACATGATCTCGTTCTTTTTTATGGTTGCATTTTTTTTCTTAAGACAAGGTCTCACTCTGTCGCCCAGGCTGGAGTGCAGTGGTGAGATCATGGCGCACTGCAGCTTCATCCTCCTGGGCTCAAGCAGCCCTCCCACCTTAGTCTCCAGAGTAGCTGGAACTATAGGTAAGTGCCACCATGCCCAGCTAATTTTTTTTTTTTTTAAAGAAACAGGGTTTTACTGTGTTGCTCAGGGTGGTCTCAAATTCCTGGGCTGAAGCAATTAATTTGCCTCCCTCAGCCTCCCAAAGTGCTGGGATTACAGGCATGAGCCACCATGCCTTACCAAAACAGCAATTATTTATTAACTTTCTTCCAGGCTGAAACTGGCTAGGCCCAGCTCCATGTTGAAGGTTGAATTCAGATCTGATCTGCAAGTCAGCCTTCCTTCAACCATATGTTACCTGGAGCGCGTCATTTTCATGGTAATGGCAGAGTTTAGGTGGGTGAGCCCTGCTGAAGAAGCACATTTTAAGCCTCAGCTGCCGTCATGTCCGATCCATTCCATTGGTCAAAGAAAGTTAGCCCACCAAAGTCAGGGGGAAGGGGAGGATGTTCCATCCACAGTGGGAGGAGGAGAGGAGTGAATATTTCCTGAAGAGGAATCCAGTATAATAAACTAGCTATTTTTCTTTAGTCTATGACAGGGGAAAAAAGCCATTAATGAGATCTTGAATTCCATGTTTAAGGTCAATTTTAGGAGAAAGACTTCCCTAACTTAAAGGTAGTCAAGGGCAAATGTGACAATGGAGACACAAAGTACTTTGGAAGAATGTAAAAGAGAGTGATTAATTATTTTGGGGATCAAGATTGAATTGAGTAGGGTTGAAGGATGAGTGGGATCCTTCACCATCAGACGCAGAAAGTTGATCTGCTCAAGCTGGGATTTGTGTGTCTATGAGCTCTTAATGTTAAGTTCCTATATCTTAATGTTATTACACCTAAAAAGCACAACGCATATTCACTTCAGTTTATTTTTCTAATGAACTCTTGACAGAATGACTTGGAAAAACCTCTCAATTCTTGGACATAAAGCAAATACAGTGAAACAAAAGCCCTGTAGTTCAACATCTGAGAATGCAATATTGTATTAAACATTTTCTAAAAACTAAATAATACAGAATCATTTGATAATCAGCATAATTACTTTAGGACTAAAAATTATTCAGTCTTATAAACTGTGACAATTGATCAAAATTAATGCAAATAAGTAGTGTGCAGGATTATGTTCTGATTCTCTCTGTTGTGCCTGTAAATGAGTGGCACAATTACAGGAAGAGTTTGCAACTGAGCTCCCAAACATAGATACCAATTATGATTATTCATTTATTTAGAGTGAAAGATGATCAGTTTCACAGATTTTTCTCTGTGAGAAAGTAAATACTCATTTGAGCAATCTTCTTGAAACCTATGTACCCATGCAAATAGTTTAGTAAAAAGTAAAGATAAAAATTAGAACACTATTTGTCTCTGTGGTTCTTTCTAGGAAAGGACTGAGGAACTAAATGAGTAGTACCCTATAAAAGCAGAACTCATTAATGTCTAACAGTAATTTCAATGCCAGAGGAAGGGAGAAGGTTGAATAGTTCTCTCCTATATGCCCCATGTCATCATTTTAGAGAGTTTTCTAAAATTCCCACCTTTCTTCCAAATTGGCTATCTCCAAAATCCTTTGAGAGATATGAATAACATTGTCATACTTACATATAATTTAATACCCAAATAATCAGAAGCGTCATGTTCCTGTGTATAAGATGGGGTCTCTGGAGTTCAACATTTTCTGAAATGCTTGGCCATTCACTTAAGAAAGGATTAGGTGCCAGAAGGTTTTTTGTAAGCTGATTGTTTGAAACTTAAAATATAGTTTATCAAAGAAATAATGATATGGATAGTGGTTTCTTTAGTTCCAGAATGGTCCGTAAGAATCAATTGATCTCACACTCAAGCTAAATTAATACTAATGTAATACTTCAATGTTATCTGTCCTCTTAGTTTTCTTATTCTTTTTGTTTGTTTGTTTGTTTTTTGGTTATAGAGCCCTTCATTATCAATGCAGAATCTGTCCTCTTTTAACAACTTTTACTCTTGCTCTGGTCCTTTTTTTTGGAGGCATAATTATGTGGAATAAAATTCACTGATTTTAAATGGACAATTCAGTGAATTTGATAATTTCAATATCTGGATGATCTCACTATTGGCATCCGTTGTGTCTCCCCAGGAGAGTTCAGATTTTTCCTGGTTGTTTGTATGCCTAATAATTTTGGATTATATCTTGGACATTTTGAATATTGTGTAATAAAATTCTGGTTCTTGTTTAAATCACATTATTAACATTTTATATTAGTATTGTATATTTATTACAGCAAAGGAACAGATATTGATACATTATTATTAACTAAAGTCAATATTTTATTCAGATTCGCTTAGTTTTTACGTAGTGTCTTTCTTATTCTAGAAGTTCATCTAGGATACTACACATGTAGTTGTCATATCTTTTTAGACTTCCTAGACTGTGTCAGTTTTTCAGATTTCTCTTATTTTTGATGACCTTGAGTTTTGAGGAATATTGGTCTGACATTTATAGACTGTTCCTCAATTTGGGGTTTGTCTGATGTTTTACTTATGTTTAGACTGGGATTATGGGTTTTAGGGAGGAAGACCACACAGGTAAAGTGCCGGTCTAATCACATCATACCAGGTCTACATACTGTCAACATGACTTAACACAGTTGATGTTGACCTTAATTGCTTGGCAGAGGTAGTGTTTGCCAGGCTGCTTCACTGCAGAGTTATCCTTTTTCCCTCCTTCCATGCTATACTCTTTGGAAAGAAGTCACTATTTGCAGCTCAGACTTAAGGGCGAGGGAGTTATGCTCCATCTCCTTGAGGGCAGGGTAGCTACATAAATTATTTAAGTTCTTAAGCACAAGATATTTATCTATCCTATTTATTTATCTATTTATTTGGGTATTTATTTATATCAATGTGGGATCATAGAAATTTTTTTAATGCTTTCAATGCTACTTTATTTAATTATTTTGTTTTTCTAATTTTAGCCATTAGGACTTGTTTCTATTGGTTAGCTGTCCTTTTGACATACCCCATCAAGGTGTTTTTTTGCTCTCATTTTATTGAGGTGATTGTCTTCTTAGTGAGTTCTAAGAGTTCTAAAGCCTGGTTACAAACCCTCTGCCAAATATATGTTTTGCATATTTTCTCCCAGACTGTGTATTCTCCTAACTTTTTTGTACCAGCTTTATAAGACATAACTCACATATCATACCATTTGCTAATTTAAAGTGTACAATTCAGTGTTTTTACTATATTTACAGACTTATACAACCATCACCACAATTAATTTTCAAACATTTCCATCACACCCAAAAGAAGCCCTTTACCCCTTATCTCTTCATTCTTTACAGTTTTTTGAAGAAGAAAAATTTTTAATTTTAACAATTTTTTCGTACTTTGTGTTTTTTGTGTCTTATTTAGGAAATACTCTCCTAACCCAACGTCGTTAAGATTTTCACCTGTGTTTACTCTTCTAAGAATTTTGTATTTTATCTCTTATATTTAGGTCCGAGATCCAGTTTGAGACAATTTAATTATGTGCTATGGGGCAAGGATCAAGGTTCATCTATTTGCATATGGATAGCCAGTTGTTCTAGAACCATTTTTGAAAACATTACCTTTTCCTCACTGAGTTACCTTTAGACCAATCATTTTCATCAAAAATAAATTGACCATTATATGCAGATCTATTTCTTAACCTTCATTTAAAGATTTTGGTAATGTTGCAAAATGCCTTTCATATTTCCAGTTATGACGCTCCAAACCTTAGTGTCTTTGTTCTCACGACTTCCTGATGAGTGAAAAGGCCAAGCTCTACCTACAGCCAAGAATTGCAAAAATAAAATGCCACTCTAGACCAGAGATTTACCAAGCACCTCAAATTAGAAAATAAAAGGCAAAAGTGATGGGAGATTGTGAGCCGTAATTAACGATTATGTGTTCGGTGGATTTGTTTACATGAAGTTTTCTGTGATAAATGTGTAACTTCTCAACTGCTTATCAGGCTGACTTGTTTTACCCAAGTTGTTGTTTATTCTCTTTATTTATAATCTTTTGGCTGCATGAGATTTAAAGAGTTGCTAAAGACGGACAAGATTGCTAATTAGTCAGGAGATAAGATCATTAGGCAAAAGCAACAGACAGGAATGCCAAGTGAAAGTTTTGGGAAAGTGTTTCATAAGACCAAATAAAGTTCTGCACTGAGACCATTGCCTGGGACCATGTGCATCAGTAATTCCTTCACTTGCTGACTTGTAGACCCAAGTAAAGAGCAAAGTAGCTTTGCAGATTTTTGGAAATCACTGGCTCTATGTTCATCTATTTCTTCTTTTTTTTTTTTTTTTTTTTTTTTTTTTGCTATTGATAGTGTTACATATATAACCTTGTTTATATCTCTACATTTAGAGAACTTAAGTGTTTGGCAGGTATTCCTACTGCCTAACTTCCCTCGGGTTTATTCTAAACTAGTCATTGTGTTTAAATATGCTTTGTAATTTTTTGAAGTCTTCTTACGATCCAGATATAAAAACCACTTTAGCATTTAAAATGCATGCACCAGACACTGACCATTTGATGTAATATTTTTATATGTGAATTAATACTGCCGTCAGTAATCATGTATTGGGTTCCCACTGTATCCACAAGATACTATGTGAAGCTAACAAGTTGAATGAAACTAGTTTTTTAATTCGTTTGAAACACCAAGGATTTCCATCATAAATTTGTAATTCTCTGGCCCTTTATACATTTTGTAATTTAAAAAATTATTGGCCAGGCGTGGCAGCTCACAACTGTAATTCCAGCCCTTTGGAAGTCCTAGGCAGGCAGATCACAAGGTCAGGAGTTCGAGACCAGCCTGGCCAATATAGTGAAACCCCGTCTCTACTAAAAATACAAAAATTAGCCAGGCATGGTGGCGTGCACCTGTAGTCCCAGCTACTCCAGAGGCTGAGGCAGAAGAATCACTTGAACCTGGGAGGCAGAGGTTGCAGTTAGCCAAGATTGTGCCACTGCACTCCAGTCTGGGTGACAGAGTGAGACTCTGTCTAAACAAAATAATAATAATAATCATATATGTTTTTATAATTATATATATATATGTTTTTGTAGAGATGGGATCTTGCTATGTTACCCATGTGGTCTCAGTCTTGGCCTCAAGCCATCCTTCACTTAAGCCTCCCAAAGTATTGGGTTTGAAGGCATGAGCCACCGTACCCAGCCAGATTTTGTAGTTTTTACCAAACATTGGTATTGGCTTATGAGTTTTGAGCAATTAAGCAACCCATGGACTTCAGATTACTTTTCTGAATGTTTATCACAAACTCTTCACTTGATTTGCCAAATACACATCTCTGCAATGCTGGTCAGATATTTTGTGTGTTAGGTGCAATTGGCCTATCCTCAGATAGATGCTGGAAAGTTTACTTAAACAGAAACTCTGCTGCTGTAATTGCAATAGTTACTCACCTGGCAGTAGGTGCTTTTTATTATGCAGTAGGGCATATCATCTGTTGAAGATAATGTAACTGAAGGTTTTGTAAAGGTCATTTAGAAAGTTAGGCTGAAATTTTGGGTGTCTGACCTATTGTGGGGAGCAGGGTAAATTTTTCTGAATTTAATCTTCGAAAACATTGCTGATGGTGTTAACTCACTCAGTTTCTTGCATTTGCTCCTGCTTTTCCTAACTCTTTGACTCTCTCTTCTGCCTCTTCAGTAACTTTTCTTTAGGCATCTAATTCTGTTGTTTAGAGCAAGCTTGTTCAACCCATGGCCTGCAGCCTGCGTGAGACCCAGGGCAGCTTTGAATGCTGTCCAACACAAATTTGCAAAGTTTCTTAAAACATTATGATATATTTTTGTGAATTTTTTTTAAAGCCCATCAGCTATCATTATTGCTCATGTTATTTTATGTGTGGCCCAAGATAATTCTTCCAGCGTGGCCCAGGGAAGCCAAAAGATTGGACACCCCTGGTTTAGAGTTTAGTTTAAAACACTTCTCCAAGATTCTCTTTTTGGTGAGACAAGGGAGCTAATTCTACCTTCAAATATGTATTGCTCATTTTTAACCTTGAGAAGTCAACGCAGACATCTGAACACTGAATTGTTGCATATAATGGCATTTAAGAGCACAGGCGTGCCTCACACAATGGTTTGGACCGTGGCCCTGCCACATGCTACCGTATGACCTTGAGGAAATTTCGCATCTAGAAAATGTGGATACTAACAGCGTCTACTTCATAAATGTGTGGTGATTGAATGATATAATGACTGTAAAGCACTTAGCAGAGAGCCTGGAAAATTACGATACTCAATGAGATTAGCAATTATTACTAGACTGTGAGATCAGGATGGAGGAATCAATAAACCTAAAACAAGATGTGCTCAACAACTTATATAGAGTTATCTGCACTTTCCTTTTTCTTGAACAGGTGACTTTTAATCTTCCTTACTGTCTTATCTCCTAATTCGGAAAGGGTGAAACAAAAATTATGCTCCAGGTATAATTCAAGTAATTGTAAACACCAAGAAATTCAATGGAGAGAAAAGGTACTCAAATGGGAAAAAGAAACATGTTTTAGAAACCATTGGGTTGAAGTAGAAATTGCAAGCAGGGCGATTATTTTTTTAACCTGCTGTAGGGCCATATGGTTGCTGAATGTGTTGATGCTGGTTTTAAGATTCTTGAGTATTTTAAACTTGACATGTTATTTTTTTAATGATTTCAAACATCATTTCTTTCAGAGCCTTTTCCCAATGTTGCTGTAATATTGAGCAGATGGCTCAGCAGCATTTCCATTTGCATTTTGCAATACTGCCATGTTATTTGCAAAATTTCTTTTCAAAAACCTGTGATTTTTTTCTCTACCTTTTCAGATTGGCTGCAATAAAGCTATAAATAGGTTTTTCCAAGGGTCTTGGGGATGTGGTAGAAATTGAGATTGCATATTGCTTCTTCATTTGAAATTTACATTGTTGTATTTTTGGCTTTTATACTTATTATGATTAATATAGTCTCTCGTCTTAGGACTTCCATCCAAAGGACTAAAAGTCCTCATTATACCTTGTGATAAGAGGGACGCTTCATGCTGAAAGGAATCATAGTGATCAGACCAGCCCTTTCACGTCACACTCTTTACTTTGCTTGCAAGCACTTGTCACTATCTAAAATTGTTGTATTTGTTTATCTTTTGCCTGCTCCCCTGTAGAATGTAAGCTCCCTGAGAGGCAGGGCCTATGGGTTTTGTTCACCATGGTATCCCTGGTACTGACACAGCATTGGTGCCCAGCAGTCATCTGTGAATGAATGAATGAGCACATGAATTTATTAATCAGTGACTTTCTAGATACTATAATTTTTTCACAAGCAGATTATGAGCCCCCCTGGACATAATTTCTTTCTCTAGTCTTTTGACTTTTCTTTTACTCAGGCATGTTTTTGAGAGGGTTTTTCCAGGAGTATTCTCCTGGTAGTCTTCATTTCCTTGGGTTTTTGTTTTGTTTTGTTTTTCTAAAAACTGACTCTGTGGATATTAAATAGACAGTCCCTCTTGAGAGGTTTTTTTTTTTTTTTTTCCTTTGGGGGCACAGTGGGATTCGTGCCAACATAAAGGCATTTTCTTGCTTAACAGATTGAAAGCAGGAAGCAGGAGAGGCTGTATTGATCAGAGCTGACTCCAGGACTTTCCTTTAAAGGCACATGATCATGAAAAATAAGCCCCCCAATCTCTCTATTAAGATTCTTTAATTTTTTTCTTTTTAAATGAGGACTGCTGGGGTACCTGCGTGGCTCCGAGGGCAGTTCATGTAGCAGGCCACACGACGGCTGGCTGCTGGGTTACGGTTCATATGTGTTGGAGTTTACCGTTGATCATTGCTGTCCTGCTCGTGACCTGCATTAAAGGTCGCTGTGACTTCAGGCTCTGGGACTCATCTTAGAGTTGTTCTGTCTTAGGCCTATACCCATTGGGGAAAAAAACATTAATATTGAAGGTTACATTATGTTATATCTAGAAAAAGACCATTTCCTCTAATTATTGTGAAGGTTGGCGGGTTGTCAGTGGAGTAACAAATTGTATCTATCAGCTCAGAGCTACAGTGGGAGATGAAGACACACTTTTATTGCTACAATTATGTGTCTAGAAAGCATTTTAGGCTTCACTGAGTGGGTCTTTGTAGATATTAGAGTTTCTGTGAAAAGGGTAAGAAGGTTATTCTCTGCTGAATGAAAACTTTGATTTTTCTAAAGCCAGAATTACAAAAGGATCTAAAAAGTGAGGGTCTCTGTGTTGTGGGTTTATGTTTCCCACCTCTGAGCCTCGATTTTGCCACTGGCGAGCCCCTGAGAAGCCTCAAACAGTGCTCAGAGTACGAGACAAAGTGCTGTTAGAAGGCAAACTCCAGCCTAGAGGGGGAAAGGGAAAATGTAAAATTTTTCTCCACTGGTCTTCCCAATACACAATATATTTTTAATAAAACATTAATGCAAGGAAAACTTGAGAAACCAGAAAGAGAACATAAAAGCCATCAACTAGAGTTCAATTATTACTAACATAGTTGGATGAGTCAAGTCCAGCAAAGTTACAGGATGTCATGGACTCCCAGTACTTCCTACCTCACTTTGGAAAATCTTGTCTGGTCTTGTGAGAAGCATTATTTATGATGTATTTTCTAAGGCAAGGCTCTGCCTGATAGGATTAAGTGTCTAATAAATGTTGCCCAAATGTAGTATTTTCCTCAGCAATGAGCTTAACCTTTTGTTTGCTGCAACCTGTAGCCATGCGAGTGAACCCTTCTCTCTGTGCAGATGAATCTAAATTATCATTATAAACAGTTCTTCTCATTATGTTTTTGTGGATGGCATCTTCTATAGCTTGCTAATTATAAGCATATAGAACTGAATTCTTGAAGTTAAATAACGTAAACAGGGTTGTAATAGATTTTCATGTGGAATACTTTATTGATTTATCACTACTTATAATCCCTCAACTCTCTACTCAATCCATTTAGTTTGTTGGCTACTATAATGATTCTTATTTCATACTTTTAGACTGGTACTTTCAGAATAAATAATCTTTGTATTCTCTGTATGGATTATCTTTACAAAGAACTCATAGATTTACAGTTTTATACTATAACCCAGAAGATACAGACATTTGCCATTCAACATTTTATTAATAAAAAATTTCTTGGAAATGACTAGAATTATAGTCTTAAAGTTAGAAATAATCTTACATTTTGAAGGTGTAGGTTAATAAGTAACTTCCACTCAGTCATTTAAGTTCCGATTGAACATGAAATCAATCATACTTACTTTTGTTGTAGATTATTCTAATTGTGAAAAAGAACTTTTGGGAAGCTGGAATCATCCCTGGACTTTCCTCCATAAGTTCAAACTCCTGTGTCTGGAATGACCCAGAATGAGTTTGAACCCTGTCCCAGAACAATGTCCCTTATAAATATGAGGTGTCCAGTATGGTCCATTTGATTCTTCTTCTGTGACAATTTCTTTAGCCATTCCTCAAATGCTGAGACCCTTCCTCAGTCTTGACATTCTCCCTAGACACTGGAGCTTTCAGCTTAATGACAATAGTAAACATTAAACATGCAATTATGACTCAGAGTAATGAAGTTCTCATAGTGGAAGGAAAAAAATATTACAGGTTTATAGGTAGGAAGAGCGGAAGAGGCTAACAGCCTGAGACTTATGCTCTGTCTCGGTTGTTCAATAGCATGCTCATTTAACAGACATGTTATAAGCATAAAGCCCCATCCCTCACTCCCATACCCTTACCCTGGTCTAATTTTTCCCTATAACATTTTGTATTCTACTAGGCTGCGTAATTTATTTATTATTTTACTGTCTCATCTCATTATAATATAAGCTCCACTAGGGCAGGAACTTTCGTCTTACTCACTTATGAATCCCTAGCATATAGGACATGCTGGACACATAGTAAGCACACAGTAAAATATTTGTTGAGCAATACTCCTCAGGCACGGTTGTCCAGTTAGCTACCAGTCCGTCCGGCTATAGGAGCAACCAATCCATCATCTCCTTCTACCCACTGGGAGATCGATCTTGCAGAAATCTAAACATGTTATATTTAAAACCAGGGGAAAATGGTAGAGATAACATCATCTGGTTCTTGTGCACTCTTGTTGCCTCCTAGTAACCATTGCTTGCTTTTCTAAATACGAAAATACTTTCTATGTAATTCTAAAATAAAATAATTGCATTTGTATACTGATCAACTGTTGTGTAGTAGACACCTTGCTAAAAGCTTTATTGCATTGCCTCATTTTTAGCCGGTGCTGCTTTTGTCTCTGTTCTAAAATGAAAAACGTATGGTCTAGAGAAATCAGGTGACTCCACCGCTGGGGGGACACATGTAAGTAATGGCAGAATTGGGTTTGCAGAGGTCCTGCCTACTGCAACACACAGCCTCTGGTGGTTTTTCAGACCCAGCAACAAATTAGTCTGCAGTTTGGGGATTCTATGTTAGGGAAGAGTCTAGGACATTGGCCTTTTCCTGATATGGCTGTAGTTTCCTTCAGAGAGTTGTTCTGTGACTGTATCTGCTAGTCCCTCCGATGACATTCGTGCTTTTTTCTCCATGGCTGCCATGCAAAGTGGTTAAAACATTCCCTTACAATGGCCACCTAACTTGGGTGAGTCCTCTCTTAACTTGTTCTGCTTGTAACTTTGAGGATGGTTTATGGTGTGCAGGCAGAAACAGGGTGGAAGTGGAATCATGCTTTTCTCCGTCATCCGTTGGTTTTGTACCATTTCACACTACACCGTCCACCTAGGCAGTAGCCAGCCTTTTCTTAGGTTCACTCTTTAGACTACCTTGCAGATTTTCCAGGTCCCCCATTTGGTTGCATGTTACATTAAATAGTCTATAACGTTTACTCCTTTACTACTGCTAGGTTTCCTCGTGTCCTCTTTTTTTCAGCCTAATGGAAGTAGTTCTAAAAACCATCTACTTTCCCAGTGCTAGAAATCAAGTACGTAATCAAGCATATTATTCCTTAGCATAATTATGTTGGAGAGGAGATTTGAGAGATAACGGAATGATTTTTTTATTTTATTTTTCTGTAAGCCTTTAAATCATGGTGTTAGATAGAAAATAGCCATGACAATTTTTCATTTACACTTTCTGACTTAATTTGACTGCTCTTATGGGTGTTTATCACAAAATGATCATTTTTTGTTAGATTGTTCCAACATCATCTTGGGTATGTTTCAGTTGGATTACAGCCTTTTTAATTAATTTATTTTATATTGAATAAACACAAACTTTTCTCTATTGCAAAGGTAAGTTCTTGGTGCAGAAATTTGCCTTATGATCAGTTCTATACTCTAATATTCCCTTGAGAGAAGCCAAAGGTTGTAAAGCCAAAAAGTGACCTAAGCACATGGTTTTCTTTCCAGCTCTTCCTGTACTTGGAGGATCTCACACACAGTGTTAGTGAAGAGGGAATGTCTGCATTCTGTCCAGATAGAATCATGCTAGAATGATCTCAGCATATTTTACATGTGATATCTACTTTTTGTTTAATTTTTTTTTTTGAGTCAGAGTCTGGCTTTGTCACCCAGACTAGAGTGCAGTGGCATGATTTCGGCTCATGGTAACCTCTGCCTCCCAGGTTCAAGCAATTCTCCCACCTCAGCCACCCAAGTTGCTGGGATTACCAGCACATACCACCATGCTCAGCTAATTTTAGTGGAGATGGGGTTTCAGCGTGTTGGCCAGGCTTGAACTCCTGACCTCAGGTGATACTTCCACATTGGCCTCCCAAAGTGCTAGGATTATAGGCATGAGCCACCGTGCCCAGCCTGTGATGTCTGTTTCTTATTGACCCTTTTGTTTGGTACAACAGTTTTTTTCTCCCTTTGGATTACAATACCATGGAGTTTTATAATGCTAGTGTGGGTGAGGAGTTACAGACAGATTGTCTTGTCCTTGGGTCCCACCCAGAGGCTTTGGAATGACGATGGAAAGCAGTTCTTTCCCTCGTCAGAAACTCCCTTCCCTTCTGAGTTGCTGAGCAGCATCACCTGGGGCTGACTTTATCTGGTGATGGTTTATGTGAAAATTCAATCGTCAGCAGTCACTGCTGAAACGTTCTGAAGTCAGCTCTGAAAAAGGAGAGAGGACACGTGAGGATTAGTATCTGGATTCAGCCCCAGATACCCCAAGTTCTACAAGCAGAAAGACTCTCTGCCTTTTACTGGAACACACAACTTGTTTTTCAAGAATCTGAACATTTTTGGGAGTGGAAGGGAAGAGATAAAATCCATTGTCACTGTAATAGCTCTCTTCATATCCTGCAAATATTTTTCCAAGACTAACAGTAAAGCTACACCAGTAGAATAAAAAATGAAAATGCACCTGCCTTGGCCTCCCAAAGTGCTGGGATTACAGGCGTGAGCCAAAGGTCAGGAATTCAGGACCAGCCTGGCCAACATGGCAAAACCCCATCTCTACTAAAAATACAAAAATTGGCTGGGTGCAGTGGCTTACTTCTGTAATCCCAGTACTTTGGGAGGCCGAGGCGGGTAGATCATGAGGTTAGGAGTTTGAGACCAGCCTGACCAACATGGTGAAACCCTGTGTCTACTAAAAATATAAAAATTAGCTGGGCGTGGTAGCGTGCACCTGTAATCCCAGCTACTCAGGAGACTGAAGCAGGAGAATCACTTAAACCAGGGAGGCAGAGGTTGCAGTCAGCAGACATTGAGCCATTGTACTCCAACTTGGGTGACAGAGCAAGACTCCGTCTCAAAAAAAAAAAAAAAAAAAAAAACTAGCTGAGCATGGTGGTGGGCACCTGTAATCCCAGCTATTCAGGAGACTGAGGCAGGAGAATTGCTTGAAGCCAGGAAGTGGAGGGATTGCAGTGAGTTGAGATTGTGCCATTGCCCTTCAGCCTGGCCGACAAGGGAAACTTTGTCTCGAAAAAAGATAATAGGCCAGGTGCGGTGGCTCATACCTGTAATCCTAGCACTTTGGGAGAAAGATGGGTGGATTCCCTGAGCTCAGGAGTTTGAGACCAGAAACACACTGAAACCTTATCTTTACTAAAATACGAAAAATTTAGCCAAGGGTGGTGGCATGCACCTGGAATCCCAGCTACTCAGGAAGCTGAGGCAGGAGAGTTGCTTGAACCTGGAAGGCAGAGGTTGCAGTGAGCCGAGGTCATTCCATTTCACTCTAACGTGGGCAAAAGAGCAACACTCCACCTCCAAAAAATAATTAATTAATAATAATAATAATAAAACGAATGAAAATGCTATAAATGTTTATAAATTAAAAAAAGAAAAAGCTCTTTAAGTAGGGTGTTGTAGATAGATCAGTTTAAAAATATAAAACTCAGAGTACTGAAAAATTCTTCAGCAACCAAAAAAAAAAAAGTGCCAGTTTCTCACTCTCGTTTTCCAGTGCTACCTGCTCCCGCCTCTCAGATAAGCCTTGCCCACTGTGCGCTGGCTGATTTCCGCTGGATTTATTTATTCAGCGTTTATTTGTAGCACATCTCCTCACAGAGCATACGCAGAACTTGCTGATGTTGAGTATGCAGAATGAGCTTTGTTATAGGGGTTAGGAAGAGCTGAGACCCCGTAGGGAAGGTCAGATGATAATGGAGAGAAAGATCCATAAAGAATGTGAAATAGAAAGGGTGATTTGTGAGTCTGCACTTTACTTCTTTTAGCAAAATGCTTAAGTAAAATTAATAGAATGTGCCAAATAGAATACCTTCACATATGCAGCAGCACTTTTGCCATTTACAATGGTCATTTCTATTCGTGGCTAAAAGGGAATTGATTATCCATCTTACTGTGGGACACAAATTAGAGCAGTGCTAAGTAGGATCTTTAAATGGTTAGTTTCTTTAGCTACATTGGATCACTCTGTTCGTCTTGCAAGCTTTTGTGTTCAGAATTTTATGATTAGAAAACTGTAAGTGATCATCAAATGTGTTTTCGTGTACATGTCCTGTCATCCCTTAAAAAAATAGATTATATAAATGGAATTATATAAAGATTCAGGAAAATATTCGGCCAGGCATGGTGGCTCACACCTGTAATCCCAGCACTTTGGAAGGCCAAGTTGGGCATATCAGCTGAAGTTAGGAGTTCGAGACCATCCTAGCCAACATGGTGAAACCTCATCTCTACTAAAAAAATAAAAATTAACCGGGCCTGGTGGCAGGCGCCTATAATCCCAGCTACTCAGGAGGCTGAGGCAGGAGAATCACTTGAATTCGGGAGGCAGAGGTTACAGTAAGCCAGGGTTGCACCATTGCACTCCAGCCTGGACAACAAGAGCAAAACTCCATCTCAAAAATAAGTAAAGTAAAAGAAAGTAAAAATAAAGATTAAGGAAAATGTTCAAGAGGAAATGACACATTTAAAAAGTTTCACCAGGCTGGGTGTGGTAACTCATGCCTTAATCCCAGCACTTTGGGAGGCCGCGGAGGATGGATCACTTGAGGTCAGGAGTTCAAGACCAGCCTGGGCAACATGATGAAACCCCTTCTCTACTAAAAATACAAAGATTAACTGGTGCGGTGCTGTGTGCCTGTAATCCCAGCTACTCGGGAGGCTGAGGCAGGAGAATCACTTGAGCCCGAGAGACGGAGGTTGCAGTGAGCACAGATTGTGCCATTGCACTCCAGCCTGGGTGACAAAGCGCGACTCTGTCTCAAAAAAAATAAATAAATAAAAGTCTCACTAAAGTTTGCCTATAATGTGAGAGTTAAACAACTTCAGCATTGTCACTCTTGCCTGAACCTGTGTGATCCTCTTCTTAGTAAGATTAATGACTGCAGAGTTTTAGGTGAAAAGAACACAGAAATCTCAAAGTATTCTTGTCAATGTCAAGTTACAAGTGGGAAGCACTGTAACATGGTTTCTTGGCCCGGTATTGACAGAGCAGTGTGGAAGATGACTCCAGTAGACAGTACTGCAGTACTTTACTGAGACATGACCCCATGGATAAGCACTCGATATCAATTAGTGATCAGGATATGAAATCATCTCTTTATGCCACCAATAGGTTCTTGACATCGTCAGCACCCTGACAGACCACTTAACTTTCTGAAAACCAAACGCACTTTTAACTACAAGCTCTGATTCAGATTGCTAATTTCTGTTCATAAAAATAATAACATAATTGAAAGACCTTGTGTCATATTGCTAAATATCTGATAGACAATATTAACTCTTTGACAATATTGTCTGTTAATGGAAAGCTAATACTCTCTAATTTACAGGTACCAATGTAGGAATTAGGGAAGTCAAATGACTGCTAATGGTTTCTGTACTAATGAGTATAAGCTGATTTTAATGAAGTAAATAGATGTTGATGTTCTAAGAATTTAGAACATCATTGGTGGTTTGCTCCTGTTGTAGTTTTTGGATTAAAGCAAAGACTTTTTTTGTAATGTAGATAACCAGCGTTATTCTTACAAGGCTTAGGACTTTCACTTTGTAAATAATCTTTTTTTTTTTTTTTTATGTATTTGCTACTAAATGTAATTGAATGCTTGCTCTGTTGTACTGAGTTCTTTGCTAGAAACTGGTCAGAAACACGTAAATGAGAGGCAGCACATCCACTGGAAAATATACCAATACAAGCAAATGGTACCCATGAACATTTTCTCATTTTCTTTTTTTCAGAGCAGTGTAAAATGTATTAAAATCATTGTAAAAAATAGGCCAGGCATAGTGGCTCACGCCTGTAATCCCAGCACTTTGGGAGTCCGAGGCAGGTGGATGACCTGAGGTCAGGAGTTTGAGACCAGCCTGGCCAACATGGTGAAATGCCATCTCTACTAAAAATACAAAAATTAGGGTGTGGCGATGCATGCCTGTAATCCCAGCTACTCGGGAGGCTGAGGCAGGAGAACCACTTGAAACAGGGAGGTGGAGGCTACAGTGAGCTGAGATGGCACCACTGTGCTCCAGCCTGGGTGACAGAGCAAGACTCCATCTCAAAAAAAATAAAGGTTCACGTATTAGTGGGGAATGGGGAGAAACTACTCATTGGGTACAGGGTTTTACTTTAAAACAGTGGAAATATTTCAGAACCATATAGAGGTGATTATGTTTTACAACACTGCGGATGTACTAAATGCCCCTGAATTGCTTGCTTTCAAATGGTAGAATTTATGTTATTTGAATTTTGCCTCAATAATTTTTTTAAAGTTATTGTAGTCTGTGGTTTGCCCCTCTTCGTATATTGATTTAGCTTTGTATTATATATAATTGGGAGTTATCTGAGAAGTCTAGCTCAGTCCCTTTCAGGTCTTTTTTTGTAACTTTCAGTAAAACTCTGAAGTTTTTTCTTTTCTTTTCATTTTTCTTGTTTGTTGTTGTTGTTGTTGTTTTTGAGACGGAGTCTCACTCTGTCATCCAGGCCGGAGTGCAGTGGAACGATCTCGGTTCACTGCAACCTCCCCTCCCGGGTCCAAGAAATTCTCCTGCCTCAGCCTCCAAAGAAGCTGGAACTACAGGCGTGCACCACCACGCCTAGCTAACTCTGAAGTTTTAAAAACAAATCTCAAACATTTCTTGTTGAGGTTATCCTTATTTATTTTTCTTAAATTGTGAATGGGATTTTTTTCATATTTTTAAATTGTTTATTACTGCTACACAGGAGAGCTATTGATATTTGACTTTAGTTTATATTCAACTAATATAATTATTAATCTGATCTTAAAATAACCGTGGAGTATTTTCAGTTTTTCTAGATTTACAATAAAAACTCTGCAGGTTGATATGAATACAGTTTACTTATTTTCCCTTGGTGATACAATACTTTAAAAGAACACTAAAATTGAGTATTAAAGCTGAACTTTTGTATCCTTTGTCTGTTAGGAAAAATAGGGATGGATTAAATACTTCTAACTATTGTAATTCTATTTCTCCTCCTTTTTCCTAGCATATCTTATTTTGATGCTCTGTTAAAGCTCTGGCTGTTTGCATATTTTTCCTCTGCATTTTCCTCATCTATGTATGCAGATGATGGTGGAGACAGCAGGATCAGAGGAGGACCAGGGGCAGCTGGGCTTCTAGCTTGGGGAGTGGGAGCAGAGTGAAGCCTGCAGCAGGGGACTGCACAGGTTTAGGTATGAGACAGGCTGAATTTGAGAGAGAACTGACTGTCTGCCTCTGTTCACAAATGACCCTGTCCTTAAAGGTAAGGCAGGAGGCATAATTGCAGGGATGGGCTTCCCATGGAATTATGATGGTCCCTGCATTTAAGCTCAGATCCTCACCAATGCTTTTGTGGCACTGACAGCATACCTAATTTTTTATGTCAGTTTTTTTTTTTTTTTTTAATAAATCAAGAATAGATTGTTTTAAAAAATAGTTCTGCAGGAGCCTTTAAGAGTGTATATGAGATACACAATTTCTAAATGCTTGAGGGTATTTTGCGTGCTTGCAGTTAAACAAAGGCATTGCGACTTGAAAGTAGTCGTATTTTAGAATGCAAATTCTACCTGAAATGTGTCTGATAAAGAGTTAAACTATTTTCAAAAATGACGGGCGTGTGCATCTCATCTCTGCAATGAAATGCCATTTCTTTCCCACTGATTTGATCACACTCTTTCTCCTTAAGCCCTACTGCTTCCTCTGTTCTGTGCTTGGCATGGTAATTACGGACTTCTGCCATCAGGGATGGGATGCTCCTGGCTATTCCCCGAGCTATACTTATCAACAGCGTAGTTCTTTACATTTCCTGGCAGTGTGTGGCATGTACATTTAAGTGGTAGGATTTAAGGAAATCACATGATAGGCAGCACTGTAGAGGAGGAGAATCAGCTGGGGTTGCTAGCTTTTAATTGAAGTTTAGCTGGAGGTTCAATGAGGTGAGACTGTTATGACAGATTTCAAAACGTAATGGTAGGAAAATGAGGTGGGTTCATCAAAGTCAGAGTAAATACGGAGCAACAGCTCAGCAACTCAGCATGAAACAACAGCTACAAACCCTCAAAAAACACAGAGTAATTAAAATATGCATTGTGCAGCCCTCCTTCTCAGTGGGTACCTTTCCAAGGAAAGCAGTTACTTTATTGTGAAAAATATAAACACGAATTTGGAGATGTAAATTACATGCATATTTTAATCTTGTTCATAAACATGGAAAGTTTTCAAAATGTAAATACAATCAAACTAAGCACACAACTGCAGCTGAAACCAGATTTGAGAAAGACTTCAAGAAGGTAAAAGATCCCCTAGATCCCCCAACCCCACACCTATCTACCTATCTACGCTTTCTGTATATTTGGAAAAGATAAGGTGGAATTCCATCCTCCTACTTCTAAGGACACAAACCCTTATTCCTTATTTTTTAATGTCACAGAAGGGGTAGTAGATTTGACCTTGTCTCTCTACTTCCCCTCTCTTCTCTTCCGCCTTTGGTCTACATGTGTGGTGTTGGAGATTAGCTAGTGAGAGGCAATGATCAAGTGCTGAGGAATTTGTCACGTGGAAAGGAGGAAATTTACCCCAATACTATCTGCATTCTTTTATTTCCATACTATGGGCATGCAAGTTACCTCAACATGAGCCAGCTCTAGATATTGAGCTGAGGGAGGCGGCATGAGATAGTAGAGAACTCACTGAGCTGCTGTTGAAATGTGAGTAGATTCTGCCTCAACTGCACTTTGCTGGCAGAATGATTTTTGGACAGAGCCCTTCACTTCTCTGAGGCTCAGTGTCTCCATCTGTTAAAAGTCATTGACACCATCCTGGTCAACATGGTGAAACCCCGTCTCTACTAAAAATACAAAAAATTAGCTGGGCATGGTGGTGCGTGCCTGTAATCCCAGCTACTCAGGAGGCTGAGGCAGGAGAATTGCCTGAACCCAGGAGGTGGAGGTTGCGGTGAGCCGAGATCGCGCCATTGCACTCCAGCCTGGGTAACATCAGTGAAACTCCGTCTCCAAAAAAAAAGTCATTGACTTGGCCTGAAAAGAGCTCCAAGGTTCTTTCCCATTCAGATTTTCTACAATACCGTGCCCCATGGATTTACTCTAATCTAAATGGGGTCCTGGAGATTCAAACCCATGTGGTACCCTTCTTGAGTCCCCAGAACGTTTCTCAGTGTTCTGAAAAGACTCAAGAGGTGCCTCTGCCAAAGACTGTCCATATTGTAATTTAAGGCCAGGACTTTCTGAGACTGTTGTTAGAGGTCCCTCATTCTGGCTTTACTTCTACCACCTCCTTAGCTTTACAAATGGTCTTCCTCATAAGGAATGTCTGTCCAGACCATCCAGGCTTTTGTGGTTGGAGCTGCCATAAAGATGACTTAGTGTAAAGATCCTACATATGTGTCTCCAGTGATGGGAGAAGTATCTAATAGGGCATCTATCCTGCGTTTCTCTCTCACTGCATTTCCTTATCAGATTAGGACAGTTGAAATTTATAGGATTATAGGGGAGATAGTTATAAAAGCAACCTGTCATTTATATAAACAACATCAAAAGAAATTAAAGTGTGGTATTCAAGGAAGCTTAGCTTTAAGGAATCAAACCCAAAGTTTACTTCGAAGAGTCTTTTTAGTATGCTGTTATATCTGGGTGATTGCACCAGGAGAACATGAGGTCAAGCTTTTCTTGATTGTTTTACGGTAAAAAATAAAGCACATTGAGAATCAGCATTTGCCCTGCCAGCAGGTTACACAGTAGGAAATGGTTGGGTTAGAAGTAGGGTAAGAGATGTGATTAATGCTTGTAGGTTTGACAGTACATTTTCCAATTCAGACCACTCATTCCCACCATGAACGCCAAAGGAAATCCTTCCAAATCACCATCAAGCCCTGGCCCGACTGAGACTTTCCTATACAGGTATTGATCGACTTACGACCTATGCAACTTACGACCATTCGACTTTACGACCACAATGACTAGCCACAACTGCTCTGCGCCTGGCAGCGCAAACATTGCCCAGCTGGGCGTACGACAGTGCGGACCAGCTTCCGGCAGCACTACCATCTCCACGTGCATATAGCCTACTCAACTTACGACCAAATCGTGTTACGACCGGTCTGTCGGAACCAATCGTGGTCGTAAGTCGAGCGCTAACTGTATAACCTTTGTGATGGTTGCCTCAGGCTTCCCTAGAAAAGGAGCAGGTTCCAAAAGAGCTCTCTGATCCAGTTTTATTAGAGTGTCAGAATGGTGACATTTCCAGAACAGTTCCAGGGTAAGGAATTTGGGATGGGAGTGGAAGTTTGTAATAAGTGTGTGGTCAACTCAAGCTTTTGGGAAAATAGAAGGAAGGATGAGTATAGGAAAGGGTGTGAAGTATTAGTAAAAGCATTGGTGTCATGATATTGAACACTATTTTTCTTGGCTTACAAGGACAGATATACATATTCTCTTCATGCACTGCTAGTAACAGTAGCTGTGCCTTGCACATTTTGTTGATTTTTTAATGATGTGAGTAGAATGAAGCAAAAAGGTAACATTCCGTTTTAATGAAAATTCACCAAATAATTAACAAGAAAATAAACTTCACCTAAAAGTTCCCAGACTATTGTATCAAAGACCTATACAAAAGAGCTAAAACTGTCTAAAACTCTTGAAAGAAAACAAACGTAATGGTAAATTTTCATGGCTTGAATTTAGCAATGGTTTCTTAGGTATGACACTCAAAAGCCTGAACAGCAGAAGAAAAAAAACCAGACAAATTGGACTTCATCAAAATTAAAGTTTTGTACATCCAGGAACACTACCAAGAGAGTGAAAAAACAACCAATAGAATGGAAGAAAATATTTGTAAATCATATACTGTACCTGCTAAGGATCTAATATCCAAAATATACAAAAAACCCCTACAACAAAACAATAAAAACACAACCCAATTAAAACATGGGCAAAATACTTGAACAAATTTTTCTCCAAGGAAGATAAACAAACGTTCAGTAAACACAAGATGCTCAGCATCATTAGTCATTAAGAAATGCAGATCAAAACCACAATGAGATATCATTTCATATCCACTAGGATAGCTATTATAAAGTAGAATAAAATAGCAAGTATTGGTCAAAATGTGGAGAAATTAGAATCCTCATACATCGATGGTGGGAATATGAAATGGTACAGCCACTGTGGAAAACAATTTGACTGTTCCTCCAAAAGTTAAAACAGGCCAGGCACAGTGGCTCACACCTGTAATTCCAGCCCTTTGGGAGGTTGAGGCGAGTGGATCACCTGAGGTCAGGAGTTCAAGACCAGCCTGGCCAACATGGTGAAACCCTATCTCTACTAAAAATACAAAAATTAGCTGGGCATGGTGGCAGGCACCTGATTACAATCCCAGCTACTCAGGAGGCGGAGGCAGGAGAATTGCTTGAACCCACAAGGTAGAGGCTGCAGTGAGCTGAGATCATGCCATTGCACTCCAGCCTGGGTGACAAGAGTGAAACTCTGTCTCAAAAAAAAAAAAAAAAGTTAAAGCAGAGAGTTAACTATATGGTAACTCTATGTGACCTTGGGCGAGTCATGTAAACTTTCTGGGCTTCTGGTGGGAGACTTCAGTAAATCCCCTAATTCTGGGTAGGACAAGGTCTCAATCATGTGTGGGACCTTTTCAAGCCTCACTTATCTTCCTTCACCCTAGCCCTTTACTTGAGTAAAGGATAAAGTGTTTCAAAGAAAATGCTCTACCCTAGGACAAGGAATGAGCTGGCAGACACAGGGCATGGAGAGTGTAATGGCACGGTCACTGGGAGCCTTCGTAATATTTTTAAAGTTCTAGTGCTGATTCTGATGAGCCTCATGCCACTCAGAACTGCAGGAAGTAAACTCCTTCATTTCTTCATACACCTAACACCAGCCAATTGTTATTGCCTATGCCCCATGTTGTGTGGAGCACAGTGCTGGAAGACAGGGAGCCCCAAAATCCAGGGATCTGATGTTTTAGAGGGACAAGAGATTATTGGAGACTTCATTATTGAATTGCAGTTGTGGCGAGGGCTCTGAAGAAGTAGAGGCTGCTATGGGCAAGCACTCCAGGGTCAGGGGTGGCTGCTCTGAGGAAGCTGTGGATAAGCTGCTGTCCAAAGGATGACTTAACTAGGAATTAACTAGGAAATTAGTTACCAGGAAAGGTGCAGATAGCATTCCTGGCAAGAGAGAACAGTGAGGAGGAAGGGAGAGTGGGCTTGGAGAAGAGCCTCATTCCGGGATGTCACCGTGACATCTATTTTCAGGTTGACATCCTTGAATTGTAGGACCAAGAGAAGTGATCTTCCTGAGACCACACGTCGGCACGTTCACCACCATACACTGCTTCTGTGTCCCCACAAACCCACATCCAGCACTCTTGTCTGGGTAGCCAGCAGGAACCATACAGTATCTCTGGAACTTGAAATGCTCCCCAGAGTCAGCTGTGACCTGAAGCCACTCACCTCGGAGTGTCTTCACATCTGCCCAGCTCAAGGCAGCGTGAGTGGCAGAACAAGTGACTCGAGCATGACGCCCCACATGCCAGGCCAGCATCCAGAGGATGTTTCTCTTTTTGGTCTTTCAGTTTACCCCCCATCAAACCAGTAAACCTAGGCTCTGAGGACAGTGGAACGACCAGACATTTACCTGAGCCGTAGCAACCATTGTGGTACTTGGTAGGCCCGTGGCATGTATTTGGTGGGTAAATTGGATCCACTATTGTAGCAGAGGCCACGGTTTCCACACATTAATGGCACCCAACGTGGGTGGAGCTCATACCGGCCGGTCACATTTTGTACACTTAAAGTGGGCTGGTTGGAGAGGCCACAGTTGAGCCTCTGGGGTGCATGTGTGGTACTCCAGCTGGGGATGGGGGAGCGGCAGCCACAGTGAGACCTGGCTGTAGGGAAAGGAGCCTGTCCGTCAATCCCAGCAGGCATCTCCTCAACTTATAACTCAATATTTTTTTTTGGACAATAATTTGGAAGCTTGCATGCTTTCTCTGTGATCATCAATCTATTCCATCAGGCTTAATTTTTTTTTCCTTTGCTTTCAGGAGAGTAGATCTGGAGAAAACAACAGCTGTGTTGAAGAAATAATCCGGGTAAGATTATTCTTTAAACAGTCTTATAAATCTGTGGGACATAGACTCCAAATAAAAAGGAAACCTGTGGCTCCATGATAAAGGAGCCCATAGTTTTGTTGTCTGATGTTTACCTTTTCTGAGATTAGTCACATGAGTTTTTGAAACAGCACTTCTTTAGGTAATCTAGGAGCTGCACCCCTTCTGGACACCCCTGCACAGGCTGAGGTGACACCCTATTAAAGCAATCAGCTGGAAGACATTAGAACAGAATTTAGATGAAAAATATGCTGGTGCTCACATTTAGATGCCCCATTTATCACCCTGCTATTTAAAAGCACCCTTTAATAGTCTGCACTTTTTTTGAGTCAGGCAAGGGTTGCCTGGTTATTTTTCCTGTAAACTTAATTGGAATCAGAAGCACTTGACAAAGAGGTAATGCTCAGGATCTGGAACTGCGTTTCCCTATTGTTTCACGTTATTTTCCCTGTCACCCTCTGTGTTTACTGTGGGTTCCCTCCCTGAACCAGTTTCGTGCCCAGAATGACTTAGATTGGGCTGTTGCGAACATCAGTGTTTTCTCAAATGTTCAGACATATGATCAGGATTTTGTCATCAACCCATATTTTTTCTTCACTCATAGTTTTTCAGGGGAGTTACCTAATAATTTACAGTTCTCAAAAAGCTGATACTACACTGGGCAAAACACCAAGACAAATTAGGCCAGATGGTACAGAATTTCACTGTAAAAAAAAAAAATTAATATGGTCTTTTCTTTCGGACATCCTACACACTTCTTTTTTAATTGCTAGTGAACTACAGTAATATAATTACGTGGGTTAAAATTTTACATTAACTATTTTAAAAAGCAGGATGTTTTTCTTTCTGGAAAGCATTATTTCATAAATAAATCTAAGTCTCAAGTTGAACCAGAATAACTAACTGAGGTGAGATTTGTTGTATTCATAATGATTTTTTTTCTGGCAGAGATTTATAGAGAAAACAACTGTCAAAACAGGCAGCTTCATTTCTGGCATTTAAGTATATGTTAAATAAAATACATAGTTACTTTGTATCCATATTGTCTCTCTTCTGGGGCTTTGTTTCCGATTAAAGAACAGTCAAAGTGAGATGCTGATGTAACTTTCCTGTTTTTCTCTTTCAACCTACTTTCATGGAGTTCACATATTCCTTTTTTTTTTCTTTTTTTTTTTTGAGGTGGAGTCTTGCTCTGTTCCGAGGCTGGAGTGCAGTGGTATAATCTCAGTTTACTGCAACCTCTGCCTCCTGGGTTCAAGCAGCTCTCCTGCCTCAGCCTCCCAAGTAGGTGGGACTACAGGCATGTGCCACCATGCCCAGCTAATGTTTAGTATTTTTAGTAGAGATGGAGCTTTCCATGTTAGCCAAGCTGGTCTCAATCTCCTGACCTCATGATCTGCCCACTTNTTTTTAGTAGAGACAGAGTTTCACTATGTTGGCCAGGATGGTCTCAATCTCCTGACCTTGTGATCTGCCTGCCTCGGCCTCCCAAAGTGCTGGGATTACAGGCATGAGCCACCACGCCTGACCCACATATTCCATTTTTAAGCCATCTTCCTTTAATCGGTTGTGGTGTTTATGTCTGCAAAAGGGCAGTACCAAAACACACCAATCCCCTCTTTGGTTTCCCAAAGTAGAAAAATTCTAACTTCTTATTCTCTCTTGGCCCTTCTGAGGATATGGGAGAAATCCATCCTTTGACCTTCCTAGTCTATTCTCGAAACAGGGCTTGAAGTTTGAATAAAGACTTGAGTGATTCATGTACCGAAAGGATAGAGTTTAGGTAAAGCAAAATTCAATTCGAATAAAACTGAGTGCCACAATCAAGAATTCATACAGCTTTATCATTATTGTTTTCTAAAGAGAACTGATGAGAACCTCATGCCCCCTTCGCTGCAGTCCTTCCCTCCCACCCACCACCAGTGCCCCAGCTGTGCCACGACCCTCTTCAGATGAGGCCTGAAACAGAGGGAGAACATGGACCCACCAGCTCACTAATTTGTGTCCCTATGCAAGGCTGAAGTCTGCACGTGTGTGCAAGAGTGCAGTAGAGATGGTGGCTGGATCAGGAGGCAGCCGAGCTCCGAATTCTACTCTTCCTAACCCATGAACAGCAACCAAGAGGGGAGGGGGATTGATGAGGAGGAAACAGAGATGGTGGTGGCACCAGTGGCATCCAGTTGAGCTGGAGCCTTTACTCTCTCTCTCCACTTGTCAGGCAAAGTGTGAGTAATAGTAGTTGGTATTTGGGAGCTCCTAGGGGATCATGTTAGTATTCCCAGTGTTTCCTGACATCAGTCATTCTCCCAAATCACCTACCCCTCTTACCCTCCAAGCACAGGCACAGGACTCCTTCTCAGTTACCGCCCATGGTATATGTTGTGTATCTGTCACACACCAGCCTTCCTCTGAGACTGTGGCCTCAAGGACAGAGAAAGCCAGAGTGGTCGATGAGTAGATAAAGCTAAGCAGGAGAGGCAAAAAGAGCCAGGTCATAGATCCTGTACGACGCAGATCAGCTGAGCATTTGAGCAGAGTGATATGATGACATTAGCAGTTTAAATGCACCACTCTGGCTGCTATGGAGAGGGGATCCACTGGGAAAAGGAGCAGCAAGAGGGAGTGGAAGGCTATTGCGGGAATCCAGACAAGAGATGGTTGGTGGCGTGCTTACGGCCCTGGGAAACATTAGGGGAGATCTTAGTTCGTGGGGAGGGAGGAAATCGTAATTTCATTTTTAGACATGGTGAGTTGGATGTGCCTTTAGAACATTCAACTAAACATAGAGAACACAGAATAACATATTGAAGGTCAGGAGGTCAGAGCAGAGTTCTGAGGTGTTAGACCAACATTTTGGATTAATTAGTATGTCATTGGTAATAACGCCATAGAAATGGGTAAATTTTTCTGGAGAGAGACTAGAGACCGACGAACAGTGAAAATCTGAATTGTGACTTTTAGAGACTCAGGGAAGGAACAGTCGCTGGGAAATGGAATTGAGAGAGAGTGACCAGAAAAGTAGAGGGAAAATTATGATAGTGAAAAGTCATGGAATCCAAGGAATGAGATTCAAACTCAGTGGTGTTGAGAGTTTCTGAGAGGACAAGAAAGATGAGGATCTAAAACCACCCAATGGATCAGACCACAGAAACGTTGCTGGGGACTTTTGCAAGTGCTGTTTCCATGGAGTGGAGGGGGCAGAAGCCAAACTAGAGAAAACAGAAAATGTAGTCAGTGAGTTTAGAGACTTCTTGGGAGGAAAGGTTTTCACTTCCCTTCCTCTACCTTTCCAATTGCAATACATCCCACATATAATAGCAACCACTAAGTGATGAAGAGCTGACGTTTGCTTAGCATTCATTGTGTTTGAGGCACAGTTCTAAGCTGTGATTTAATCATGGCAGCTGCCTCAGGAGGTAGGCATTGGTAACATTCCCATTTTACAGATGAGGAAATGGGTGAGGAGAAGTTAAATACAATTTGCCCAAGGTCACACACCTAGCAAGTAGTATAGCTGGGATTCTAATGAAGACGCCTTACAGGGTAACCTATCTCTTAACTACTATGCTGACTTATTAGATGAAGAAGTCCCCCTGGCTTATTAATGAAACTACTCAGGCAATTTGTTGTGAATGGGAGTTTTCCCATTTCTATCTGTTTATGATTCAGAAGTGCCAGATCATGCATTTATGCAGTTAAATTCAGAGGTTTTATAGCCTGTGTTATCAACCTTATCTTGAGCTTCTTCCTCTCTCCTCCTTATTTTTGCTGAGGTGACTGTTTTCAAGTCATTTGAATATTACATTGTGTTCTAACGTATAATTATTTTTTATTCTTACTCAGAGAGTTTTAATCCTGGGACCCAATAAATCTGTGTGTTATTGCAAAATTCTCTTCACTGAGGGAGAAATTGGAATGGAGTTCTGTGAGGATGGGTGATCAGGGCTAGAAGCCTTCATGGCTGACATATGTTTGTAACAGGCAGTTTTCTAAGTTACACTCTATTTCATCCTTAAAGGTTCCAGTGCTATAATACTCAGGTGCTTTTCATAGCATTATCCATTAACGTAGAATGGCATTAACATTTGTTCAGCAAATAAAATTCGTTTACAACTTAATGGGTGGGGGTGCACGGCTGGAATCTGGGATGTACAGGTTTTGTGCAAGACAGCTTTAGACGGCATTTGTTGAAGGCACTCATATCATAGAGTGCCTTTGTAATAAGAGACCAGTGTTTGAGATTCTGGTTTGGACTTAAGGAATTAATTTAGAGACAATTTCAGTGCAACATCTGAGTAGATTACTTTCTTGGCTTTCATCATCTTTAGCCACTAATTTCAGTGTGCTGTAAAATATCTTTAGTGAATATTTACATAGAGTTGCATTTCTGTTTATCTGAAGGGGGTTAGTGGTGCTTGTTTAAATTTTGGAGACCTTAGCCAGTTTCCCGACATTATAGTGGAACAAACTTCAGGCAAATAAAGGGAACTCATTTTTTCCTTAGTTTCCCAGAAACTCAGGAGTAGCCTGGATGGATGATTTCCAGTTGTTGTCCTGGGAGATTTGTGAGTTGAGGGCACTGATCTGGGAAAATGCACATTAACATGGCCCCTCGCATGTGCAGACCTCGGATGGGGGGACAAGAGAAGCCTTGTGCTCAAAAATATCAATCAAATGAAAACATACTCGCCATTCTATGCCTGCCGGAAGGTAGACAACAAAGAGATGGCTTGTTTTCAGTGACCTATTTGGGTCATTTGCACAGCCGAACCTAGGTCAAATCTTCCCTGCTTCAGAGCAGGCAGGCTTTTTTTCTAGCTCATACTGTTTCCTTTTTAAGTTATTTCATTTGTTTCCAACAGCAAAGATTTCATTAGTGATGAAATGAAGCCCACTAATGGCAAAATCAATCCAGGTGTAACTGTAAAGGTGCCCCATTAATACATCCCATTACTTCCATTACTTGCTATAGTAAAATAAACTCAAAACAAAACTCAGCCTGATGGAGGTCTAGAGAAATTCACTGAGCAAAACTTTTAATAAGACTAGCCAAGATAAATTAGTTTACTTGTTAGTGCTATGTTTTCTTTTTGCATTTAACCATCTGAACAGTTAGGAACCGAAATACCATACTTTTATATCTCATTTTATATCTGTGAGATAAATTGTTAATAAATGCTATGATACTAATCCTTTGGGGTGAAACAAAAAGCCCTTCCGAAATGGCTCCACTTCTACCTGTCAAGGGCACGCTGGTGCCTGTGAGCTGTGGCCAGCAACTTGCCACTATGTTGCAGGACCATGTGGTACAATCTGTGGACTTGGCAGTGACCCTGGAGGTGTTCATTTTCTAACAGAGGTAGGACAAGAGATCACCCTAATTCAGAAACTGTTCTGAGCCCAGAGGCTTTGGGGTGATGGCTGAAGGAATCCTGGAGGTCCAGAAGCTCCTGTTGAGAATGAACAGCTCCACCCTTTGATATTCACCTGTTTCATTTTGATGCACATCATTAGAAATCACAAAGTTGCTTGCAGAACCATATGCCTAGAAGATGAAGGGAATGTTAGCAGCCCAAGCATCTAAAAGTCTGTGAGATTGTAACTTCTGCCCTAATAGTAAACAGTGGGTTCTGATACCACAGTCAATATCTTTTTATGGGGTATTTGTCGATATTTTACTGCAAAGGTTTCATAGTTTCTTGGCGATACTTGGAGAACTTCAGCACTACATTAGAGGACCAAGGCAAGTATGTCAAATAGAAGTAGATGTACTCAGTACCTTAGAACACCTGCCGCATATAGAAGACACTGAGCAGGTGGGATTAGTGAGTTAGAGGAAGAATGCAGGGGAGAAAACAAATAGAAGTGTGCTTCTTTCAACAGCAGTGCTTCCTTGAAATGTGGTTTGCAGAGACTACAGCCCCAGCAACACAAAACAAGGGTGGGATTGGAGCTGATATATAACAACCTTACTGGCCTCGTATGTATGTGGGTCACTGGACTACACATTGTGATCCATATGTATGTTCACATTTTCATAACATCTTTATAGTTTTTTCTTCTTTATACTTGAGTGAGCATTTTCCAAAACATAAGGGCTTAAATGTGAATCATGTAGAACAATAAGCGCAAATTCTTATCTTTATCCATGAAGGAGGTTTTCTATTGCGGTGTTTTTTAATTGTACAGAGTTGAATGTCAAATCATAGTATCTATCACAACTTTCAAATGTGTAAATTCCCCAAACACTTCACTTATTTTCAATCTGGGTTTTATTTGAGTGTTCTTCTCCAACAGCGAAATGCTAGTGTTCAGTACTAGCCAACTAGCCTGGTTTATGTCATTTGTTAACTTTATTTAAGAGAACCAATGCAATTTTATTTTTTCTTTCTTGTTTCCATACTTAGTATCACCATATCACCATACGTATTCATCAGACTTTGAAAACTTGCTGGAGATCAGAACTGAAAAATTATATAGTTATTATATTTTAAGGCATTTAAAAAAGTTTTTAGAATACTAATTGAGAAACATACAGCAGGTGCTTGAATAATATCATTTTTTTCCTTTTTTTATTGCATTTTAGGTTTTGGGGTACATGTGAAGAACATGCAAGATTGTTGCATAGGTACACACGTGGCAGTGTGATTTGCTGCCTACCTCCCCTTCACCTATAACTGGCATTTCTCCCCATGCTGTCTCTCCTCAACTCCCCACCCCCCCACTGTCCCTTCCCTATTTCCCCCCAACAGACCCCAGTGTGTGATGCTCACCTCCCTGTGTCCATGTGTTCTCATTGTTCAACACCCACCTATGAGTGAGAACATGAGGTGTTTGATTTTCTGTTCTTGTGTCAGTTTGCTAAGGATGATGGTTTCCAGGTTCATCCATGTCCCTACAAAGGACACAAACTCATCGTTTTTGATGGCTGCATAATATTCCATGGTGTATATGTGCCACATTTTCCCTGTCCAGTCTATCATCAATGGGCATTTGGGTTGGTTCCAGGTCTTTGCTTTGTAAACAGTGCTGCAGTGAACATTTGTGTGCATGTGTCCTTATAGTAGAATGATTTCTAATCCTTTGGATATATACCATGTAATGAGATTGCTGGGTCAAATGGAATTTCTATTTCTAGGTCCTTGAGGAATCACCACAGTGTCTCTCACAATGGTTGAATGAATTTACACTCCCACTAACAGTGTAAAAGTGTTCCTGTTTCTCCACATCCTCTCCAGCATCTGTTGTCTCCAGATTTTTTAATGATCGCCATTCTAACTGGCGTGANACTGGCGTGAAATGGTATCTCAATGTAGTTTTGATTTGCATTTCTCTAATGACCAGTGATGATGAGCATTTTTTCATATGTTTCTTGGCCTTATATATGTCTTCTTTTGTAAAGTGTCTGTTCATATCCTTTGCCCACTTTTGAATGGGCTTGTTTGTTTTTTTCTTGTAAATCTGTTTTAGTTCTTTGTAAATTCTGGATATCAGCTCTTTGTCAGATAGGAAGACTGCAAAAATTTTTTCCATTCTGTTGATTGCCGATTCACTCTAATAACTGTTTCTTTTGCCGTGCAGAAGCTGTGGAGTTTGATTAGGTCCCATTTGTCTATTTTGGCTTTTGTTGCCAATGCTTTTGGTGTTTTGATCATGAAGTCCTTGCCTACGCCTAAGTCCTGTATGGTTTTGCCTAGATTTTCTTCTAGGGTTTTTATGGTGTTAGGTCTTATGTTTAAATCTTTCATCCATCTGGAGTTAATTTTAGTGTAAGGTGTCAGGAAGGGGTCCAGTTTCTGCTTTCTGCATATGAATAGCCAGTTTTCCCAACACCATTTATTAAACAGGGAATGCTTTCCCCATTGCTTGTTTTTGTCAGATTTGTCAAAGATCAGATGGTTGTAGATATGTTGTGTTGCCTCCGAGGCCTCTGTTCTGTTCCATTGATCTATATCTCTGTTTTGGTACCAGTACCATGCTGTTTTGATTACTGTAGCCTTGTAGTATAGTTTGAAATCCGGTAGTGTGATGTCTCCCGCTTTGTTCTTTTTGCTTAGAATTGACTTGGCTATGCGGGCTCTCTTTTGGTTCCATATGAAGTTTAAGGTGTTTTTTTTCAGTTCTGTGAAGAAGGTCATTGGTAGCTTGATGGGGATAGTGCTGAATCTAAATAACTTTGGGCAGTATGGCCATTTTCATGATATGGATTCTTCCTAACCATGAACATGGAATGTTTCTCTATCTGTTTGTGTCCTCTCTTATTTCGTTGAGCAGTGGCTTGTAGTCCTCCTTGAAGAGGTCCTTTACGTTCCTTGTTAGTTGTATTCCTAGGTGTTTTATTTTCTTTGTAGCAATTGTGAATGGCAGTTTGTTCTTGATTTGGCTCCCTTTAAGTCTGTTATTGGTGTATAGGAATGCATGTGATTTTTGCACATTGATTTTGTATCCTGAGACTTTGCTGAAGTTGCATATCAATTTCAGGAGATCTTGGGCTGAGACGATGGGGTCTTCTAGATATACAATCATGTCGTCTGCAAATAGAGACAATATGACTTCCTCCTTTCCTATTTGAATACCCTTTATATTTTTTTCCTGCCTGATTGCTCTGCCTAGAACTTCCAGTACTATATTGAACAGGAGTGGTGAGAGAGGGCATCCTTGTCTAGTGCCAGATTTCAAAGGGAATGCTTCCAGTTTTTGCCCATTCAGTATGATATTGGCTGTTGGTTGGTCATAAATAGCTTTTATTATTTTGAGATACGTTCCGTCAATACCTAGTTTATTGAGGGTTTTTAGCATAAAGTGCTGTTGAATTTTGTCAAAGGCCTTTTCTGCATCAATTGAGATAATCATGTGGTTTTTGTCTTTGATTCTGTTTATGTGGTGAATTATGTTGTTAGACTTGCATATGTTGAATCAGCCTTGCATCTCCGGGATGAATCCCACTTCATCATGGTGGATAAGCTTTTTGATGTGCTGTTGCAATTGGCTTGCCAGTATTTTGTTGAAGATTTTTGCATCTATATTCATCATGGATATTGGTCTGAAGTTTTCTTGGTGAGTCTCTGCCAGGTTTTGGTATCAGGATGATGTTGGTCTCATAAAATGATTTGGGAAGGATTCCCTCTTTTTGGATTATTTGGAACAGTTTCAGAAGGAATTGTACCAGCTCCTCTTTGTATGTCTGGTAGAATTCGGCTGTGAACCCATCTGGATCTGGGCTTTTTTTGGGTGGTAGGCTCTTAATTGCTGCCTCAGCTTCACACCTTGTTATTGGTCCATTCAGGGTTTTGACTTCTTCCTGGTTTAGGCTTGGGAGGAGGCAAGTGTCCAGGAATTTATCCATTTCTTACAGGTTTACTCATTTATGTGCATAGGGTTTTTTGTAATAATCTCTGATGATGGTTTGAATTTCTGTGGAATCTGTGGTGATATCCCCTTTATAGTTTTTTATTGCATCTATTTGATTATTCTCTCTTTTCTTTTTTATTAATGCTCCTAGTGATCTGCCTATTTTGTTTATTTTCTCAAAAAATCAGCTCCTGGATTTATTGATTTTTTGAAAGGTTTTTTGTGTCTCTGTCTCCTTCAGTTCTGCTCTGATCTTAGTTATTTCTTGTCTTCTGCTAGGTTTTGAGTTTTTTTTATCTTGCTCCTCTAGCTCTTTCAATTTTGATGATAGGGTGTCAATTTTAGATCTCTCCTTGCTTATCATGTGGGCATTTATTGCTGTATATTTTCCTCTAGACACTGCTTTAAATGTGTCCCAGAGATTCTGGTATGTTGTGTCTTCGTTTTTGTAGGTTTCGAAGAACATCTTTATTTCTGCCTTCATTTCATTGTTTAACCAGTCAACATTCAAGAGCCAGTTGCTCAATTTCCATGAAGCTGTGCGGTTCTGAGTTAGTTTCTGAATTCTGAGTTCTAACTGAATAGCACTGTGGTCTGAGAGACTGTTTGGTATGATTTCCTTTCTTTTGCATTTGCTGAGGAGTGATTTATTTCCAATTATGTGATCAATTTTAGAGTAGTTGTGATGTGGAGCTGAGAAGAATGTATATTCTGTGGATTTGGGTTGGAGAGTTCTGTAAATGTCTATTAGGTGTGCTTGGTCCAGGTCTGAGTTCATGTCCTGGATATCCTTGTTAATTTTCTGTCTGGTTGATCTGTCTAATATTGACAATGGGTTGTTGAAGTCTCCCACTATTATTGTGTGGGAGTCTAAGTCTCTTTGTAAGTCATTAAGAACTTGCCTTATGTATCTGGGTGTTCCTGTATTGGGTGTATATATATTTAGGATCGTTAGCTCTTCTTGTTGCATTGATCCTTTTACCATTATGTAATGTCCCTCTTTGTCGCTTTTGATCTTTGTTGCTTTACAGTCTATTTTATCAGAGATAACAATTGCAACTCCTGCTTTTTTTTTTTTATCTCCATTTGCTTGGTAAATCTTCCTCCATCCCTTTATTTTGAACCTTTGTGTATCCTTGCATGTGAGATGGGTTTCCTGGATACAGCACACCGATGGGTTTTGGCTTTTTATCCAATTTGCCAGTCTGTGTCTTTTGATTGGGGCATTTAGTCCATTTACATTTAGGGTTAATATTGTTATGTGTGAATTTGATCCTGCCATTTTGGTGCTAGCTGGCTGTTTTGCCCATTAGTTGATGCAGTTTCTTCATTGTGTTGATGCTGTTTACCATTTGGTATATTTTTGGAGTGGCTGATACTGGTTGTTCCTTTCTATGTTTAGTGCCTCTTTCCGGAGCTCTTGTAAAGTAGGCCTGGTGGTGATGAAATCTCTGAGTACTTGCTTGTTCACAAAGGATTTTATTTTTCCTTCACTTATGAAGCTTAGTTTGGCTGGATATTAAATTCTGGGTTGAAAGTTCTTTTCTTTAAGGATGTTGAATATTGGCCTCCACTCTCTTCTGGCTTGTAGGATATTAAATTCTGGGTTGAAAGTTCTTTTCTTTAAGGATGTTGAATATTGGCCTCCACTCTCTTTCTGATGAGAGATCTGCTGTGAGTCTGATGGGCTTCCCTTTGTGGGTAACCCGACCTTTCTCTCTGGCTGCCCTTAGCATTTTCTCCTCCATTTCATCACTGGTGAATGTGACAATTATGTGCCTTGGGGTTGCCCTTCTTGAGGAATATCTTTGTGGGGTTCTCTGTATTTCCTCGACTTGAATATTGGTGTGCCTTGCTAGGTTTGGGAAGTTTTCCTGGATGATATCCTGAAGAGTATTTTCCAGCTTGGATTCATTCTCTTCGTCACATTCAGGTACACCTATCAAACATAAATTAGGTCTTTTCACATAGTCCCATATTTCTTGGAGACTTTGTTCATTCCTGTTTCCCCTTTTTTCTCTAATCTTGCCTTCTTGTTTTCTTTCATTGGGTTGATCTTCGGCCTCTAATGTCCTTCCTTCTGCTTGGTCAATTCAGGTGTTGAAACTTGTGCATGCTTCACGATGTTCTCATGTTGTGTTTTTCAGCTCCATCAATTCCCATATATTCCTCTCTAAGTTGTCTATTCTTGTTAGCATTTCATCAAATCTTTTTTCAAGGTTCTTAGTTTCTTTGTGTTGGGTTAGAACATGTTCTTTTAGCTCATAGAAGTTTCTTATTACCCACCTTCTGAAGCCTGATTCTGTCAATCCATCACACTCATTCTCCATCCAGCCTTGTTCCTTTGCTGGTGAGGAGTTGTGATCCCTTGTAGGAGGAGAGGTCTTCTGGTTTCCGGTGCTTTCATCCTTTTTGCACTGGTTTCTTCCCATCTTTGTGGATTTATCCCCCTGTCATCTTTGTAGTTGCTGACTTTCAGATTGGGTCTCTGAGTGGACGTCCTGTTTGTTGATGATGAAGTTATTTCTTTCTGTTTCTTAGTTTTCCTTCTAACAGTCTGTCTCCACTGCCGTAGGACTGCTGAGGTCCACTCCAGGCCCTGCTTGCCTGGGGATCACCTGCAATGGCTGCAGAACAGTAAAGGTTGCTGCCAGTTTCTTCTTCTACTGTCTTTGTCCCAGAAGGATACCCGCCAAATGTCAGTCTGAGTTCACCTTTATGAGGTGACTCTTTGGATACACGGGGATCAAGGAGCTCCTTGAGGAGACAATCTGTCCTTTATAGGAGCTCAAGTGCTGAGCTGTGATCTCCATTGTTCATTTAGAGCTACTGGGCAGGTACATTTAAGTCTGCTGCAGCAGAACTCATAAACCCCTTTTCTTTTTTCCCCAGGTGCTCTGTCCCAGGTAGTTAGGGCTTTATTTATGAGCTTCCATTGTGCTGCTGCCTTTTTATCAGGGCTGCCCTTCCCAGCGAGGAGGCAGCCTAGTCACTGTCTGCCTGCAGAGGTTTTGCTGAGCTGCTGTGGGCTTCGCCCAGCTGCCATGTGAACTTCCCTGTAGTCCTGTTTATAAGGGTATAGTTAGAACTGCCTTGGCAAAGCTGGCCCACCTCTGTAATGGCAGACTCTCTGTAGTGGCAGGTTGCCTCGGCAACGGCGGGCTGCCTCAGCGATGGCGGACTACCTCCATAGTGGTGGAGTGCCTCTGTAATGGCGGATGCCCCTCCCCCACAGAGCTGGACCTTCCTGGGTTCAGCTGTGCTTGCTGTGAAACTCTCAACCCAGAGCGTTTCCAGTTGCTGTTTTTTTATGGGGGTGGGACCAGCCGAGCCTGATTACCTGGCTCTCTGCCTCAGAGCCTTTTTCCTTTTTTATAGTTGATCGGTCGACTCTCTCCCAGGTGCCAGTCGCCTGTTGAAAAGGCGCTGGGATCTGTGTGATTTCCTTTGTGGTGACCCACTGTGCCACCTGAAACAGCAGCGCTGAGATTCATGGCTTTTTTTTTTGCCCAGGATCTCCTGGCCTGGCTCCCTGTTTCAGTCCCCTTTTAAGTCAGATGAGTGGGCGACTCTGCCGTCCGGAGCTCCAATCGCCAGCTAACATGGTGCCCAGACTCATGTATTTTGTACGGAGAACTGCTGCCCTGGGGTGCTGGCAAAGCAGCCATGCTGGCGACCCATGGGACTCCTCCCCCTGGGAATCTCCTGGTCTGTGGGCAATAAAAATCTATCTGGAAATGCGACGTCCACTAGGAGCTGCAATCATGAGCTGCTCCTAATCGGCCATCTTGGATCCAACCCCAAATAATGCCGTTTTATTAAACTTTGTTTTGTTATAAGGTTGCTGAGAAAAAAACCAGTTGCCATCCAGGGCCATTGTATGTGGAACCTGTACATTGCCCCCATGTCTGTGTGGGTTTTCTCTGGGGACTTCAATTTCCTCTCACATTTCAAAGATGTACTCTTTAGGTTCATTGGCATTTCTTCATGGTCCCAGTGTCGGTGAGTGTGGGTATGTCTGAGTGCACCTTGCCAGGGGGTGGCATCCTGACCAGGGCTGGCACCTGCCTTGCTCCTGCTACCCATCCCTCTTAACTGGGATAAGCTACCTGAAAATGAATGAATGAATACAAATGAATCTAACCCAAAAATTCATCAAGTCTCAATAGTCATACAGATGCACAGCAATAAACAATGTGGTATGAAAACAGCAGGTGAGCAGGCCCTGTTGTGATTGTCTTTGGGTTTTTTTGTTTGTTTGTTCGTCTATTATTGTTGTTGTTTTGAGACAGAGTCTTGCTCTCTTTCCCATGCTGGAACACAGTGGCATAATCTTGGCTCACTGCAGCCTCTGCCTCCTGGGTTCAAACAATTCTACTGCTTCAGCTTCCCAGGTAGCTAGGATTACAGGCACTCACCACCACACCCAGCTAGTTTTTGTATTTTTAGTACAGATGGGGTTTCACCTTGTTGGCCAGGCTTGTATTGAACTCCTGACCTCAGGTGATCCACCTGCCTTGGCCTCCCAAGGTCTTGGTTACAGGCATGAGCCACCACACCCGGCCCATGATTGTCTTTAAACTTCGTGGCAGGAGGAGGTGCTCATTTCAGTTTTTGCTTTGCAGACATTTATTCCTTGATGGAAACCACTACCGCTACGACAGTAATCACTCACTGATTCACCAAGAATGGTGTAAGTAATTATCTTACTTGGCTTTCTGTTTTGATTTGTTTTGTTTTTTTTACTTTAAGTCCTGGGATACACATGTAGAATGTGCAGGTTTGTTACATTACATAAATATACATGTCCAATGGTGGTTTACTGTGCCTATCAACCTGTCATCTAGGTTTTAAGCCCTGCATGCATTAGGCATTTGTCTTAAAGCTCTCCCTCCTCGTGTTCCCTATCCTCTGACAGGCACTGGTGTATGATGTTCCCCTCCCTATGTCCATGTGTTTTCATTGTTCAAATCCCAATTATGAGTGAAATATACAGTGTTTGGTTTTCTGTTCCTGTGTTGGTTTGCTGAGAATGATGGCTTCCAGCTTCATCCATGTCCCTGCAAGAAACATGAACTCATTCTTTTTTATGGCTGAATAGTATTCCATGGTGTATATGTGCCACATTTTCTTTATCCAGTCTATCATTGATGGTCATTTGAGTTGGTTCCAAGTCCTTCCTATTGCAAATAGTGCTGCAATTAACATATGTGTGCATGTGTCTTTTTAGCACAGTGATTTATAATCCTTTGGATATATACCCAGTAATGGGATTGCTGGGTCAAATGGTATTTCTGGTTTTAGATCCTTGATTAATCACCACACTGTCTTCCACAATGGGTGAACTAATTTACACTCCACCCACAGTGTAAAAGCATTCCTATTTCTCCACAGCCTCGCCAGCGTCTGCTGTTTCCTGACTTTTTAATAATCACCATTCTAACTGGCGTGAGATGGTATCTCATTGTGGTTTTGATTTGCATTTCTGTAATGAGCAGTGATGATGATCTTTTTTCATGTTTGTTGGCTGTATAAATGCCTTCTTTTGAGAAGTGTCTGTTCATATCCTTCACCCACTTTTTGATGGGGCTGTTTTTTTCATGTAAATTTAAGTTCCTTATAGATTCTGGACATTAGACCTTTGTCAGATGGGTAGCTTGCAAAAATTTTCTCCCATTCTGTAGGTTGCCTGTTCACGCTGATGATAGTTTCTTTTGCTGTGCAGAACCTCTTTAGTTCGATTAGATCCCATTTGTCAATTTTGGCTTTTGTTGCCATTGCTTTTGGTGTTTTAGTCATGAAGTCTTTGCCCATGCCTGTGTCCTGAATGGTATTGATCTTACTTGTTTTATTACTCTTTCTTAATGTATGCATAGCTCACATTTTTTCAGTATTTAATATTAAAAGTGTTTGGACCTTATGGAGAAGTTAGATGTTTTTGTGATCAGAAATGTTCCATAGGAACTTTTTATTTTTTCTTTCTTGTTTCCATACTTTTATCACCATATGCATAAACTCTTGTTTATATCAATCAGCCTGAAAAATTGGTTTTATTATATAGCATTTCACTTAGACGCCTCAGTTTCAAAGACCCTATTGATGACATTACATGAGGACTTCATGTAGAGACACCAAAATATCTGCTGAAATGATATTAGTATTCAAAATATGAAGGCAAATAAGATTCTACTAAAAGTATTTTTGGGCCGGGCTCGGTGGCTTATGCCTGTATTCCCAGCACTTTGGGAGGCTGAGGCAGGTGGATCACAAGGTCAAGAGATCATGACCATCGTGGCCAACATGGTGAAACCCCGTCTTACTAAAAATACAAAAAAATTCGCTGGGCATGGTGGTACGCACCTGTAGTCCCAGCTACTCGGGAGGCTGAAGCAGGAAAATTGCTTGAACCCAGGAGACGGAGGTTGCAGTGAGCCTAGGTCGCGCCACTGCACTCCAGCCTGGCACCTGGTGATGGAGTGAGACTCTGTCTCAAAAAAAAAAAAAAGTGCAAATATGTGTACGTGTATGATGTGTGTGTAATTCTTGTGCCAGAAAATATGTAGCATGAAGGGCCCTGTGACCTTCAGCTCTACCCAATATTTTTAACTTTTCACTCTGACCTAGGAATTCCATCAGGCAGCTGTTCCTTGCAAACAGGTCCTTGAGTATAAGCCACCAAAGACCTTTCAGTCCAATAACTGCCTCCATCAAATTCCCTAAGGACATTACCATATTTCTTCCCAAAACCCTTGCTGGTTTCAGCCTGTGGCTGGGATCGTCATACCCAGTCATGGCCGTTCTTGGAAGCTCCCTCTCTTGGCGACCTCTGCTAGCCCAATACACGTTCATGCCTGTTGCCTTGCTTGTCCACTCTCTGGTCTGCACTGCTCATGAGTCACTCAAGGACTGACAGGATGGAGTCCAGGCTGCTCCTCTCCAGTAGTCAGCACTGGAGGGCTGGATCCCGGACTGCTCCAGGCAGCCAGCCGGTTATGACCTCTGCTTCATGCTGGATCTCACTTCCAGGGCAGGATCACAGTTTTAACCAAACTATGCTCCCTTCCTTGAAAGGTGACTTATTCTTCTCTGGAGCTCATCATCAATGTGATGTTCAGGTTATCCTTCAGTCATTTTTCCATTGACTAGTTTGTGTTTATCAACCTCCTCAGGAACCTTTAAGACACTTTTCCCCAATTACTCCCCAGTGAAATTCTAATACTACAGAGATACTGCAGGTCTGTTTATATGTAGTATGTGAGTCCGTGCTTTATGCACAGAGTAAAGTTTTCTCATCCCCAAGAACCAATTTTGTAAGGCGCCCATTGGGAATGCCTGGCTTAGACCACCCCTGCTTGCCGCACACCTATGACACCAGTACCTCCTTGTCATTCTCCTCGTCACCCTCTGCAGGCACTTCACCTTCTCTGTCCCCAAAGAGATGGATGCTATCCAGTGGTCACCCCTGGGCCAGTGGCATCAGTCAGTCACTGTTCTCAGCACTGGGGGTACAGGGGTGGACCAAACAGGTAATACTGGAGCAAGCACTTCCTCTCTCTGCCCTCTTCTAACCTCTGTCTCTACTAGCATCTTGTTCTCAGAGTAAACAAGTATAGATTCTTTCCATCATACACACACACACACACACACACACACACACACACACACACACACGTGTGTATACGTATATATATATATATGTATGTATGTATGTATATATGTATATATGTGTGTGTGTGTGTGTGTGTGTGTGTATGTACATATTCAGTGCTGTATTTCTTGCAGCTCTTTCTTCCTTCCTAGCTAGATTCTCCAGACCAAAGTCTCTCCGTGTCTTCACTTTCATTTCCCCTTCAACCAACTGCCATCTCTTGTCCACCAGCCTCCTGCCTGAAATGGCTTTTACTGAGGTCACCACCCCAGCTTGCTTATCAGAAGTACAGAGAGCATTTCCCCATGTGATCTCTGGCAGGCATTTGATGTTGCTGACTGCAAGATCCACGTGAAAATGCTCATGTCCTTGGTAATCTCTGTCACCACGTCCTCCCGGGTTCACCCACTTTGTGGTCCTTTCTCCTTGATCTCCTCTGTGAAACTCTCTTCCTGTAACTCCCCTTCGATGTTTGTGTTCCTCAGGGTCCGGTCCTGACTCTTCTCACATGCGGTACTTCCATGGTGACTGGTAACATCCATGTGGGGATGGGTCTCAAGTGTGTCTCAAACCGAGCTCTGTTTCTGAACTTCATGTCACCTGGCCAGCTGCTGCCAGATTGTTCCAGTTAGATGCATCATGGACACCTGCATCTTAACTCATCTCACACCTCTACCGGCTTCTCCTGCAGCTTGGATTATTTCATTGCTCAGCTGTCCATGCTGTCAGTTTCTTCTTCTCCCTCATACTCACCATGTTGAGTTCCTCACCGAGCCTGTCAGCTCTGTCTCCCTCCAGTGAATTCACTTCTCTTCACCTCTAGTCACCCCCTTGCTCATCCACCATCCTTTCCAACAGAACTCCAGAGACCTGCTTGCCAGCCCTCTGCCTCTTGCCAGCTCTCCACGATGGAGGCAGAATCCACTTTCCACAGCATAAGTTTGCTGAAAACATGTTCGTGGCTCTCCCCGGGGCTCAAGATAGAGTCAGGCCATAGACCTCCAGATGTGGTTTGCAGAGTCACACATGCTGTGGCCACGTGTATGCTTCCAGCCTCATCTTTCACCATGTTGCCCCTCACACTCCATGCTGCACTTCTGCAGGTTGTAACCAGTGCCCTCACTGTCACCTCTGGGCACGATTCACACTCTTCTCCACCGCTGGCACATGTTCTGCCTATCCCTGACCACACATTTAGCTGACTGACTCCTACATCTCTTCCAAGCCTCACTCGAGATGTCACTCCCTCCATGAAGCCTTCGTGGTTCCCATAGTCTGAGTTAGAGGCTCCTCTTCCATGTCCGCCAGCTAGCCTTTATTCTTATTACAACACTTAATATGTAATGGTCTTTCTTATTTCTTCCTGGGCTGTTGTCATCTACCTCCAGGAATAAGCGCGGTGACTGGCATATAGTTGATGTTTAATAAAAAGTGAATAAATCGTCAGGCACAGTGGCTCATGCCTGTAATTCTAACACTTTGGGAGACTGAGGCGGGTGAATCATCTGAGGTCAGGAGTTTGAGACCAGCCTGGCCAACATGGTGAAACCCCGTCACTACTAAAAATACAAAAATTAGCCAGGCGTGGTGGTGGCCACCTGTAATCCCAGCTACTCAGGAGACTGAGGCAGGAGAATCACCTGAACCTGGGAAGAAGAGGTTGTAGTGAGCCAAGAGCATGTCACTGCACTCCAGCCTAGGTGACAGAACAAGACTCTGTCTCAAAAAAATTAAAAAAAAATTTTTTGTAATGAATAAATAGATGAAGAACAATGAATAATTTTGACATTTTGCCCAGTGTCTCCTCTTGCTCTTCACCCTGTTGTTTTTCTAGTCCTGAAGCAAAAGGTTCAAGGTACCATTCCTCTAAAACAACAGCTCTCCAAGGATTGCCAAGACTGTTATGCTGCGTGGAAGCATTAGAACACATTGTACAATTGGCACAAATGCAAGAGAGAGGAAAATTCACCTGCTAACTCCCAGTGGCTAGAAACAGGCAAGAGTACAGCAGCGACTGCTGAAGTGCGTGTCGGAAAACTCAGACCTTTTGTATCTGCCACTTGTATCCTGAGTGTCTTTCGTGAGACTGAACCTTTCATTTTGATAGGTAGTGAATTTTTACAAGTTGAAGAAATCAAGATAATACATTTGCAGGGATAATTTGGGTAATTACCATGTTGCTGCTGGCAGAATCAAGGGCTGGAAGTCAAAACTGTTTCCACTGCTAATATGCTCTGTGTAAAGCAGTTCATATCTATCTAAAGTGATCAACTCGAGACATACATTTTAAATTTGTATTATCATGAAAATCACATACAGTGTCCTCTGTTATTTTTTCAAATTAAGGGTTGTGAAATTATACTGATTTGCTGCAAATTACTATTGTACACACACAGATCTTAGAAAATAATTTCTAAGGTAGAAAATGATCATTTGAGGATGAAAGCAATGTAAGACTTGAAAAATTAGAACATCTATCTAGATAATAATCATATATTTTAAATAAGACATAATTACCTTCTTATAGTCTTGTAATAATTTAGTTCATTATAACCTAAAAAGCCTCAGAAATCTAATTTCTCCTTTGCCATTGCATTTATCTGTTGTTTTATAAGTTCTGATAAGTTTGATGTGTGGATGTGCCATTCTTTGTTTTTATGCTCATTGGATTCAGTGGAATGTAAGTATTGGGAAAATGCAGGGGTTAGAATCAGACATTTCCAGAACTCTTAGAGCACACTCTCATATTTATTTACATGTTGTTTTCTTCTGATTTTGAAAGCAGCCCTTAATTTCAGAATAGGTAACCCACTGCTGGGGTTCTTTAGCCTCTCAAATTAACTGTTTTTTGAACATGAGGCATTATTTAATTTGCCCAGAACTCTATTCCTGGGCCCACTTGTACCTCAGAAACTCTAGAAAAGTGCTGTGCACAGCACCTCTGCATTCTAGAGACCCTCCCTCTGCCAGCATTACTTTCCGAAGCAGCTTCAGTTTCTGATGACAGCTCAGGGTAGGTGGACCTCTTCATGTGTCTCCAGATAGTAGGTGTGAAAGGAATTATCATATTCTAGCATTGGCCAATAGATTTTATTTATCATGCTAATAAGGTGACACCTATGTATGCAAATGTGTGTCTTTCTCTCTCCCCAGGATTTCTTAGAGAGTTAAAAAAGTTGTATCCTATGGGCAGTTCATTGTTTATTATTGCAGTTTTGTTAGTAAGTTTTTATTTTAGTGTCTTTTTTGTTGTGACTCCAAACAATTAGCGGTCTGTGGTTCTGTGGAAATAAAAATATTAAGGATTTTATATTCTCTTTTTTAACAATTTAACTTTTATTTTAGATTGGGGGTACATGGCACGTTTGTTACATGGGTATATTGCATGATGCTGAGGTTTGGGGTGCAAGTGATCCCCTCATCCAGTAGTGAGCCCGGACCTATCAGATCAGTGGTTTTCAGCCCCTGCCGTCTGGTAGTCCCCAGTGTCTGTCTTTCCCGTGATGTCTCTGTGTAGTCAGTGTCTAGCTCCTACTTATGAGTGAGAACACGTGGTATTTTATTTTCCATTCCTGCATTCATTCACTTAGGATAATGGCCTCTAGCTCCTATCCATGTTGCTGCAAAGGACAGAATTTCATTCTTTTGTATGGCTGCGTAGTATTCCATGTGTATATGTGCCAGGTTTTCTCTATCCGGTCCACTGTTGAAGAGCACCGAGGCTGATTCCATGTCTTTGGTACTGTGAATAGCACTGCAAAGAACATACAACTACTCAATTTTTAAGTGTCTTTCTATGAACAATGATTACATTTCTGAGACCTAGTTAAAATCTTATGATCAGCATGCTTATTATCCACTTATATTAAGTACTTTTAAATATCTTTTTAATAGTCTCAAATATAGAGTTATTTCTACATGTAAAGTACATATTATTTTTTAAAATCACCCTGGGATTCTATACTAATTACCTTAACATTACCAGAATACTCATATCTGCATACTTACTAATACTTTATGAATCATTGTAGCTTTCCCTTCTCTGGCAGTAACTTGTGACCTAACAGTGTTTTTGGTCAGTTCTGTAAACATGTTTTTAAATTCAGTTTTGGGGTGGGTGGGTAATTGGGGAAGGATAGGCTTTTAAAAATAGTACCTTTAAAGTTAGCTAAAAATGTTTGTAAACGCTTATAAAAAATGATCAACTTCCCAAAGCCTACCTAGGCTGCCTCTCTGGAAACCCAATTACAGATAGAGAGCCTGGTGAGTCAAAGACTAGGCTTTCAATATGGAGCCATTTGCAAACTTTGTTACAGATAACTAGAGGGAAAGTGCTAAGGGAAGAAGAAAAGCCAGCCACAGTGCAGGGAAGAGGAGGATACTGCCCAGAAAAAATGAGGTGCAACAGGTTCTGACCAGACAGTGAGACAAAAACCTCCTGTCTGGTCTACAAAATAAGCATTTATCATTCTGACTTTTTAACTTATGATTTCCTTGTTTTCCCACTGAAATCTGCCAGGAGCCCCGTCATGCACACCCCCACCCTGAACTCTGGAAGAAGGCAGGAAATGAAAACAGCTCTTTCAGAGGTTGGCTAGTTATCGTATGGATGAGGAGCATACTGTGATGGGAATAAAGCCCTGGGAGCAGCAACAGATTCCTAGCATGTTTCAAACCCTGTGGATGCAGGGAGGGGTCATGGCAGCGGAGTCATCTAGAAAGATTGTCAGCAGCCCTCGGATAGTGGAAATGATTAATCACTTCAGCACAAAAGAACACAAAGAGAGATTTGTTAAGAATAAGCAGGGGACAGAGTGCCAGCTCCAGGGGTGACGGGCTCATCTGTTTAATAATGTATTTTCAAAGTGTGTGCCACATCAAAAGCAAAGCATGTGCGACTGGAGGAAAATGAAATGAAAAGCAGTGGCTAAAATATTTGATGAATGTTGAAGAAATATTGAGAAAATGAGATCAGCAATACATTTGGTTTGGCAATTTTTTTTAATGTGTGCCTCTAACCCCCCCCGACCCCGCCGCCCAATCTCACCTCCACCTCCATTCCCATTGTCTTAGCATCACTGGGAAAACCCATCTTCCCGCAAAAGATGTGTCCTGGACCTCTTATCCCCAGAGTGATAAAGGGCCAATCAAGTCAGTATTGCATGACCATCCTTTCTTTGAGGTATAGGGATATGAACCGTCTTGTGACGTCATCCTGTCTTGCAGAGAGGATAATACACAGCAAGCAAGAGATGAGGTTTAAACTCAGGCCTCCCAGAGCCCAGCTTACGTTCCTAAAACTACAGAGTAATTTTTAAAAATATGAATATTTCCAAAATGTAAGATGGAATAAATTCTTGTGGGGACACAAGACTTGAGTTTATACCACCTCTTTCTCATAGCCTTGGGGAAACAAAAGGTTGTGCCCTGGCTGCCTTTGTTTCTTCATTGGTAAGAAGCTGCAGATTGCTTGTGAGGAGTTACACTGAGGCTCTCAAATGCCTGTAGTGTGACATGAGGAGCCCTAGTGAGCTTAGAAATACTCGTGTACCACAAAACAACATTTTGGTCGTCAGAACGTCCTAGCACGAGGCATCGCCACCATGTTGATGCTGGTGTAGGCAAACCTACTGTGCTTCCAGTAGGATGAACGCCCAGGACATACAGGTATGTACAGTACAGAACACTTGAGAATCACAGGAAGCAATTGTGTCACTGTTTTATGTATTGACTGTACCAAGCTGGTCCAACCCGTGGGCCGCATGCAGCCCAGGACGGCTTTGAATGCGGACCAACAAAAATGTGTAAGCTTTTTTGCAACACGAGATTTATGCACATACTTTTTTTTTTTAAGCTCATCAGCTATTGTTAGTGTTAGTGTGTTTTATATGTGGCTAAAGACAATTTTTCTTCTTCCAATGTGCCCAGGGAAGCCAAAAGATTGGATACCCCTGGACGACTATACTATATTTTTTATCATTATTTTAGAGTATACTCCTTCTACTAGATATTAAAAAGTTACCTGTAAAACAGCCTCAGGCAGGTCCTTCCAGAGGGGTTCCAGAAGAAGGCATTGTTATCCTAGGAGATGACAGCTCCATGAATGTAATGTATGGAGGAAGCCAGGCGCAGTAGCTCTCGCCTGTAATCCCAGCACTTTGGAAGGCTGAGATGGGCAGATCACTTGACGTCAGGAGTTGAAGACAAGCCTAGCCAACATGACAAAACCCCATCTCTGCTAAAAGTACAAAAATTAGTCGGGTGTGGTGGTATGCACCTGTAAGCCCAGCTACTTGGGAGGCTGAGGCAGAAGAATCACTTGAACCCAGGAGGCGGAGGTTGCAGTGAACTAAGATTGCATCACTGGACTCCATCCTGGGGGACAGAGTAAGACTCTGTCTAAAAAAAAAAAAAAAGAAAGAAATAGATGTGGAGGAGAAGACAGTGATATTGATGATCCTGACCCTGTGTGGGCCTAGGCTAATGTGTGTGTTTGTGACTTAATTTTGACAAAAAATGTTTAAAAAGTAAGAAAAATTTTTAAACAAGCTCTTGAAAACAGGAAAAAGTATACAGAATAGGATATAAAGAAACTTTATACAGTTGTACAATGTGTTTGTGTTTTAGGTGTTACTTCAAAAAGTTAAGAAACTTTAAAAGCTCATAAAGTAAAAAGCTTGCAGCAAGCTCAGGTTATTATTGAAGAAAGAAAAATATTTTTATAAATTTAGTGTAGCTTAAGTACATAGTGTTTATAAACTCTACGGTAGTGTAAGGTAATGACCTAGGCCTTCTCATTCACTCCCCACCCACTCACTGACTCTCCCAGAGTAACTTCCAGTCCTGCAAGCTCCATTCATGGAAAAGGCCTTATAGAGATGGACCATTTTCAACCTTTTATGCCATATTTCTACTGTTCCTTTTGTATGTTTCAGTATGTTCAGATACACAACATATACTTACCTTTGTGTTACAGTTGCCTACCATATTGAGTATAGTAACATGCTGCACAGTTTTGTAGGCTAGGAGCAATAGGCCTCACCATGTGGGCTAAGTGTGTAGCAGGCTGTGCCACCCAGGTCTGTGTAAGTGCACTCTATGATGCTTGCACAATGACTAAATCACCTAATGACACATTTCTCAGAACGAATCCCTGTCGTCAAGCGATGCATGACTGTGCCTTTGATAGTTCCTTACAAATTGATCTTGAGTGTGTATTCATGTGTAACCTAGTTACTGAATAATACATCTTGAAATGTTGGATTCTTTTTGTATCCGCTCGTGCTGTGCTGTCTTCCGTGGAGCTCTGTGATGACTGGCACCTCCTGGTGGAGGCCTCCTTCCCACATTACCCCCAGTAAGAGCAACAGCAGGCAAGGCTGCCCTCTTCCCCAGTAGTGGGTAGGTAAAGATGGAGGGTCAGGAGGAACAAGAGTTCCCAGGTGTCAGAAGCTCTGGCTCCCCTGACCGCTCAGTGTGGGTTTTCACCAGAGCTTGAGCCTTACATCAGCCATTCCTACATTCAACAACAGCTTTGGCGCTCACTGGCTGGGTGACGTTGACCCAATATAGATGTCAATACGGGGTACATTTTGCAAGGAAAAAAAGCTACTGTTCTCATATATTGTTTCCTATGCTTGTTATATCAGTTGCTGGATAAATTTGTGAATACACACGTCTTAGCGAATCAACATATCTAATAAAATGTTTTCATTCATCAAATGTGGTTGTGGAGGTAAACCAATTTTGTAAATCTGAGATTGAAGGAAACTTTCTATTTTGGGACTAATGACTGTTAGCTCCTATCATTCTTGTTAAAATAATTGAATATTTCCAGATTCATTAGAGATGAGGTTTACTTAAAGAAATCTCAACCTATAAAATCCATTTGTAGAATATTTGTGAGCTTGTATTTAATACTAAGAAACAATTGCTTTGCTAAAGGATTCTTGGCTATAGGAAGGAATCCAGCATTAATAGCAAACTTCCCTGAAGAATCTAGATATTTACTTACTGTTTCTTTACACTTAGCATTAATTTGAAAGACGAAAGTGTTGGAAATAACTTTGGATTTAATTGAAAAGCAATAAAATATAAAGACACAGCTTCTTTGGAATAAAAATGAAATTCAGTGGGACGTCATAAATCATTCTACAAAAATATGCTTTTCATTCAACTGTTTTTAGGTGCATATGCCAGGTAAATTGGCTTGCAGACTTAATAAATGCATACTACACCCCCTGGTGGAATATTCATTTGATAGGTAGTTGATAGTTTTTTCTCTCTTTAAATACAATGTGTTTATTTAAATATCTTTGCCTTCTTAGTTGATTGTCAGTTTATGTTCATTTATGTCAACTTATACCTGTTAAGTTGCATTTATAAGTATGTATATGGCTATACTAAGTATGCCCAATGATGAATTAGATTACTCAGGCAAAGTAATTCTTATAATACGTGTTCTGGTATACTATGTTTCTAAAGATTTATTTTTGAGAATTCAAAAAGAATTTAAAATCGTGTAAATCATGGATAACTCCTAACTTATAGCAGTATTTTCCCATGTAAATAAACTTGATAGATTGCTTGAACCAGCTATCTCATTTATTGGCAAATGACTAAACCCTCCTACTTAAATATAAGTGCTGTCTACGTAAAGACTTATCCAACTAGGGACAACAATGTGAAACTCAGAAATTTACTTGAACTTGAGAGGACCATGAATTAAAATAGTAGGAGTTTCCAAAGATATAGGCTCAGAAAATCCCCAAACTTTACATAGACCTTTAAACAAAGACACAGGAGGGGAAATTAACATTCCTTTACCATGGATGAAGGATTATCTGTTTCTTTTCAATATTGTATTTTTCATTGATGTACAGTTTTAATTTCGATTAGAATGAGATTCCATACATTTTTGTCAGGAAATGATTTTGTAACACCTACCCAATAGTCTCAATAAGTGCTTTAATGATTAGAGGATATCTTATCTGAAATGCTTGGGACCATAAGTGTTTCAGATTTTGGATCTTGGAATATTTGCATTATACCAGTTGAGCATCCCAAATCTGAAATCCTAAATGCTACAATAAGCATTTCCTTTGAGCATCACATTGGTGCTCAAAAAGTTTTAGATTTTGGAGTATTTCAGATTTTGGATTTTGAAATTTGGAATTTGGGATGCTCAACCTGTATTGGATATATTACTTGTTAAATTATATTCAGTCCCTTGAGTTATTACTATAAAAAGCCAGTTATTTCCAGAGTCCAGAGATGGAATTCTCCATATGTCTTCATAAACAAGCAAAGGCATCTAAAATTACAAACTTTGTTTTTAACTTCTGATAAGAAGTCACTTTTGAATAAAGTTAGAAGTTTATAATGACTTGAAAATGAAGGACTGAGCATGTATATTCAATGCAGTAAATATGGTAAGTTTTCTAACTCGTTTTCTTCTCTGACCATGGAAGCTGCAACATGAGCTTGACCCAGGCTAGGCTAGTTGTGTGGCTCAGAGATTAAAGATTGAGTACATCTCAGTAAAGTGCTAATAAAACAGCAACAGGCTGGGCACCGTGGCATGCACCTGTAGTCCCAGCTGCTCGGGAGGCTTAGGTGGAAAGATTGCTTTGACCCAGGAATTCAAAGCCAGACTGAGCAACATAGTAAGACTTCATCTCTAAAAACAAAACAACAAAACCCCAAAAACTCAACAATATTTGAACTCAGAGCTACAGGTAGAAAGGTGAAAGGAGCACTAATCCCCCTCTTACAACAGGAACAAAGCCAGAAAAACAGAAAACTCCTTTGAGAGATCTGAAATAGCAGGGCAAACAACAAACTGAAATATGAAGAGACACAGGCGCATAAGGAAGAAGCACGACCTGATCATTCGCTTACATGGGATACCACACAAGACTGTATGAGCCAGTAAGATCTGGCTAGAAACTTTTAGCAAATTGCTAAAGGCTGAACATGAATTCACAGGAGAGGGCAGCAGACCCGGGGAGGTTGTACTTTCTTGTAGGCTTCTCCTCTGCCAGGTGCTCCAAGGGAAGGCCTGGGAGAGCCTGGAGAAGCCTTTCCTGTGGTCTTGAACAGCAGCCACTGGAAGGAAGTTGAACAGCAACCACTGCAGAACCTCTAGCTGGACCCGTGTCTTCCATCTGTCCTACCAATTAGAACATTAATCTGCAGGAAGGACACAGAACTGCAGCCTGAGGGCACTGGTGGATCCCGCAGAGAAGGGGAAAAAGAATGGCAACCATCAGCAATACTCAACTCAGAATTACATCCCCTGTCGTTCCTAAGAAACAGAAGCCCTAATCTACAGGAGAAAGGGCAACCAAAATGTATCCTGAGGTTCCTGGTAGAAATTCACTGTACCCAGAGGAGGAGAAAAGAACACAAAAACCTCCCCCCACAGGGAAGGGGCAGGAATGTGTGCTACCTAACATTACGATATATCTGGAGAAAGGTCAGGGACACTCATGAAGGACATACCACCAAAACTGTTGTTTAGAGTGCCTACCTGAGGCTGAGGCTTAATCAGAACATCAGACACCATCTCCTCTCCACACTAACAAGCTTAAAGAAGAATCACAGTGGAATATACCTTGGAGAACCACGCAAAGGGAGACCCAAAGCCAAGGAGGGAGACTCATAGCCAAGCAGAGAGCAAACTTCACACCCAGCCTGAGTCCTGACCACATTAACAGAAACCTCCACACTGAACTAACAAAGGAGGAAGGCATCCTCATCTCCAAGCAGGGAATGTACTTACCTCAGAATCCACTGTCCTAGATGACATATTTGGCTTTCAACAAAAAATTGCAAGACTTAACAACACCACAAGAAAAAAAAGTCTGAAGGGATAAAGCAGTCATCAGAAGCAGAATTAGATTTGACACAGATGTTAGAACTCTCAGGCGAAGAATTTAAAAGGCTACAATCAATATGTTAACGGATCTTATGGAGAAGGTAAACAGCATGCAAGCTTATATATAGGTCACGTCACGAGGGAGTTGGAAACTACAAGAGAGAACCAAATGAAAAAACTTAAAAATGGCAAACAGAGATAAAGAATGCATTTAATGAATTCATCAATAGACTGGACACTGTTGAATCAGTGAGCATGTAGATAAGTCAACCAAAGTTACCCAAACTGAAATGCAATGAGATTTAAAAAAAAAAAAAAACAGTGTCCAAGACCTATTGGATAATATCATATGGTTTAACATTCACATAATTAGAATCACAGAGGGAAAAAAGAGACGGCAGGGCAGAAATAAGGGCCAAGAATTTTCCAAAATTAGTGACAGACACCAAACCACATACCCTAGAAGCTCAAATTCAAGAGGATACCTTGAAGGTAAATACACACACACACACACACACAGAGAGAGAGAGAGAGAGAGAGAGAGAGAGAGAGCATGTGAGAAGGGGTATATTGTATTGAAACTGCTGAAAACCAAAGACAGAAAATCTTGACGTTAACCAAAGAAAATGATGCGTTACCCACATGAGAACCAGGATAAGAAGTGCAGCAGAATTCTTGTCAGAAACTAACAAGAAAACAGTGGAGTAACATCGTTAATGTGCTGAAAGAAAAAAAAAGAAAAATCTCAAGCCAGAATTCTATGCAAAGCAAAGACTCAGATGTTAAAGAGAAATACTTTCTCAAACAAAAACTAAGGGAATTAATTGCTAGTGCACTTGCTCTACAAGAAATGTTGGAGGCAATTTTTTAGGCAGAAGAAGTATGATATAGTTAGAAACTCAGATACACAAAGAAAATAAGAGCAGCAGCAGGGAGTAAGGACTTGTGCTGAATTCTTCTATTTGCTCATTAAAATGCAGTCATTGTGTATTGTTTAATGAGTATGGCATTTCAGTTTGGGAAGATGGAAAAGGTCTACAGATGGGTGGTGGTGCCGATTACACAACAATGTGAACATACTTAAACTGAACTGTATACCTAGAAATGGTTACAGTGGTCAAGTTTATGTTATATGTATTTTGCTGTAAAAAATGCAACTGATACATCCAAGGAATAAGACTGAACAATTTATGACCATAAAGCAACTCAGTTTTTCTTTTCATTGGCTCTCCAGACCTTTTTTTGTGGGCTACTTCCTCCCTGGATGAAATCTTAGGTATCTTCCATGATGTTTCTAGACATTGTTATATAATAAAAAAGTTCTCCAGTCACTCTTAGTGACAAAAATGTGTCCTTTTAATACAAAAATTAGCTGGGTGGGTTGGTCCATGCCTGTAATCACAGCTAAGGCATGAGAATTGCTTGAACCCAGGAGACAGAGGTTGCAGTGAGCCGAGATAATGCTGCTGCACTCCAGCCTGGGTGACAGAGTGAGATTCCATCTCAAAAAAAAAAGAAACCAAAAACATGTATAGTTAAAATGCCAAATCCTATGGCATAGTCAAAACTCTAAACTTGAAGTTCTTCCTTCCGCCTCCTTGAGCATCCTTCAGGCTGTAATCCTGAGAAGGATGGAAGGACATGGTTGCCCCTTCTCCTTCTCTCTTCCACTGCCTTGCATTTTTCCTCCTCTTTTTATGTTTTAGCTGAGGTCCTGGCTCCTTTGGGAGCTGTAGCTAGCATGATAGAAGAGTGGCAAGGGGCTGGGAAATCTTACTTGGCTATTCTTGTGAGCTGCATCGGAGACTGGGGGTTCTTTCTCTTATGGGATGCTTTCGTGGTTCCAGAAAGATTTTCTACATGTAAATGTCGAGCTGTAGCTGCTTTGAGGAAGCTAGTGCTTCCCTTTCAGTATTCCACAGGACCCACTCCTCCTTCCTTATGACGGCTCCAACTCAGCATCTGCATGCAGGGGTATACTTTGTCTCTCTGTAGGTGGAAGTCAGTTCATATCCAGTATACCCTTCTGTGCTACATGTCAGGCCATTCAGTCGACTCTCCCCTGTGGGCTTTTTCAGGCTTAAGTTAGGTCTCCCCAATCCCCCAGAACAAATATAATGTCCTTTGAGGGTGGTGGTGGAGGTTTGTGTGTTTAGAAGCTCTTTTACTTAGGTCAGAGGTGAGGAAGAAATATCTGTCATCCCCTTACCACGTCATAGACGGGAGGAGAAATGCCACGATGTGTAGCAGCGTTCCCCAACAACGTTTCTTTCTTGGCCTCTTCTGCTTCAACCCTTGTAGACCCTCAGGTGGGTATTGAGCTGAAGGTCATAGCCCTCTTCTCAGACCCCTCCATTGCAAGGTTGGCCCTACCTAGATACACCCCTTCTTTGAGTATTTGGCATCTACTGTTTGTTCTTAGTCAGAAAACACAGACAGAATGAGTTTCATTAGAACAGCTTGCCCAGTGGCACTCAACTTAGTAGGGTCAGCAGACACGTGTTTAGCTGGAAGGTGCACCTTATAAAAGATGAACTGTTTTGTACTGTGTGACTGTGATCTTTGTTACTGTAGTGGCTACCATTTAGGTTACAAATAAAGCAGAGTTGTTGAGGAAGCCTGGGGAGATTCTTCCCAAAATTCCCTCTGTGTGAAGCTGACATTTTAGATACAGAAAAAGCTCTAACCAGGTAGAAATAGGTGTGTTTTTTCTCCTTATTCTCAGCCTTCTTGATTCTTTTTCGTATTTTTTATTTGCCTTTTTTAAATAATGAATTTGGTCTCAGACAAGGTGTACAGACCTCACGGAAATAATGAGCCAACATGAGCATGAGGCTTGTAGTTCACGGGCCTTGTTACATACTGCAGGTCAGGTTTCATTACTTCAGTAGGATCAGCCTGAGGACAAAGTAAAACCTTACTATGACCCAGTCCTCTTTTAATTTAGTAAATGTTTCTTATCCTAGGCTTCCCAGTACCACTATTTAAAGAGCTGTTTTGGAAACATCGTGTTAGCTTTTGAATAAAACCGGTATAAAAATCTGTTACACCAATGACATTTTCATTTAGAGTGAGAACATGGCAGTGTGATTGAGCTGTACTATGAACTGGTGCTGTCTTAGCTTTAGAGAAGCCTCACGTGAGCAACCCCACAGCCTCCCCTGCTCAACGCCCTCCAGCCTCTGCCTACGACCCTGTCATGTGCACCTACTGATGTCCTTGAAAAAGTTGTTTAAAGCATGTTATCACACAGCATGAAAATGTTTAAGAAGGGAAGCACAGACTTGTAAAACTATGTCGGTGTTTCCTGATTATCTTTTTTTTGGAGGTCAAGCCCTTCATTTTGACACTTAATGAATAAAATGCCTGCACTGCAAGAAATAGGATAATGAATTATAAAAAGGCATAATCAGCAATGACTAAGTAATTAAGAGAATTGAAATGCAGAGTCATCTGGGAGTGCATTAATAATAACATGATTTGTTCCATATGCTGAAGAATTCTGTTTTTAGAAAATCAGTCATCACACATGCTTCATGGCAAAAAGAAAAAAAACTTAATGTTGACTAATAAGAACTGTAATTAGATGTTCTGCTTTTAAACAGCTGAATAAAAGATGAAATCATATAGAAAGTATATTTAGATACAAGTCAGAAAGTAAACCGATTATTATTCATAGTGCTGTTAATAGAACTGCAATTTATGCATCTAGTGGGAATTGTGTTAGGCAATTAAGAAAGGGGTTACACTCGACTTCCCTTTATGCATTTACATTTATGTATTTTCCTCTATGGTACCGATGACTATCTTTTTTCTTATCTATCATAAGTGGAACTGTCAGAGTCACGGATGATGCCACGTACAGTGAGAATTTGGGGATTCTGGGGAAAATCTTATCTCCAGAGACCGCTGCATCAGGTACCACGCAGCACATGTGTCCTCTGTGCCTTTGTGGGGCTAATTTACCAGCAGGTCATCATGACTTTTCAGCCTCTGCTAGTGTTTCACCTTCAGAGGTTTCTTCAGAGGGTATTGGAAGGAAGGCAGTAATCTTACTTCAGAAGTAGTATCTTATCCACTGTTCGTGGCTTCTAGAATCTATTTCTGGAAAGGAAAGGAGAAAAATGGAGAGAGAGACAAGATAGGGCCTGATTTGCTGGCTGGCAGGCTGTGGATGTCTGAACCTGGTCATCGGGACTGGCCACCTTACACTAATCATCAGGGCATCTCTTTGCATTGGGTGCAGGAATCATTGCCCACCCACTTAGGTAAGGCATCAGGACAAACTGTGAGATTGAGGTTAGAATGAGCACATTTCTGCCTTGGATTCTCTATTGAAACAATGCAGCTTTATGGAGACTAAAATAATGCTCATTGGCTAACATGACTGAAATATTTTAATGAAAGTCCCCAACTTCTCTCATGCGTGTTCAGGTAAATAGTTACCACTGTTCACACAAGGCCAAGGCCATTCTACAGCTGCATTCCTTTAATCATACAACGAAAATGCAGACGTAAAGCATGCGATTTATTTTAACTGTATGCGTGAAGTGCCCACGTTGCCGTGTTGCCCCACGTCCAGATGGTGACTCTGCCTATAGAAAGTTCTTTCTGTCTTCTTGTTCCTTGTGTGTTGCTTTGCAAGCATGGATCAGGGATAAGACTTAATTAATGAAAGGAGAACCTGGTGCCTCATCTCTGCAAGAGGCATACTTTATGTGCTTTATTAAGTTTCTGAACAACCTCACATCTGTTTTTCTTTCATGAAATAGGAGCAGGATCTCTTCTTTTGGCAGCATATGTCAATATGACACATCCTGTAAAGAAGGGTCTGTGCAGTGTGGAGAGGACAAAGAACACTGGACCAGAAATCCACATGCCTCGGTTGAATATGCTGTTTTGTGACCTTAAAGAAAAAAACAAAACCTCTGTGCCTCAGTTTACTCATCTGTAAATCAGAGATAATAATAGTTTCCTTACTTGTCTTGCAAAGTAGGTGTGAGGTTCTGACAAAAAGGATAAATACCAAAGTACTTTGCAAACTGCAGGGTTGGTTTTGATTGTTAATATTTTACATACTTATCACCTTCCTGAGAACATAAAGTTCTGAAGGCAATAGATGATCTTACATAAGGTCCTCAGTTGTACCCATAGAATCAATGACCTATCATTGTTCTCAATAGATAAATAATTATAGCCAGACACATACTGTGGTAGGCAGAAAAGCGCATCCCTCCCATGTCCTACACCCAGAACATGTGAGTATGTTAGGTAACATGGCAAGAGGGAATTAAAGTGGCTACTCATCTCACCTTGAGTTGGGGAGATTAACTTGAATTATCTCAATGGGTACAATGTAATCATAAAGGCCCTTAGACATAGGGGAAGAAGACAGAGGAAAGAGAATTCCAGAGATGAGATCATCAGAAAGATTTGTTCAGTGTTGCTGTCTTTGAAGATGGAAAAAGGGGCTACAAACCAAAGAATGTGATGGCCTTCAGAAACTGCAAGGATCAGGAACAAAGTTTCCCCAAGAGCCTCCAAAACAATGTGGTCTTGCCAGCACCTTCATTTTCATTCATTTTTTTTTCCCATTTATTTATTTTATTGCATTTTAGGTTTTGGGGTACATTTTCATTCATTTTAAACTTCTTAGCTGCTGAACTCTAAGATCATACCTGTGTTGGTTTAAGCCACTAAGTTTAAGATGATTTGTTAAGTGGAGACGGAAAACCAACATACATGCATGCACGCGCGCACACACACTTGAACTAAAGTGGGTAAACAAGATTTTTCAGATACTACTTTGAAAGGCCCTAAAGCCAAGACTAATGTGTGACCACATTACCTGGAGGATTTAAGAACTTAATGCTTCTGTGGGTGCCTCATTTGCCCAGGTATTGGTACTAATCCTCTGCTTTGCTGTAGCTTCATTTCCTGGCTTAAGTACGCAATAGGTTTATTGCTCTGTGCCCTATGGGCATTCCATAGATACTTGTTGACTGCCTGACATGGTAAGTGTTCTAATTATCTCCTAGATGGGGGAACAGGTGTGGTGAGGTTAGAGCGGCCAGATAAGACAAGGGACTTCTCTGGGTCGCATAGCAACCGGGAGGATCCTGAGCTGACATCAAGTTGTCTTTGCCTGTAATTGTCTACCCTTTCCACTAACCACAGCATTCCACTTCACAGTATCTGTCTTTTTGCTCATTTCAGTTAGGCTGTGAGGTACCAGTATTGATTCAAGCCCCAGAGGATCCTGAGTAAAAATCACTAGTCAGTCAGCATATCAGGAAGACCTTGAAATTCCTGAGTGCATGATGTTGATTTTGTACGTATTTACTGAGTACTTATTATAGTCCAACGCACGTGTTGAAGATAGCAATGTGAATAAGACAGATTCCTTTCCCCAAAGATTCCATAAAACAAAGTGACCTTTGCCCTATCTGCAAGTTGTCCATCAGTATTTACTGGAGGTCTCCTGAATAAAATGCTCTATTCAGCAGAAAACAGTTTTTAAAATTATTTCTTGTAAAAATGTAATACCTGGCCCTGTACCAAAGGAGTTAGTGAACAATGAGTAAGAAGCTAGCAAAAAACCATGGAAGCGTACAAGTTAACAAAGGTGTACATAAATACAGTGCAGTGTGATGTGGGACTCATCAGGAAAGTGGTTTCTTGTTTTTTTATTTGTTTTATGGCTGCTTTGGAGGAAACAGGTTTTCTCCTTACTTGTGCTCCGTGGACACTAAATGGCAGCAATCCCAGAATATCCCCCACAGCTGGAAATTAGCAGCAGTCAATGGAGGTAAAGGTGTGTGGTGGCTCTGAAGACAGACAGGCTGGGTGTTGGATTCCAGCTTTCCAACTCACTAGCTGAGAGATACTGGGTAATCACCTAATCCCATTGAGTCTATTTTCTGCTTCTATTGAATGGACTTTCATAGAAGGATGAAATAAGCTAATGTATGTATGGCCCCCAGCAGGGCACAAACCTGTGCCCCTTCACCCCTGCCAGAGGGGCAGGCTGCAGTAGGAGCACCGGCTCCCCGCATTGAGGGCTTGCCCCATGGCCACTGAGAGCTGGGCGCCTCTGTTAGCCGCTCCTTGTTCTTCTCTTCTTCTCAGCTAAAGCTCTCTGCTGTCACTTTCCTTTTTCTATTGAACCTTCAGTCCCATGTCCAAGGATATATCTTGGAACCTCAAAGGCTTTCTGCCTTCCAGAAACTTCTTTCATATTCTAAAGAAAAATTTTTAAAGTCAAGAAACACTAATACTGCACTTCGACTTCATTCTCTGCTTTCCCTTTAAAAGACTTAGTCCACCTTCCTCTCTTCTCTCACCTTTCATGTGTGAATTCCAGTGCTTTGATTCATATCCATTGCTACCTGTTAAATTCTCCTGCCCAGGAAATGAACTCCTGTGCTTAAAAGGAAACAAAAACTCCTCCCTTTTCTGTATCCACTGCCTCACTGGGTAGTCATTAAGTAAATTCAATGTTTTAATGCACTAACAAAAACACATGATTGTTTAACAGTGTATTATGGAAAATGGTAACGTTAATAGTCTCTGTGGAGTTCTAGCTGGGGGAAAGTACATTATAGCATTGCCAAGGCAGGGGGCTGCTTCTCTATGTGAAAATAAGTTACTGACATTGTATATCATTTTTATATCTTGTTGCCAGGCAACATATAAGGATGCAGTTATTGCAATTGTGTCTACCTTTTTGTTTTTTTTCTTTTGTTTTTAAAAAAGCCACTTCTTAATTCTGTAAAATTAGCCTTGTTATTGATTCTGCAGTCTTTCCTGAGTATATTGATTGAGGTTCATCCATTAGCTCAGAGGAGGGGGAGGGGCAGGTTTGTGTTTGTAACTAGAACACATGCATTAGTTGTAATCACTAGTTTTCTTGTTCATCACTCTGTGTTTTCATACAGAGGTAGATAGAATTCTGGTACCTGAGATGTGATATCCAAAGAACTACAGTAAGAACCACAGAGAATGCTGGTGAATCTAGTGAGTAATGACACTTATTTTCTTTTTTCTTTTTCTTTTTTTTTTTTTTTGAGACGGAGTCTTGCTCTGTCGCCAGGCTGGAGTATAGTGGCGCAATCTCAGCTCACTGCAACCACCGCCTCCTGGGTTCAAGCGATTCTTCCGCCTCAGCCTTCCGAGTAGCTGGGACCACAGGCACGTGCCACCACGCCCCTTGTATTTTTAGTAAAGATGGGGTTTCACCATGTTGGCCAGGATGGTCTCAATCTCTTGACCTCGTGATCCACCCGCCTTGGTCTCCCAAAGTGCTGGGATTACAGGCATGAGCCACCACACCCGGCCACTTACTTTCTAGAGTAACCTTATTGTCATTTTGTCCTGGGATCCCAGAATATTTGTTTATATTCCTTTTCCTAAAGTATGACTTCCTTGATTCTGCCTTGTTCTTGTTTTATGACATTGTGTTACATCAGCCTCCACATATTCGCAGTCACTTAAGAAACCCAGAGCGTAGTGGTTAGAAAAGGTGGAAAGAATGAGGAAATGGGAATTTTAAATTCTAATCAAATCTGTTGTCACTGTAACCCACTCTTCTAAGGTTCCTAGGGCCTCCTACTAAGACGTAGCTACTTTTGGTTGCCTCCTCTTCACCCCATTGGCAAGGGTGGGATTCCCGCCCGATGGTAATGGGGATCGCTGAACACACGACCCCTGACAATGAACAGATGAAATTGATAGCTGCCTATTAATTACATATACTCATAGCCTGGAAAGGGGCTCAGGGGCACACAGGGGTTGTGTTCAGGAATGGAGTGAGCCAATGGGGACTGCCAGAGGCTGGCTTTGTAGTAACAAGAGGGTAGGTTGACCCCCGCTTCTCACAATAGGATGTAATTGGCTTGTTTGAATAATTCACCAGGCTGACAGGGAGCTAAACTTGCCACCCAGTAATCTGCACCTGGTCCCCTTGCTGAAGAGGGTATTTGGCTACAAGACCTTATCCATGGGGACATTGTGGGGAGAACTTGTGGTTAGGCCATTTGAGGCCTTCCTTGTTTTACCAGATGTTAAGGCAGCACGTAATATTGACTTTTAATTTCAGGACTAAGATCACAGCATCAGGTGACTAGATTGGTTCTTTTGACCTCAGAGTGAAAAACCAAGACCCACGGAGTAGAATTTGTGGACTGAAACTCAGTATCAGGAAGAACTTTCTATCAGCTAAGGTATCAGAAAGCTGAATGGTCAATTAGGTGATATGACAGTTTTCCATCCCAGGAAGAACAGAAACTGAGTGTGTTGGTAGGAATTCACACATAAGGTATGTGGTGAGTCAGAGTACTTCCCAAACTCCAGATTCTGTCATCTTACCAGACTTCAGGAGCCAACAGACCATGCAGCAACCCACCCACCACTCCATTTTCTCTGCCTTGTCCTGTGCACCATCTTCTTCCACCCAGGACCATTTCCTCATTTATGAGGTGACAACCAGCTAACCTGATGAGCCAAATGTGCATTAATGAGTGACAGGTTATTCATGAACCTGTGAGCAGCAACTTCCTCTCAGTACCTGTTGACAAATGCAAGGAATAGCCCTGGTGGTGCCAGTAATGCCACACAAGCAACACAGGGACTGTGGGGGGTTAGGCTAAGACGGATGCCATGCTTCCCAATTCTGCAAAAGACTCAGATGAGCTTTGAACTCGTAAACCTCTGAGGTCATGATCAACTCTGTGATAAACCAGGAAGTTTCCATGTAATATGTCACATTCCAGTAATATGTCTCTTTCTTCAGAGATGATGAAAATCTGTTGGAACAAAACCAAAACACACAAAGTATTTTACTACGAATTCTCAGTGGCATTCATGTAAGGATTCAGCATTCAACATGGTGTGCTTTCTGTTTGCCATATGCTGTGCTGGGCTCCGGTCATCTTCCCAACAAAGATTCATTGGTGGCATGGGTGGAGACAGACATATGAAGAGGGGATGGGACTCCTGAGACTAGTGGGTCTGCTAGTCCAGGTTCTGGGGAATCAGGGTTGTTCTAAGTTACTTGCTCTATCATATCAAGTTCAGCAGGGATTCCCCACATCAAGTCCGGAGTGGTTACCCAGAGGAAACAAATAGGGAGCCAGATCCCTGGTGCACCACATTGAATTTGCTCAGGTGTCCCCATCCTCCTCAATGCTCCGGGGGTCCTGGCACACACTCCCATCACAGAGCTGAGCATTTGCAATGTTAGGCTTGTTTATGTGTCTGGCCTGTTCCTGGAACATGAACTCCATGACAGTAGGGGCTATTTCCCGCTCTGTGTTGCATATCCCATGCCCCACATGCTGCTTCACATATAGTAGACAGAAGCTCAATAAATGTTGATGGGAGTAATTAATTAATGAATTGAACATTAACCTACTGCACATGAATTCACAAGATGATTAGTGGTAGAGCAGTCTGCTGAAATTGGGCTACCCTAGAAACCAGGTTGATTGGATCAGACAAATGCAGACCATATTTATCATGGCTGATGCAATGCATAATATGAGGGTTCAGCCTGTGGTGTACTATAACTGTTCTGCTCTTTTTTTCCTACCAACCCGGTGGGACACATTCTTTTATTCTGTATGTTTCTTATTTTATCCAAGAATAAATTTTCATTTGAGAGTGATCTTTATGAACATTTCCAGATTAAACTTGAGTTTTAAAAGATGAGCTGGGTACATGTGCTATGATGAAACAAACACATTCTGTTCCATGAAAAGAGCAGGCAAATATTCCTTCATCGTTTGTGTCTGTACGTGTGTGTGTGTGTGTATAAGTGTGTAAGTAAGACTCCTGCAGGCATTCAGTGCAGGTGAGAAAAATGTTTCCTGCTCTAAGCATTTGGCTTTCTGGAACTCACATTCAGAAGAAGAAACAGACATGTACATAATTATGAGGCAATAGGATAAGTGTTATGTTATTAATGATTAAGTATGTACAAAGTGTTACAGACAGGTCTGAAGAAGAGTAGGGATTTTCCTGCACAGAGTGTAATCGGCTGTGGTGTTGATTGTGGCCAGAAAAATCAATAATTGATTGCTGGTTTACATGATGAGGAGTATTGCCTCAGGCACCAAATTATAATGATTTATTATTAGATTTTTTTAAGTTTCGAAGCCATTACTGTCCATATTCTCTTTTGTGTTTTATTTATTGGCTCATGTATCTGTCTGCACAACATAACACCAGAGAACATTGTCATTTTATCCCCAGCATCAAGCACAGTTGAATTATTATCATAATACCATTGATGTAACACACTTCTCACTTTTCAGAAATGTTTCTTCTTTAGGTTAAACTTATATGAATATAGATGGATGTTTCTTATTATCAAGCAAATATGTAGTCAACATTTATTTTTTTAAGTAACATTATGCCTTTGAAACCAAGCATGGACTTTTCTGGAGCTGAATCAGATACACCATTTCCTGGATTTGCCAAAACACAAGCTGGGTGATGACTTTCATGCTAGTCATCACTGCTCATGATTTTCATTCAATTACGTTAAGAAAACTTTTAAAAATGCATATATTTTATTTAGATAGCTTTTGGGGTACAAGTAGTTTTTGGTTACATGGGTGAATTGCGTAGTTAACGGTGTCTGAGATTTTAGTGCACTTGTCATCCATGTTGTGTACATTGTACCCAATGTGTTGTTTTTTAGCCATCACCCCCATTTCATTATTTCCCCCCTCTGACTCTCCAAAGTCCTTTATACCACTCTATATACCTTTGTGTATCCATAGGTTACCTCCACTTATAAATGAGAATATAGGGTACTTGGTTTTCCATTCCTGAACTACTTCACTTAGAATAATGGCCCCCAGCTCCACCCAAGTTGCTGCAAATGACATTATTTCATTTTTTTCATGGTTCAGTAGTATCCCATGGTGTGTATATATACATATATATATATATATATATATATATATATATATATGGCACATTTTCTTTATCCATTCATCAGTTGATAAGCACTTGAATCATTGCTTATATTTGCAATTGTGAATTGTGCTGTGATAAACATGTATGCAGATGTCTTTTTAACATAATGACTTATTTTCATTTGGGTAGGTACCCAGTAGTGGGATTGCTAGATTGAACAGTAGATCTACTTTTAGTTCTTTTTATTTTTTTTTTAATTTTTTAATTGCATTTTAGGTTTTGGAGTACATATAAAAAACATGCAGGATTGTTGCATAGGTACACACATGGCAGTGTGATTTGCTGCCTTCCTCCCCTTCACCTATATCTGGTATTTCTCCCCATGCTATCTCTCCCCAACTCCCCATCCCCCGCTGTACCTCCCCTATTTCCCCCCAACAGACCCTAGTGTGTGATGCTCCCCTCCTTGTGTCTATGTGTTCTCATTATTCAACACACACCTATGAGTGAGAACATGCGGCATTTGATTTTCTGTTTTTGTGTCAGTTTGCTGAGATTGATGGTTTCCAGGATCATCCATGTCCCTACAAAGGACACAAGCTCACCGTTTTGATGGCTGCATAATATTCTATGGTGTATGTGTGCCACATTTTCCCTGTCCAGTCTATCATCAATGGGCATTTGGGTTGGTTCCAGGTCTTTGCTATTGTAAACTATGCTGCAATGAACATTCATGTACATGTGTCCTTATAGTAGAACGATTTATAATCCTTTGGATATATACCCAGTAATGGGATTGCTGGGTGAAATGGAATTTCTATTTCTAGGTCCTTGAGGAATCACCACACTGTCTTCCACAATGGTTGAACTAATTTGCACTCCCACCAACAGTGTAAAAGTGTTCCTATTTCTCCACATCCTCTCCAGCATCTGTTGTCTCCAGATTTTTTAATGATGGCCATTCTAACTGGCGTGAGATGGAATCTCAATATAGTTTTGATTTGCATTTCTCTAATGACCAGTGATGATGAGCATTTTTTCATGTTTGTGGGCCTCATTGTTTGTCTTCTTTTGTAAAGTGTCTGTTCATATCCTTCACCACTTTTGAATGGGCTTGTTTGTTTTTTTCTTGTAAATCTGTTTTAGTTCTTTGTAAATTCTGGATATTAGCCCTTTGTCAGATGGGTAGACTGTAAAAGTTTTTTCCCATCTCTTGGTTGCCGATTCACTCTAATGACTGTTTATTTTGCCATGCAGAAGCTGTGGAGTTTGATTAGGTCCCATTTGTCTATTTTGGCTTTTGTTGCCAATGCCTTTGGTGTTTTGGTCATGAAGTCCTTGCCTACACCTATGTCCTGAATGGTTTTGCCTAGATTTTCTTCTAGGGTTTTTATGGTGTTAGGTCTTATGTTTAAATCTTTAATCCATCTGGAGTTAATTTTAGTGTAAGGTGTCAGGAAGGGGTCCAGTTTCTGCTTTGTGTGCATGGCTAGCCAGTTTTCCCAACACCATTTATTAAACAGGGAATCCTTTCCCCATTGCCTGTTTTTGTCAGGTTTGTCAAAGATGGGATGGTTGTAGATATGTTGTGTTGCCTCCGAGGCCTCTGTTCTGTTCCATTGGTCTATATCTCTGTTTTGGTACCAGTATCATGCTGTTTTGATTACTGTAGCCTTGTAGTATAGTTTGAAGTCCGGTAGTGTGATGTCTCCCGTTTTGTTCTTTTTGCTTAGAATTGACTTGGCTATGCGGGCTCTCTTTTGGTTCCATATGAAGTTTAAGGTGGTTTTTTCCAGTTCTATGAAGAAGGTCATTGGTAGCTTGATGGGGATAGCGTTGAATCTAAATAACTTTGGGCAGTATGGCCATTTTCACTATATGGATTCTTCCTAACCATGAACATGGAATGTTTCTCTATCTGTTTGTGTCCTCTCTTATTTTGTTGAGCAGTGGTTTGTAGTTCTCCTTGAAGAGAAGAGGTCCTTTACATTCCTTGTTAGTTGTATTCCTAGGTATTTTATTCTCTTTGCAGCAATTGTGAATGGCAGTTCGTTCTTGATTTGTTTCTCTTTAAGTCTGTTATTGGTGTATAGGAATGCTTGTGATTTTTGTACTTTTAGTTCTTTGAGAAATCAACATACTGTTTTCCACACAGGTAGTACTAATTTACATTCACACTAGCAGTGTGTAAGTGTTTCCCTTTCACCCCATCCATACCAACATTTGTTGTTTTTTGACTTTTTAATAGTGGCCATTCTGGCTGTGTTAAGGTGGTATCTCATTGTGGTTTTAATTTGCATTTCCCTGATGATTAGTGATGTTGAACATTTTTTCATATATTTGTTGGCCATTTGTGTATCTTCTTTTGAAAAATGTCTATTCATGTCATTTACCTACGGTTTGATGGGATTATTTGGTTTTTCTTGCTGACCTGTTTGAATTCTTTGTAGATTCTGGATATTAATTCTTGTCACATGAATAGTTTGCAAATATTTATCTCATTCTTTGGGTTGTTTATTTAATCTGATGATTATTTCTTTTGCTGTGCAGAAGCTTCTTAGTTAATTGGGTCCCGTTTATTTTTCATTTGTTTGTTTTTGTTGCATTTCCTTTTGGGTTCTTAGTCATAAATTTTTTTGCCTAGGTCAGTATCCAGAAGTGTTTTTCATCAGTTTTCATCTAGATTTTTTTCTGGTTCCAGTTCTTAGATTTAAGTGTTTGATCCATCTGGAGTTGATTTTTGTAGATAGTAAAAGATAAGAATCCAGTTTCATTCTTCTACATGTGACTGTCCAGTTTTCCTGGCACCACTTATTGAATAGGGTGTCCTTTTTCCAATTTATGTTTTTTTATGCTTTGTCAAAGATGAGTTAGTCGTAAGTATTTGGCTTTATTTCTGGGCTCTCTATCCTGTTCCATTTTTCTGTGTCTACATTTACACCAGTACCATGCTGTTTTGGTTATTATAACCTTATAGTATAGTTTGAAGTGATGTCATGTCATACCTCTGGCTTTGTTCCTTTTGCTCAGGATTGCTTTGGCTCTTCAGGCTCTTTTTGCTTCTTTATGAATTTTAGGATTTTTTTTTATAGTTGTGCAAAAAATGATGTTGGTATTTTTGAAAGGAATTGCATTGAATTGTAGATTGCTATGAGCAATATGGTCATTTTTATGATATTGATTATTCTAATCTATGAGCATGAAATGTGTTTCCATTTTTTGTGTCATCTGTGATTTCTTTCAGTAGTGTTTTGTAGCTCCCCTTGTAGAGATCTTTCACCTCCTATCCCTGATGAACACAGATGCAAAAATCCTCAATGAAATACTAGCAAACAGAATCCAACAGCAGATCAGAAAGAAAATTCACCATGATCACCAGTGATGCAGGGATGGTTCAACATATACAAATCAATAAAAGTGAATTCAGTAAAGTCTTAGGTTGCAAAATCCAGGTACACAAATTAGTAGCACTATCATACACCAACAATGACTAAGCTGAGAATCAAACTAAGAATTCAATCCCTTTTACAATAGCTTAAAAAAAAAAGCCCTAGAATTTATTTTATTTTATTTATTTATTTATTTATTTTTTAAGAGAACAGGATCTCGCTTTACTGGCTAGGCTGGAGTGCAGTACCATGATCATAGCTCACTGTCATCTCAAACTCCTGGGCTCAAGAGACCCTCTTGCCTCAGCCTTCTGAGTAGCTAGGACTACAGGTGCACACCATTGCAACTGGCTAATTAAAAAAAAATTTTTTTTGTAGAGACAGGGTCTCTCACCATCTTGCCCAGGCAGGTCTCAATCTCCTGGGCTCAAACAATCCTCCTTCCTCCAGCTTCTCAAAGTGCTGGGATTACAGACACTGTGTCCAGCCAAGAAAACTTTTAATGTAAGTGGTAATAGGTTAAAAATGCAGTCAGACCTCATGATCACTTGAAGAGAGCTGCTTTTTTGTCTCCTTTTCCTATACCCAGATGCTGCACTCTTGAAGTTTTCCACTATTCTCGTAAGATAAAAATCTATTAAAAAAATTTAAGGTATTCAACACATCATGTGAAATAACTGGCTTACTGGATTTTAAGGCGTGTTTTTAGTTAAAATGACTTTTAGAAGGCCTAAATAGTGAACTTCGAAAGTTTATCTTACATAATGCATTATTCATTTAAAAGAAATAATTTCCATAACTTTTAAACTTGGTAATTACATGTTTTAATTATGTAATTACACATTCTAATTATACAGTTAAATCCGATTACAGTAATTATGTAATTATATGATAATTGATACGTAATATACATGTAAAAACCTACATATGCATGTGGTTAACAAAGGAAATAGTTCTATTGGGAGGTGGTTATGGAGAGAGTAGCAAAAGGATTGACTTATGGAAAATAATGCAACTTGGCTGATTAATGACTTGAAATAATAGAGACCCCACATACAATTATATATAATAATTCATCCTATAGAATTTGTTTTTACAATTTCTACTTTTCTGGATAGAGGTAGATACATGAGCTCAGGAGGTGGGATTCAGGGAGATGATTAAGAACGAGAGGTTGTAAGAGTAGATGTGAAGCTAGTGACACGGCGAAAACTTTTTAGCAGAGCAGGCTCCTGCATCCAGATTGTCCTGAGGAAATGGGAAGTACAAGTTCTGTGCTTCCGTGGTGGGAACTTGAGACTCACTGCAGAATGGGGAAGTATATTCTCAGGACAGTCTCCTGCTTGGTCTGTGGGTTACCTTGCTTGGGGCACACCCCTGCCTTTCCAATCAGCAATGCTTTTGGCTTTGCTTTGTTGACTCTGTAAAATATCTACAGTCACTAAAATCTATTGAAGCATTGAAGACCAGGTGAATGAAAGCATGAGAAAATACTTTGCAGCGTATTCAGACTAAGATTAGAGAAGAAAGTTAGCCAATGCAATTACAAGAAGAAATTGAAGTTAGCGTACTTTGAAATTTCTGATAAATTTCTCCAAATTCTTTAGCTGATTTTGATGAAAGAAACCTTACTGAGAGCTTAGAGAAAGTATTACATTTACAAAGTCTAAATTGCATGGAATTAGGAAGAAATAGGAAATAGCATTTTCGCATTTCTTTATTGAGATATATTTGACATATAAAAAACTGCAAACATTTAGAAAGATAATTCAGTAAGCTTTCACACTGGTATATACCAGTGAAAATATCACATATATATAATTACATATAAGTAACTCATGCTGTAGAATTTATATTATTTCTTATTGTTTAGATAAGGTAATGAATATATCCATCATTCCCAAATTTGTTCTCAGACCCCTTGTAATTGATCCCTTCAGAACGTTTTGCAGTTTTAGACTTTCAGACAAGTGCCATACTTAGGGAAGACATTTGCAAAGTATGTAATTGACTTGACTGTAGACCATATAAAAAATAATTTTCAAAAATCAACAATGAGAACAAAACAATCTAGTAAAAAAGGCCAAAGTTTTGAACACATCACCACAGAAGATATATGAGTTTAAGATTCATTGTGAAGTGTGGGTGGAAATTCAGCTTTTGCACATGGGTATCCAGTTATTCCAATACCATTTGTTGAAATATTGTCCTTTCTCCACTGAACTGCCTTTGCACTTTTGTTGAAAATCAGTTGTTCGTAGATGTGTGGTATGTTTCTGGATTATCTGTTTGGTTCTTGTCAGTTCTTACACTGATATTGCACTGTCTTGGTCACTATAGCTGTATGTTTTTCTATAAAATAGTATAGTCTTTCTATTTTATTCTTGTTTTACAAGTTGTTTTGGTTATTATAACACTTTTACTAATTTTAGATTTTAGAAACAACTTGTCAGTTTTTAAATTTTAGAACCAACTTGTCAATTTCCAAACACGCAAAAGCCTATTAGGATTTTTATTGTGATTGCATTGATTCTACCAATGAATTTAGAAAGATTGACATCTTAACAATATCAAGTCTTCTAAATCATGAACATGGTATATTTCTCTATTTGCTTTTCATCAAATGTTAAGGATTTTTTTTTCTTTCATTATTTATTCAAATATATTTCTACCTTTCCCCTTCTCCTTCAGCGAATTCCAATTTTATGTTAGATCATGCACAAAGTTATTCCAGAGTTAACTTATATTATTTTTTCTTTTAACTATTTTTTTCTGTGTTTCATTTTATGTAGTTTCTATTGTTATGCCTTGAAGCTCACTAGTGCTTTCTTTTATAATCTCTGCTCTACCCTTAGAAATTTAGATCTCTTTAATTTCTCTCTGCAGTGTTTTTTAGTTTTTAATGTACAGAACTTGAACATCTTTTGTCAGATTTATTCCTAAGTATGTTATATTTTTGATACTGGTATACATAGTATTTGTTTTTAAATTTCAGGTTCTATTTACTAGTTGCTGGCATATCAATATGTAATTTATATTTGTTTATTGATCTTGTATTGTGCAACTTTGTGAAACTAACTTACTAATTTTAGTAGCTTTTTTTGTAGATTTCATTAAATTTTCTACATAGACCATGGTGTCATAGTGTTGTTCAAGGCTACATTCGTCATAAAATTCTGACTAATTTTCTTCCTACATATTCTATCAATTATTAAGGGAAGGATACTGAAATATCTGACTATGATTAAGGGACTATTTCTCTTTGAAGTTGTATTTGTTTTTGCTTCATGTATTTTGAAGCTCTGTTGTTAAGTACATGAGCATTTAGACTTTTATGTCATATTGATTGGTCACTTTGACATTGTGATATAAACTTCTCTATCCCTGACTGCATTGAGATCTACTTTAATATTAATATACCAAATTCAGCTTTCTTTTGATTAATGTTAGCATGTAATAGGTATTTCTATCATTTTATTTTAATCTATTTGGGTTTTCTTATACTTCTTATGAACAGCATATAATTGGGTCTTGATCTTTTAATACAGTCTTGCTCATTTCCGTCTTTTAACTGGGATTTTATAGTGTTTACATTATTTATTTACTTGTCCAATTAGATAAATAAAAAGAGTTTGGAAAATAGTCCTAACCATATCAATAATTACGCTCAATTGAATGCAATTACATTGAATACAATATTTAATCAAGTAATATTTTACCACTTCATGTTCAGTATAAGAACTTGGCAGTAGCGTACTTGGATTGCTCCTTTCCTAGCCACCTTTTCCCTATTGCTGTCAAATATTTTGCTTATATATGTTATCAAGTCCAAAAATATTATTTTTTCTTAACTGATATTTTAAACATATTCAAATCATAAAATATGTTTAATAGACTTTCCATTTTTCAGCTCTCTTATTCGTTTGAGTATATTTAGATTTCCATTTGTTAGCACTTTCCTTCTGCCTCAAGGACTTCCTTTAACATTTCCATAGTGCAGATCTGCTGGTTATGAACTTTTCCAGCTCTTGCATATCTGAAAATGTCTGTATTTTACCTTAGTTTTTGACAGATATTTTTGTCATATATATATGGGTTATTTATTTTCTTTCCATGTTTTAAAGATGTTGCTCCACTGTCTCCTTACTTGCATTGTTTCCAGCAGTAAATCTGTTTTAAATCCTAATCTCTGTTTCAACTTTCTCTGACGGGTTTTAAATGTTTTTCTTTTACCACTGGTTTTGAGCAATTTGATTATACTTTGTCCTTTTGTAGCTTTCTTCATCTTTCCTTTGCCTATCATAACTGAGTTTCTTACATTTATGCTTTTCATCAAATGTTGTTTGTTCTTTCATTATTTATTCAAATATAGTTTCTACCCTCCCCCTTCTCCTTTAGGGACTCCAGTTTTATGTACGTTCGATCACACGTGAAGTCATTCCGCAGTTTACTTATGCTCTTTTTTCTCTGTGTTTCAATTTGTGTAATTTCTGTTGTTATGTCTTCAAGCTCACTAATGTCTTTTTTATAGTCTCTATTCTACCATTAATTGCATTCAATGTATATTTCCATTTCATATAGCTTTCATCTCTAGAAGCTCGGTTTGGGTCTTTTGTATATCTTCTATGTCTCTACTTAACTTTTTGGACATACATATTACAAATAGTAACTGTTCAATATCTTGGTCCAGTAAGTCTGACATCTGTGGCAGTTCTGGGTTGTTTTATTATTTTTTTCTCACTATGGGTTGCATTTTCTTGCTTCTTTGCATGTATGGTAATCTGTCTGTCTGGTTGGACATCAGACAAGGTTTTGCTTTTCGTATTTCTGCAGATCTCCCTCCCTGTGCTTTGTTCTGAGATATAGTTAAGTTACTTGAAAATAGTTGGATCCTTTTGGGTTTTGTCTACACATATTGTTAGGTAAGGAAGAGCATCATTTAGTCTATGGCTAATTATTGTGTAGTACCTAATGCCCTGTTAATTATAAGATATTACAGTCTGGCTGGTGAGCACAATTTCTGTTCCTAGCCTTGTGAGCACCTGGTATTTTCCTCAGTGATCCTTTCAGAAGATTCTTTCCCTAGCCTCAGGTTATTTTTTCATGTACTTACGCTACTCAGAACTCTGCTGAATATTCAAGGAAGACCTGCAGATCTCCAAGATTCTCTCTGTACAATAATCTCTGCGGTTGTGTTCTGACCACCAAACTCAAGTCGACTTGTTCTCCCCATACTCTCAGCTCAGTGTGTTCACTGGGCTTTCTTAGGGTTTCCCCTCCCAGAAGCCTCTATAGCCCAGAAGCTCTTAGAGTCATGCTGGGGCAGTCATATAGCTTGCCTCGTCAGTTTTTCATTTCCTGGGAATTAAGTTGTTGGTTGCTTGATGTCCAGTGCTTGAAAACCTTTGCTTCATGTATTTGTTCCAAATGGGAAACTTTTTGAATTAAAATCTGTTGTCTTATACAGTAAAGTAAAACAAATTTATGACACAGTGTGATTTATCGAAGAGTTTTGTATCAGGTAATGCACTTGTGAGCACAATATATTCATATATGTTGGTTGTAATGGGTGCTACAATGGGGTATTAAATACAGTTTAGCGGGAAGATTGCAGGTGGTTTGTCAGCTTGATCCTCACCAGACTTTGGAAGGTTTGTTTAGATCATAAAATACAGAAAACCTTCATACTAAGATCTTTACATTTTAAAATTCTGGTTTTCTGAATAGGTTTTCATTGCGGGTAAGAGTTTAAGAGGAAGAAATGGGGTGATTATGTGTTAAAGAGGCCTTTGGGCTTCTTTAGCTCTGAAGCCTGCTGTTAAATAAGAGTATAGATATTAAACAATCTCCTAAATTGCCCCTGTTACTCCTCCTTTATCCAATTTTTCACAAATACTGTTTCTGGATTAATTTTTCTAAAACAGATTTCTTGGTTTTTGTCTCACTTTCTCAAAAACCTAGTCTATAAGAGGGGGCAACATGCAAACAGATTAATAGAATACCATGAGGTGCAAGCCAGATCAGGTACAAAACACTGTGTAGACCTAGAGGAAGATAATATTTCAACCACCTGGGGCGCAGAAGAGGAGTGTACTAGGTAAATGGACGAGGAGAGGCGCTTCAGGAAAGAAATATAGTACCGTAGAGACATTCAAGCTTAAGGAATGAAGGTGGTAGGGAAATAAGGAGGGAGGAAGTAAGGAGGGCCTGGAAGCCAAGCCAAGGAGTTTAGTATGACAGAGATCCTGGTTTTCCTGTGTTCCGCACCTTTTTCTTGGATAAATTTAAGGGCTACAAGTGCTGTTTGTTACATGAGTATATTGTGTAGTGGTAAAAGCTGGACGTTTAATGTATTCACCATGTGAATAATGTAGATTGTGCCCATTATGTACTTTTTCATCCCTCACTCCCCTCCCACCTGCCCCCCAACCACTGATCTTCTGAGTTCCCAGTGTCTGTCATTCCACACACTATGACCATGTGTATACATTATTTAGTTCCCACATATAAGTGACACTATCAGTATTTGACTTTTTGAGTTGTTTCGCTTAAGATAATGGCCTCCCATGCAGCCAGGGATGTTGCTGCAAAAGACTGATTTCATTCTTTTTCATAGCTGAGTAATATTTCATGGTGTGTGTATGTGTGTATATATACAACTTTTTCTTGATCCAGTCGTCCACTGATGGGCAGTTGGATTGATTCCATATCATTGCTATTGTGAATCACTTCTGATTAGCATTTTAGCACTTCAAAAATATCCCAGCATAGAAAGTAAATTATGTAGTCAGCATGGAAGAGTTTTAAGCTGGAGAGTGATATCATCAGGTTTGTACTTTAGAGTGATTAGTTCCTCTTATGAAGTAATAAATGGTATAGCATTTGTCCTCTTGCCATAAACAACTAGAAAACTACACAAAATATGCAAAATCACTGTTTTCAGACATTGGAAAACAGTACAGAATCCTGATCCTGTAAAGGGAAATAAATTAGGTGACTACTGTAGTTATCTCAGATTTATATTCAGAGCTGCTTTCTAGACTGTAGTGAACAGAGAGAGCTTTAAACAGAAACTAGAAGTCTCACTGAGTTGAGGGAAAATAGACTATGAAAAGGCCTAGGCAGCTGGAATTTGCAAGACAGAATACTAAAGTGGAGATATTCAGAGGAAGAGTGCCAGAAATCTACATAGGGGACCCCTTGAGTGTTTGGCTGAATACTAATCCTTGCATGCATAATATGAAATTCCACAAGGCTATGCAAATAAAAATTGCCATGGAGCTGCTAGAGGAACAACTCCAGGAGCTCACATACAGCAGAGATATATTTAAATTCTCACAAGCCATAATGGAAAGACCCTGTTAACAACCCAGAGCATTAAGTAGAGATACCAGCTATGTCTTAGTAATACAGCTAAAATTTTTCTAGAATAAAGGATTGGCTGCACCCTAACAAAATTTAAAAATAAGCTTTGATACACAAGTAACCTAATTTCTCAACAAAACAAACTTCATCAAGCTCTGAAGAAAGAAAAGCATTACCAACATCCAAAATGTTAAGCATCATTCCCTAATTTAAGGCAAAGCAGCAGCAAATATGACCCGCAGCAAAAAGAAAATAGACCATGTTCTGGGTATAAATAAATCTCAATAAGTTAGAAGGACTGAAATAATACAGAATATGTTTTCTGACCAAAACAAAATGAATTTAGAAATAAAAGAGATAGCTGGAAAATCCCCAGATATGGGGAAATGAAACAACATATTTCTAAATCCATATGTCAAAGAAGAAATCATCAGAGAAATCAGAACAAATATTGACCCTAATGAAGATATGAATGTAAAATGTAGTTAGAGCAGTTTTTCAAGGAAATCTTATAGCTTTAAATGTTCATAAAAGATAAGAAAGGTTGAACATTAGTTCCCTGAGTTTCCACCTTAAGAATCTAAAGTGCAAAGAGTAAATTAAACCCAAAGGAAGTAGAAGGAAAGAAGTAATAAAGATAAGAGCAGCACTCATTAAAAATAGAAAATGGACAAAGATACAGAAAATTTATGAAATCTAAAGCTGCTCCTTTGAGAAGGTCAATAAAATTAATAAAGTTCTAAGTGGGCTAAACAGCAGAAAAGAGAAAACATGAATAATTAATATTGGCGATGAAAGAGAGGACACCACCATGTAACCGGTTCATGGGACGCAGAGGAGAGCAGAGAGGCCACCCAAAGACGTTCCCAATGCCCTGATCAGGAGGGGGACGCACTCAGCTCCCTCCCCTTCAGATTCTTTTCCCGATGTGTCTGAGCTTCTTGGCCTCTCTTTGCCTCAAGAATGGGAGAAAGATTAGCCGGGCGTGGTGGTGGTGGCACGGGCCTGTGGTCCCAGCTACTCGGGAGGCTGAGGCAGAAGAATCGCTTGAACCCTGGAGGTGGAGGTTGCAGTGAGCCGAGATTGCGCCACTGCACTCCAGCATGGCGACAGAGCAAGACTCCGTCTCAAAAACAACAAAAAAAGAATGGGAGAAAGAGCCCTGGCAGCCCAGTGAGCTTACCATTTAAGTAAATATCATACCCAAAGAGTTTAGCAGAAAGCGATTTATTAGGCAGAGATGGGTAGAGAGCGCTCCCGTGCTGCTGTGGGAGGGGATCTCAGAGAGGGAAATCCGTGCAGGTAAGGTGCAGAGGAGTTTTAACTTTGAAGTTATTCCCACCCCATTCATGTTCTTGTCCAATGAGAGGAGTTCTTTCAAACTTCCTCTGGACTGTTTTATTTTCGACTCTGATGCCGGATTGGCTGTCCCGCCCAGAACTGTGGCCTTTCCAGAGCTTTTCGAGTGCTTTTTTAAACGAAGGAGCACACCTGAAATTTTACTTAGCTGCGGGAAAGTTAGACAAAGAACTCTAGGCTCCCGGATTGGGAGGTGGATGGAGGCATGGGGGGAGTTTTTGCCTTTGAAACCACACCCCTTGTGGACCTGGGAAGACAAGTTTTTTTCCTTTAATACAGTCCCTCAATCACAGATACTGCAAACATTAAAAGAATAAGGGGCTACTGTTAGCAACTTTATGCCAATAGATTCAATAACCTAGAGGAAATGTACAAATTTATTTAAAGATAAAAATTACCAAATCTGCACCAGAATAAAATAGAATCTGCGTGGTCCTAACAGTGTTAAAGAAACTGAATTTGTAATTCCCCCAAATTCCATGTGTGTTAGTCAGTTTTGTATTGCTGTAAAGGAATGCCTGAGGTTGGTAAATTTACAGAGAAAAGATGTTTGGGCTCAGGGTACAGGCGGTATAAGAAGGACGGTGCCAGCATCCACTTCTGGTGAGGCCTCATGAAGCTTATAGTCAGGAGCAGGTGTGCCACATGGAGAAAGAGGGAGGCAGAGTAAAAGGAAGTGCCATGTTCTTTTTTAAACAACCAGTTCTTGTGGGAACTAATAGAGCTAGAAACTCACCCATTACCATGGGGAGGGCACCAGGCCATTCATGCAGCATCCGCCTTCACGACCCAAATACCTCTCGCCAGGCCCCGACCTCCAACACTGGGCGTCATCGCATTTCAACATGAGATTTTATTTTCCAGGAACATGTACGCTTTATTGAACACCATCTTAGAAGAGTGTGTGAGGATAAAGGGCTGATGCAGGACTCGGCTCGGGGGCAGGGTGAGGAATGGAAGGTGGAGTACATGGGAAACAGGTCACGGGCAGAGCCCCGCTTGGATGATTCCTCTCATCTATTGATAGACTTGCAAGATCAGTACTGGGATGATGATCAGCAGAAGGCTCATGATGATGCCCAAAATCAGGGCCCAGACGTTCAGATACTTGGCAGTGGAGGCATAGGCCTGGGCCCCAGTCAGGCCGCCAACTATCTTCCTGTCCCTAGACTTCACGGAGTAGGCGAACACTGTGAAGCCCAGGCAGCAGGAGTTCATGAAGAGGGTGTTGAACAGGGACCAGACCACATGGTCGAGCATGGAGGTCTCACTGAGGATGTGGATCACAGTGGATGTTGGAGAAGCCAGGTTATGGGGCACCCCTAGTGCAGCCACCTCATGCTCCTCCCTCAGCATCTCATAGCTGGGGGGATGGTCAGTGTTGGAGGGAGTGAAGAAGGTTTGGACAGTGTGGTTCATGGTGTCCAGGGAAGACCAGCTATGGTCGGGTTGCTGGGATGGTTCTGAGACGGCCTCAACATGAGATTTGAAGGGGAGAAATATTCAAACCATATCACCCTGATCAGGTGGCATCACTCAAATGTTACAGATTGAGGAAGAAATAATATTAACAGTGTACAAAATTTATTCAGAAAACAAGTGAGGAGGAAACGTGTCCCAGATATGTTTTTCATGAGGCCAGCATTCGATGATATCAAAACCAGACAAAGAAAATAACAGACTAGCACCTTTCACAAAATTTGGCTAAATTCAGAAATATATAACAAGTAAATTATTCCAGGAATGCCAAGAAGGTTTAACATACAAAAGTTAGTCAGTGTAATTTTCCATATTAGCAGAATAAAGGATAAAATTATATGACTATTTCAACTGGTGCAGAAAAAGCATTTGGCAAAATTTAGTGTATATTTAACTCTGAACAAACTAGGAATATGTGGAAACTTCCTCAGTTTGATAAAGAGTATCCACAAAAAGCCTATAGTAGTTTTAACTCATGATAAAGGAACAAATTGTTTTCCTCATAACGTAGTAAGGCAAAGATGTAGAGTCTTGCCAATTTCATTTTGATTTTGTTTTGTTTTCTTTTTTGTTTTTTTCTTTAAAGAGACAGAGCCTCACTCTGTCACTCAGGCAGGTTAGAGTGCAGCAGCTCAATCACGGCTCACTGTAACCTCAAACTCCTGGGCTCAGGGTATCACCCCACCTCAGCCTCCCAAGTAGCTGGAACTACACACATGCTCTGCTAGTGCGCCCAGCTAATTTTTTTATATTTTGTATAGATGGAGTCCTGTTACCCAGGCTGGTCTCAAGCTCCTGGCTTCAAGCGATCCTCCAGCCTTGCTCCCAGAGCACTGTGTAATAGTGTCTAGAAAAAGACTCACATATCCAGTCTATTCTCATTGTTCACGGCATTGTGTTTTACAAAGTCGTATTGAATTAGCAAATTCCATACTGAACCTAGGGAAAATGCAAAGTTAAGTTCCTGTGAGCCTCTGGTCACACATCAGCCTATCAATACATAACCTTGTTGTATGTGTGTTTCTGTTTAAAGACACCTTATTTAACATATATTGTTGATTTATTGACATTGAATTCACAGCCAACAGCACTATAACCCATGCCCAAATGAAGCATATATGATGCACTTTTTTACTACATAGGGGACATCACAACCTTCTTGCACTTAGGATCACTAGACAGCACTGATTATGATGCCTGGGGCCTGTTTTAAACAGCAAAATTACAAAAAAAAAAAAAAGAAAAAGAAATTACAAGAAAAATTTATAAATAAATAGAGATAAAAATGGAAACAAAGCATACCAAAACTTATGGGACACAGCAGAACCCGGGAGGTGGAGGTTATAGTGAGCTGAGATTGCACCACTGCACTCCAGCCTGGGTGACAGAGGGAGACTCAAAAAAAAACAAAAAAAAAAAAAAGGCACGAAATTCCAAAAAATATGGCACTAAATATACTACGAAAAGGACAGCCATTTACAGTATGAGAACTGAAACAAGAAGGCAGTGTGTCACCTTTTCAGCTTTCAGCCTTGGCTGGAAACATGCACATTGGGCCAGTCACGGTTTTCGTCATTCTGTGCTGTCCATAAATGACCAGGAAAGCACTGTGAGTATGAAATTTGGGGCACCAGTAAACTTTAATGAGGGGCAAATTCAGAAATAAACAATCCATGAATAATGAAGATTGACTGTACAGTTAGCCGTCTGTATTTGTGGGTTCCACATTCATGGATTCAATCAACTGCAGATCAAAAATATTCAGGGGCTGGGGAGAGAATGGTGCATCTGTAGTGAACAGGCACGGACTTTTTTCTTGTCATGATTCCCCACACAGTGCAATAGAGCAACTAGCTACATAGTATTTACATTGCAGTAGGTGTTGTAAGTAACCTAGAGATTATTTATTAAAATATATATGAGAATTACATGGAAATACATCATTGTATATCATTTTATATAAGATCCACAGATTTTGGTGTCCCCGGGGTCCTAGAACCAATCCCCCAAGGATACTGAGGGGCCACTGTATATTGACAACTAATCTTCCATAAAAAAAGAGGAAACTTAGCCCTTACTCTCCTATTCCCAGGCCAACATGATCACTAAAGTGCTTGCAGTCAGTATAGTTTAGTTCTGCATCACCAGTTCTAGAACATCACCTGTCTAGAATCAAATGGTATATACTCTTTGTGCCTGGCTATTTTTACTGTTTTTGAGATTTACTCGTGTTTTGTGTACTCAGTTCATTCTTTCTGTTGCTGAAAAGTGTTCCATTTTATGGGTATATTATAATTTCTTTATCCATTGTTTATTTGCCATGGATATTTTGACTTTTCGGTTTGGGTTGTTGTAAATAAAGCGGCTGTCATTTATCTTGAGTAAATACCCAGAGTGACGATCACTGTACATTTATCAGAGTTGTAGGTTGTTGTGTATTTATCAGTGTTTATTTGCCTTAGGACTATGGACATTTTAAGCCAGATAATTTTTGGTTGTGGGACGGTCCTGTTCACTGTAGGATGTTTAGCAATCTGCCCAGTAGATGTCAGTAGCACCCCCTTTGTTGCAACAGCCAAAAATATCTCCAGACATTCCATGTCCATGGAATTATGGACATGGCACCACACCTGGCCAACAGCTTATTAAAATTTTGAATGTCAGGCTTTGTACTTAGCATTTCATATGCAGTCATGCATGGTACAACAGTACAGATACATTCTAAGAAATGTGTTGAAACCTGCTATAGAATTTAGTTACTACTTAATGGATATTGATAATAAAATTGTAAAAGCAAACTCCGGCATAAAGGAACATCCTTAAATGCATGACTACAGCTCATGGTTCCTTTGCTGGGGAAAGCAAATCTTAGATCTTTCATTCATTCACTAGAAGGTTCTATGTGGTGCATTTCATTCAAAAATTACAAAGCCTTAGGCCCATTGTGTGTAGATATTGAAAAGCATGTGGTAGTTTTATTAATAAATTTTGAGTTGTTTTATTGTGGTTGCTACTGTCAGACGTAGTTACCACGTTAGCCCAGTTATTAGTTCATGTCCTCATGGCACTTACTGTATGGGCTTTTCAGCCAGTTCAAGACTCTGATGTTACTGTCACATTTCTTTTCTTATCTGTGCTGGATACACATTTTTGGACAAGAAACATTAGCTTGCACTATTTTCTAAGGCAGGTTGGTAAATGCTTGAGTAGTCATTTCGTTGGAAGAATTTATCACAGGCAAGAGTTTCACATGGGAACTCAGTATGTATTTTCTGATGAGCAATCACTTTGCATTTATTTTTGCAGGAGCTGCCATCAACAAACTAATTTTAGGTATTATCACCAGGGTCCATGCATGTGTAATTTTTACTGGATCTACATTCCTTTCATTGTTGAAATTAGTTGAATGATTCTGTAATTTGCTTTAAAATGCAAAGAAGATCATTTTGTAGCCATCTTTTAATTTGCAGAGCTTGCGCTTCTGCCACTGATGTTTATTTTTCCTGAAAGCCTTTAGAAAGCGTGGGAAGGACTCAGTTAGGTCTGTAACTTCCCATGGAAGCGGCCTCTGAATTCTTGAGCAATATCACTTTCAGCCTCTCCTGACATGACCCGTTCTTGGTGTGATTGTCAGTGGTTCCAAATGAAAGTCTCTCTTGAGGTCGGAGGCAGGAAGAGGCCAAGCTGCCATCCGTGCAGGTTAATCCCAGCGGCGATACAGAAAGGCCTGCATGGTGGAAGTTCTGGGAGAGGGCAGCCCTACTGTCACTCTGATCCCATTTTCATGATTTCTAGGTTGTCTAGAAAAGAAGGCAGAACCAGTGGCCTGAATCCTCAACTATTTTTTTTTTGAGACAGGGCCTCACTCTGTTGCCCAGTCTGGAGTGCAGTAGCACAGTTAGCTCACTGTAGCCTCGGACCCTTGAACTCAAGTGATCCTCCCACCCCAGCCTACCAAGTAGCTATGACCAGGCATGTACTACCGTGCGCAGCTACATGCACTTCCATGCCTAGATAATTTTTCTGTAGAGACAGGGTCTTGCTGTGTTGCCCAGGCTGGTCTCAAACTCCTGACCTCAAGCAATCCTCCCAGCTTGGCCTCCCAAAGAGTTGGAATTATGGACATGGCACCACACCTCGCCAACAGCTTCTTATTAAAATTTTGAATGCCAGGCTTTGTACTTAGCATTTCATATGCAGTCATGCATGGTACAACAATACACATACATTCTGAGACGTGTTGTTAGGCCATTTCATTGTTTTGTGAACATTATACTTCATAACTAAGATAGTATAGCCGACTATACACCCAGGCTGTATGGTACGGTCTGTTGCTCCTAGAACAGAAACCTGCACAGCATGCTACTATACCGAATACTATGGGCAGTTGTACCGCACTGATTACTATATGTGTATCTAAACACAGAAAAGGTAGAGTAGAAATACAGCAGAAAAGATTTTTTTAAAAGTACACTTGCATAGGACACTTACCACAGATGCAGCTTACAGGACTGGAATTTGCTCTGGGTAAGGCAGTGAGTGAGTGCTAAGTGAATGTGAAGACCCAGGACATTACTGTACACTACTGTATGCTGTGAACTTAGACTGTGCTATATTTATGTTTTTAAAGACTTTCATTTCTTCAATAATAAATTAACCTTAGCCTATTCTTACTATAACTTTTTTACTTTATAAACTTTTAAAGTTATGTAACTTTCACTCTTTTGTAATAACACTTAGTTTAAACAGAAACACATTGTGCAACTATTGAAAAATAGTTTCTTTATATACTTATTCTGTAAGTTTTTTTTCATTAAAAATTCTTTTCTTTTTAAATTTTTTGGGCTAAAATCAAAGACACAAGCACATTAGTGTAGGCCTTCACAGGGTCAGGATCATTGGCGTCACTGTTTTTCACTTCCACGTCTTCCGCCCTTCTACTGGAACGTCTTCAGGGGCAGGGGTGGTAACATGCATAGAGCTGTTATCTGTGAAAGGAGTGCCTTCTTCTGGATAACTCATGAGGAACTGCTTGAAGCTGTTTTACAGTTACATTTTTTTTCAATAAGTAGAAGTAGTGCACTCTAAAATATAAAATATAGTGTAATGTAATAAACATAAACTTGTGACACTTGTTTATTATCATTATGAAATAGTATATACTGTACATAATTTGTATGTGCCATACTTTTATATGACTGGCATCACATTAGGTTTATTTACACCACGATCACAACAAACACATGACTACTGTGTCACACTGTGACATTACAATGGCTACAACGTCACTAGGTGACAGGACATCAACTCCATTATAATCTTATTGGACTGCCCTCATATATGCGGTCTGTCATTAACTAAAATGTTGCCAAGTAGTGCATGACTATACATTATCTAATTTCATATGTGTCATCTAGTTCTGAGAAGTATCATAACAATTTTAGGAGGCATTTTGCCAGTAAGGAAGCAGACTCCAAGGATGGCCAGCCACAGCTCTCGGAGCTGGTATACAGCTGAGCAAACCGAAAGCCAAGCCTCTCACCAAACTCCAGGGTTTTTTTTCTTCCCCCTCTTCCCTGCTCAGCCAAACCTGTTTTTATCCAAATTGGAAACCTAGCCTAGCCTAAGGTCTCCAAGTATGTAGACTTTCAGACCAGCAGCCCCATCACAGACATCTGCAGGATGTACATCATTGGGAATTCATGATTAAGTGGTTAAATGATTTGTTTCTGAAACAGAAATGTATGCTGTCTGTGGCGAGGGGTGGGAGATGGGCAAGAGCTGGTCGGGGGCATATTACCTTAAAGCCTCATGTGCCAAAGAGCCAAACCATGAGGCTTTCTCAGAAAGCAAAGCGCAGCACTCACACGGCAGGTGTGGCGGCGCAGGTCTGGAATCCTGTCCTGATGCCAAACCTGGGGCTCACAGCTACCCAAAGGTAGCCTCCAGAGAACACCTCAAACATTTTTGCTTGTTTTCTCCTGTCTTTGCTCAGCCTGGCAGTCACTGGCCTCTGATTTAAAGAGTTGAGTTTGCGGGTGGTTTGCTAATTATGACCCAATGAGCACTTCTGGCTTCAGTCAGAGTGAGTGGGGTGTGAGCCAGCACACAGCCATGGCCTCCCGCTGCCATCTGTGATTTAGAGCAAAATCTTTGAGAGAAGTATAACTGCCTGAATTACTGCTCTTTTATATGTTTTTAAATGAGAATGTAAAGGCCAAGGGCATTTTTGCCCATTTAATGCTATTAAATCCATCATTAAATCTCTCACTGAACACTGGCTGATTTTAATGATGCCCTCAAGTACCGATCCTGGTGCTTGACTGTGTTAATATTGTTGTATATATAGATACAATAAATAATGCTTAGCTAAGATGGTATGAGAAGCATTGCTGCGTGTATCAATAAAAATAGTCGTACTAATGAGACCAAGTGTCAGGAACAGATGGTGTGGTGGGAATTCAGCCATTGCAGCTAAAGTTTGGGAAAGGACAAAACTCCATGGCACATTGAATCCATCGCTAAAACCAGCCTGAATCCTCTAAATATTTTACAGCAAGCTGGCATAAAAGGATTAGTTTGAAGTTATAGGATTTTTTTTTTTACTATGTAACTTTATAGCACTATGGCATAAAATCCACAAATGCTTTTCAGTATCTGTTCTATTTACTAGCCCCCATGCCCCTGATTTCTGGGCAGAGTCACAGCTATCAGCCCGATCCTTACTGCACTGCGCTGTTATACTTGTGTTATTACCATATAAGATCAAGAAGCAAAAGGTGGAAAATCTTGATTTTTTAAACATTTGTCGTTTAGAAGGTGAACTTAATATTATCTGAACATTCAGTATTCTACCCTTCACTTTATGGCCATGTTAATCTTTAATCATTGCAATAGCCACAACTGACATTTACGGATGTACACTGAGCTAGTGTGTGCTGATTGATGGTGGCTTTAATGCCAATATCTCAGGGAGCCTCACGTTGGCCTCATGAGTCAAATACCATTATCAATCTCCAATCCCCATTTACAGATGAGGAAACTGAGCCTGAGAGATTAAACAACTTTCCCAAGAGTACGGAGAAGTGACAGTCAGAATAAAAAGCCTAAACTCTTCATCTCCTATTGTCCTTTTGCAGAAAGCACTCATAATTGCACGAGATTTGAGAGCCTGCGCTCAGTGAAGGCCATGGGGCATCATGCAGAGACTATGTCCATGGGGGCGCAGGCACTAAGTGAAATCAAGTTCTTCTTAAATCACTTAAAGCACTTTGGGAGGCCAAGGCAGGCAGATCACTTGAGATCAGGAGTTCGAGACCAGCCTGGCCAACATGGTGAAACCCCATCTCTTCTAAAAATACAAAAAATTGGCCAGGTGTGGTGGTGTGCACCTGTAATCCCAGTTCCTCGGGAAGCTGAGGCAGAAGAATCACTTGAACCCAGGAGGCTGAGGTTGCCGTGAGCCGAGATCACGCCACTGGACTCCAGCCTGGGTGACAGGGCACAACTCTGTCTCAAAAAAAAAAAAAAAAAAAATTACTGCTGATTCAAACTCTCAGAATTCCTTGAGTTTATGTGAAGAGTTGGAAGTTTTCTGAAGAGTTCTAAACTCTTCCACATATTCAGTGGAAGGAGCCAACAGAAAAGCCTTTTATCTACAACAGTTTTTAGAACTTTTAAGCAAAAGAAACCTGAGGGAAATAAAAATGTCCCCCTTTTATTGCCCTTGTAGAAGCTCTGATAAGATTCCATTGTAAAAAGAGAAGAGGAATAAGGAGAGAGTAGTTTTATTATTTCTAAGCTAATCTCAATCTCTGGTAGTTGTAACCTTTACAGGTAATTTTTGGAGATTTGGATATAATATTTGAACTAGCGCTATCCTTATAAAGGCAGGTAGAATCTACTTCTGTGCTATTACTTTAAATTTGGAAATGACCATTTAATGTGAGTGTGGCGCTAAGGTAGTAACATACATTTTCATTAGTTGTGGACTGCATGTCTGTAATTCTCGATTTCACTCCCTTTCTGTTATAGGGGTCCACATAGATTAGAACTTGGAATGGCTTTGCCAGAGTTCAATTAGGAACAGACAAGCCAATTCAGGCTGACCTACAGTAACTGGAACTCACTCTCCTGCTCTTTCCATGTCTGCATCCTCTCCCGGCTGCCAGGACACAAGCAGGGAGATAAATGAGGATAAGTGACTAAAACCTCAGAGGGCACAACATCGCCGCTGTGTGCAAACACTCAGCAACATACAATGGTTTAAAAACAACAGTCAGGATAATTTCATAGCTGGAGTTAAGGACTGAGGAAACACACCAGCCAACGTAGCAAAAACATAATTGCAAAGAGGAAGCTGAATACAACCTCCTGATCAGGTTATCACAAGTTTTTAAACTCTGATAACTTAAAATGTACTCACCTCAGCATCCGCCTATAGAGATAATCTAAAAGGTATGGACTGAATTATAGGACAATACAATTACATTTGGTATATACTTATTAATGCTTCAGATCCTAAAATAAAAAGTAGCTAAGAGACAGGAAGTCCACATTATTGAGTAGAATAAAATTGCTCTTGCAGTGAGATGCCTGGTAGAGCTTATTCCCTCAAATGCCGACAGCCCAAAATTCTAAAGTTGAAAACAGAATGTCTCAATACTGCACACAGCTTTATGCTGTTCTAATGTCATACTGGCTTGTAATGTGAATTTGTATAATTTACTGAGATACGCACACTTATTTGCCATCCGGCCGCCCTTTGCTTTGAACTTGTTCCTGGCCTCTAGAGGGACCAACTCCCAGGCCTCGTATCTGTCATCTCCTTTCTGTGCTGTGCAGCACAGGCCCTCCATGAGATTGGTTGTACTCTATCATCTTTGGAGCATGCAGAGGTTTGGCAGGATATCACTACACTGAAATATGCACACATGCACCACAAAAACCCAAAGAATGCCTCCAGACCATCCATGAGGGTGCTGAAAACAGCAGGTCTGTGGGGGCTCACCCAAATCTTGTTTCTAGGTGGGAAACTATCCGAGAGTTCAAAGGGCTGGTAACTGGGCTGTCTGGGCTTAGTTCTCATTGATAGATGCTGTATCCTGATTCCCTGAGGGGCTTGGGGTTTAAACAACCCCCTTGCTAATCACTCAGGCTGGAACAGCTGGCAAGGTGAATACAGACTGGCTTCTAAGCAAGGTATCTGCAGAGGTTACCTTAGTGTATTCTTTGAATACTTTTCAGAATCACCTGGGTATGCTTAAAAAGTATGTTTTTGATTGAAGAGAGTTAATGTAGCTTCCAAAAGTACTTGCAATGGACAAAATGTAATTGATGAAATATAATATCTGTGTTTAGCACATAGGAGGTGCTGAAAGGGAGTATTGATTTACTGCTGCAGTCAGGTATGAGAGACCCTCCTGAATCACCTTCCCTTTCCAGGGGTCCCTGTCATGTACCAGAGCAAGAATAAAGTTTTTAAGAAAATTGGCTGGATGTATACCTTCAGGATGGTCTCTTGACCATTCTTTTGTTTTCTGGAAGTTTCTACAAATAACAGCTTCCACATCACAAATTCTAGAAAGACAGCTCTCGATTCCAGAAAAGCAGTCAGGCTAAATGATTTCCTACAGATGATTTGAGCAATGATGTTGTTTGGTTGATGACACATATTTCGTCAGTGGCCAGCCTGGCTTAGTCCTTAGGGCGGTGTGAGGCAGAAACAAATCCCGTGCCGTGTATTCTGCTCTCATGGGGCATCTTCTCATGAGAGGCCAGAGTTCCTGAGATGGTTGGGTTCCCTCACTGCATCGCAGCCACTGGCACCCAAATGCAGACTTTACATTTGTACCCTCTCCTTCACATTGTCTACCCAATGTCCCCAGACATGGGCAATCCGTGAGCCCTTGGGATAGGCAGGCTCTAGAAGAGGAGGTGATATGCAACAGCTTCTCAGGATCTGCATGGTTGGAACCAGAGTAGGGGTTTCTATCCCCTTAAGTTTGGAGGAGGATATTCAAGGGAACTTGGGAGGTAGGGCTTAGCAGTGCATGGCAATTGTTGAACTTCGGGATAGAGCGAAAGCTTTATTGCCATTTTGAAGTTGGGTAAATAATGAAGCTTTCTCGTTTACTTCTCTGCTCATTGTCTGTTTTCTTTCTGTCGATAATGGATTTTATGTATCACGATCCTCTGCCAAAGACATGCCAAGAAAAGATAAGGCCAGCCTGGGCACCAGGTACCAAGTACCCATTCACTCTCTTTAATCCCTTATGAAATTCTCAGAAGCCCTAGGAACTCTAAAACAGCAAGGCAAGACAGACTTTTTGGATATTTAAAACTATTTGTTTGGAAAATACTTGTCCTTAAGAAACAGATCCTCTACGTATTCATGCGCCAAAATAAGAATTTATGTCATTTTTGCTTCTGGGTATCTAAATGACATTGGTTTAAAATACTCAGCATCTTGTTGTGGGTTTTAGAACCCTCATGTTACCTTCAGAAGTCTCGTCTCTGAGTTTGCCGTGAACACTGCGTTTGTACGTGTGTTGGGCTGGAGGTGTTCATCCACAAACCTAATTACCAGTCAAAATGGTCAAATATCAGGAGAGACCTGAGCCTTTGATGTTAAACTCAAAGTAAAGCATAGAAGGAATTGAGCAAATGCTTTTTGACTGCCTCTCTTGAGAACCAGTGTTGCAGGTCAAAGTTTACAAAGTTTTAGGAGCAGTTTCAAATGGATTACCGTGGAAAAGCTTTGCAGGGCCATGGCAGGCCCTTCTTCCTCCGGTGGCAGCGCAGCTCAGGCAGTGTCTCCCGCAAATGTTCAGTAGGGACCTTGTACCATCTTTTAAAATTTTAACCCTGACCTTGTACTTTTGAGTTCTGTCCCTTCTACTCTCTCTCATGCTGGCAGAATTCGTGCCTTAAAAAAATACCATCATAAAAAGGGAATCCTGCTTCTTTATTTTATAATGTTCACTAGCATTTACAGATGTTTGGGCCAAAGGGCTTTTGGTAATGTCTACATTAAGCCTTTCAAGTGTACTCTGTTAACAATTATTGCAATGTGGGGACCCTAACTCCAAAAGAAAACTGTCTTCATGCCCAAGGGGAAATGGAAAATCAAAACATTGGCCTGAAAGTAAAGAAGAAATGTAAAGAAGAAAAACAAAAAAACACTTTCAGGTTTCTGAAGCAATCGTTTATGGTGTGTATGTGTCCATTTATTTGAACTGAAGTCCCCCAGATAATAAAGTTCTGCGTAAGCTTGAATGTCATATAGGCTAGCAGTATTCACCCCAGCGACTCCCTCACCTCATATAATTCCCAGTTTAGAGAAAACAGAATTATAAGACTTTTTTTCTCTTTATTTAGATTTCAGTTAGGTTTAAATCACTCTTTCTAATATTTTGCTATACTTGGTTAATCTAGTAACAAATGCTAATGCCCTTTTGGTAGAATATTTCTTAACCCACTTCTTGGTTTCTTTCTTCTTTTATTTCATTCATTTATTTATTCATTGAGCAAATGTGTTTGGTGCCTCTACTGTGTGCCAGCAAACATTTTCTGGAAAGGACCACATGGTCAGTATTTTAGGCTCTGAGGGCCATCCAGTCTCTGATGTGACTACTCAGTTATGCCTTTGTAGCACAGAAGCAGCCTTGGGTAACAGCAGTGAATGAAGTGGTGTGGCCGTGCTCCAGTAAAACATCATTTAAAATAACGTGGCGGGCCACTTTGGCCTGGCAGCCATTGTTTTGCTGCCCCGGCCCTAAGATATAGCAATGAACAAACAGAGAAAGTTTCCCGTTCTCGTGACATGTTAGCAAGAGGAGACAAGAAACAAATAAACGAATAGATATATAAATGTTAGGCAATGTTAAGGGCTAAGAAGAAAAATAAGGCAAAGTAAGGGTTAGAGAGTGACTGGGCTGGTATTATTTAAGATATGGCAGACAGGGAATGCCTCTCTGCTGAAGTCGTGGTTGAGCAGAGACCTATCAAGTGAGGGTCATGGAGGAGGGTGGACAGGCCAAGTAAATAGCAGGTGCAAAGGTCCTGAGGCAGGAACCTGTTTGGTTTGTTTGGAGAAAATCATTGTAAGTAAAGTAGAGTAAGTAAGGGGAGAATGATGAGAACTGAGTCATGGGGGGAACAAGGACCAGATCCAAGGGCCTTGGGTTTCATTCTCCATTAGCTGGGAAGGTACTGGAAGTTTTTCAGCAGAACACTGACATGATCTGTTTTGTGTTTTAAATGATCCCTCTGGCTGCTGTTGGGAGAAGAGACTTGTCAGGGAACAAGGGTGGAAGCAAGAAACCTCAGGAAAAGTCAAATGAGAGATGACAGTGGTGTCTACCATGGTGGCAGCCTTGGAGGTTATATGCGACTAGATCCAGGATACGTTTTGAGGGTTGAGCTATCAGGATTCACTAATATCTTGCACACCCAGGGTGAAAGAAAGAGAGGAGTCAAGATGAGTCTCTAATTCACAGATAATATTATCTTCTACATAGAAAACCCTAAAGAGCCACCCCCACCACACACACACACACACACACACACACACACACACACACACACACAATTATAGCTAATAAACAGTTTGCATCTGAACAACTGGAAGAATGAAGTTGCCATTCACTCAGGTGGGGAAGATGATGGACAAAGCAAGTTTGTGGTGAAACTCAAGAGTTCAGTTTTAAATGTGTTCACTTAGGGTTCTCTTCAGATATCTGAGTGGAGGTAACTGGGAAGCAGTTAGATGCACAAGTCTGGCGTTCAGGCGAAAGGTGTAGTTCAGCCGGGGAAACATGGCCAGGATGAGATCATCCAGAACATAAGTATATCTGGAAAAGAGAAGTGATTGTAGAGCTAAACCCTGAGTTTCACAGTCATATAAAAATCAGGAAGGTTAATGGATAAGCACAGACTGAAGAAAAAAAAAATTTAACCCCATCTTGCAAGAGTGGCATTAATCTCTCTCAGGAGGCAGAAATTGCGATGATTGAGATTGCACTACTGGACTTCAGGTTGGGCAGAAAGAGAAAAAAAAAAAAAAAAAAAAAAAAAAAGGGGGGGAGAGAGAGAGAAAAAAATCAGGAAAGTGAGAAGGATCTTACAAAGGAAGCTGGGAAGGAGAACCTAGAGTAGATGTTTTGATGACCAGGAGGATAGTGATTCATTGAGGAGAGAATTATCTACTCAAACAGAGCACTGAGAGGTTCAGTAGATGGGAAACTGAGAATCAGCTCCAGGAATGTCAGACTGACGTCAGCTCGACGCACAGACTGGATTCTGGACAGGGAGTTTAGACGGAGAGCGCAGGCAGCTCTTCCTAGCAGTTTTGCTATAAAGAGGAACAGAGAAATGGAATAGTTGCTCAAGTGTGCTGTGAGGTCAGGGGAGAGTATTTGGAAATGAGAGATAAGTCCTGCTGTTTTACAGTGATCGGAATGACCCATAGAAAGGGATAATGAACAGATGCTCATTAAACACTTCAGCAGCTTCAGTGGTCCTTCAGATGCTGGGATTCTAGTTTTGAATGAGTTGTGTTCCTTATCTTTTCTTATAATGATGCTGTGGCTATCTTTTCAGTATAACTATAAGACACTTTCTGTGCATGTGACTATTAATCTATGTCTTGTGTTCATGGATTGGAAGACTTAATATTGTTAAGATAGATTGACATACCAATGGCATATAGAGCACATTGATAGTCAGGCGAGAGAGCATGGAAATGAGAAGACCTGAATCCTGCTCCTGGCTCTGCCATTTGCCAATGTTGTATCTTTGGAGAAGTTTCTGAGATTTTGTTTCTTTCCTTGTAAAATGAAGACCAACAATAATAACTGTGTGCTCAGAAACAGAAAATTAAATACCACATGTTCTCGCTTAGAAGTGGAAGCTAATCAGTGGGTACACATGGACATACAAAATGGAATAATAGACCATGAAAGGTGGGAGGGTGGCAGGGGAGCGAGGGTTGAAAAACTACCTGCTGGTACAGTGTTTACACTCCAGGTGGCGGGTTCACTAAAAGCCCAGACTTCACCACTACCCAATATATGCATGTAACAAACCTGCACTTGTACCCCGTAAATACACAAAAATACATAACTGACTATTAAGAATAATAACTGTGTGGCCACTTACCCAGGGTTTTTTGTTTGTGAAAATTCCCTGAAAAATGTGAATCACCACACTGGTATGTAATATTATGAGCATATTTATAATCTTCCTGTTGTTCTGAGAATTTATTTCTTAGGGATTTATGCCAAGAATTCAAAGTTAATTTTCTATGTTGAAGTTAATACAATATACTCTAACTGTAAATAAATGATAACAGCCACATGGCCATCTCAATATTTACAGAAAAAGCATTTGACAAACTCCAACACCTGTCCATGATCAAAACACCCACCAAACTAGGAATAGAGGCAGACCTCCTCAAACTAAAAAGTTTTCTATGGAAAACCCACAGCTAACATCATGCTTAATGATAAAAGAGCAAATGCCTTCCCCCTAAGATTTATCTGCTCACTACTTCCAGTCAGTGTCATCCTGGAAGTACTAGCCAGAGCAATCAGGCAAGAAAAGAAAAGGCATCCAAATTGGAAAGGAAGAAGTAAAACTATGTCTAATTCACAGATAACATTATCTTCTGCATAGAAAACCCTAAAGAGTCACCCCCGTGACATGCACACACACAAGTATAGCTAATAAACAACTTTGGCAAAGTTGCAGAATATAAGGTCAATATGCAAAAATCAGTTTTATTTCTATACTAGCAATCAGGAATCCAAATTTAGAAAATTTCATTTACAATAGCATCAAAAGAATAAAACACTTAGCAGTAAGTTAACCAAGAAAGTGCAATACTGATACACTGAAAACTATGAAACATTGTTGAAAAAAAATAAAACTTAAAACAGTGGGAAAAGGTCCTGTGCTCATAGATTGGAAGACTTAATATTGTTACTATAGGATGACAGACCAATGGCATATAGATCACATTGATAGTCATGTGAGAGAGCATCTACAGGTAGGAGTGGGAAGAGACAGACTGCCAAGCATTGTCCCAGCCGCTTATGGTGGGAGCTGGGTGGAATCCTGCTGGTGTGCTTATGCATAAATACATCTATTGCTTTCTGCGCATGTTGTTAATTCCCTCTTTCTGCCTTTCTGAAGCACCTGCTTGTGTCATCCCTTCCTTGTATCAGTGGTACATTCCTTCATTCTTTGAGCAAATATTTTTGAGCGTCACCCAGTGCCAGGTACTGTGTAAACTGCTGGGGAAAGCCGCAGACCGGAAGGAGGTAAGAGATGAGGAGGAGAAGGAGGAGGAGACCAGAGGAAGAAAGAGGAGAAGGGTGTTCCAGGCAGACGGAGCTCCAGGCAGGATCCAGAAGGGATGTGATGTGCAGGGGTCACTTGGGCTTTGGGGCTTCAGAGACTGCACTGCCTTTTGGCTCTCAGGCCTGGAACAAACCAACAGAAACCTGTCTTTATTGCACAGTCAGACCTGCAGGAGTACAGCCGTATAAACATGCACACTGCCCATCTGAACTGGCAGTGCTGGAACTAATTTTTGCAGGGTTTTTTTGCTTTTGCTTGTTTAAAGTACCCCAGGGCCTGCTTTAGTAATGCTGTGCAAACTGATCCTGTGATCCCAGGGCCAGGGGTGCAGGACGCAGCCTGTGGCGCATCTGCTCTGTGGGGCCACTGGGAGCTGGTAGAAGGCAGCCAACCTGTCTGTGTGCATGAAGACATGGCCTGCAGGTAGCTTGCCTGGCTGAGACCAGCTCTTCAGAACATTATCATGGAGGCAGAAAGCAAAGGAACCAGGTGGAAAGCCTGCCAGATGTTAGAGGCAAAGATCTAGCAATCCTTATCTGAGGTATATGAAAGAGTTATGAATGAAGAGCCTTATACATACATCTGTTAGAGAAGCTTACCAGGGCAGGCAGGTGGAATGCTTAGCCCAATCCAAGCAAGGACACAAGTATCCAGTTCAGTATCCCCCTTTGAGAAAAGCCCAAAGACCACTCGCCATGACTCAGCATCTGAGCCCTGAGATGCAGCAGAATTCAGTCTGCAGATGCCCATGGTCTAGGGCCTCAGGACTCTGAACATGCACCCTTCAGAGTTGCACCAGCCACTGTCTGGTTAACTGGCTTAAAGCCCAGCAGGAAGGGCCTGGGGTCAAGTAGGATCCAGCAAACATTTTGGAGAAGTGGAAGCTTTCCTTTGTGCAGAAAGAACTGTGGTCTTCTAGTGGCACTTGCTCCTGGGAAGGAATCAGGTAAATGAGCAGACCTGTGTAGGAACTTAGCATGGAGACTTACATGAAGGAAGTTCTCAGAAGATGCTCACACCCTGCCTGCTTCGTGTAACACTGGCTACTGCCACTCACAGCGGGCTCTGACTTTGCTCAATTCCAAGCGTCACCACCCATCCCTCATTTGGAATTTGCCACACATAACTGAGGGACTGTGGTGCTTTTGCCTATGTGTATTTGTAGATTCCTATCTCCCCAATTGTTCTGTAAGCTTCTTTAGAGCAGGGTCCATGCTTCCAATTTTCTTTGCCCCTTGACATGCTTGGCCCAGTGCCCCACACAAATTTTTCATTGACCCGTGTAGATCCTGGTACCGATAATGGTCTGATTTTCTACCTAATCCAGGGCTGCTATCAGATGCCTCAGAGCTGAGCCCCTACAAATTTTGGCTGGAGTCTACCGTTGAGCCCCAGATGGAGCTATTGGTTGTGCAGACAGGAATAATAAAAGATGATTTTAGCAGTTTTTTGTGGTTGTACCAGCAGCCTGTCATCTGAGAGGCTGGAGCCCACTGCTGAAATGGTAGAAATAGCTTGCCTTCTCATGCCAGTTCCCTCTCCATTGTAATTAGGAAGTTGGCTTGTTTGAAATATAATTTCACAGGTGCAGGATTAATCCTCGACAGGTGATTCTGTTTTGATTTTTATCATCACTTATAAAACAGAGTGGGGAAAGAATTCAGACCATAAAGCATATTCCACAGCAAATGAGATATTAGTGTTAAAAATTCTTCAGTGTTGCTAAATATTTACCCAATAGAGGGTTCCTACCTTCTGCCAACCTGAAGCATTTTCTTGGCAAATGTGTCTCATCTGGAACTTTGGAAGTCTTTCTGCATTGCTCCTCTAACTACAGAAATACAACCATCTGTCTGTGCTAGGTAAACAAACTGACCCCTACTCTTCTGTGGTTTTTTAAACCTTTGTTTTAATTTCTTGAAATATGCACAAAATAATTTTGACTCCGCTGCTGGTTCTTTTTGTTAGGAGCCAAAAAGACAATTATAAGGAACTCCAGGAACACTGAGTGCATTCCTTTTTTTTTCCGGTGCTATTTGAAACCCCTCTGAGAATTGTATTTTAAAAGTTCCCCACGCCTTCCTTCCTCCTGAGAGCTAGTCATGCATTTTCACATGTTTCCTACTGTTGTATTATTTTATCGTTCTACTATAGAAGCTTGGTATTTTTAAAGCATTGGATTTATTTTAAAGTTTATATTTGCCCATATTTAAACTAGTCTTCTACCACAACTAGGTCAGTGGGTATTGACTCGTTTCCTTCTATGTGCTAGTTGCTAGATTCATTTTTAAAAAGAAGTATTCATGGCCAGGCATGGTGGCTCACACCTGTAATCCCAGCACTTTGGGAGGTCGAGGTGGGTAGATCATGTGATCAGAAGTTCGAGACCAGCCTGACCAACATGTTGAAACCCCGTCTCTATACTAAAAACACAAAAATTAGCTGGGCGTGGTGGCACATGCCTGTAATCTCAGTTACTCAGGAGGCCGAGGCAGGAGAATCGCTTGAACTCGGGAGGCGGAGGTTGCAGTGAGCAGAGATCGTGCTATCACACTCTGGCATGGTGACAGAGCAAGACTCTGTCTCAAAAAAGTAGTATTCATATTTGAGGATATTTTTAATGCATTCAAGGAACTACTGTCCTTTGAAATTGTCATCTTAAGAATCTAAATACTCATTCTAATGATGTTGTCATCTTTCAGGAATTCCTATAATGGCTTTTTTTCTTGAGAGCAAGAAGGATGAGCCATGAGGAATGACATCCTGACTTGGGTTTGTTTTGTTTCCCCAACTTTTAAGTTCTGGGGTACATGTGCAAGATGTGCAAGTTTGTTACATAGGTAAACTTGTGCCATGGTGGTTTGCTGTACAGATCAAGCCATCACCCAGGTATTAAACCCAGTGTCCATGAGCTATTCTTCCTGATTTTTCCCCCTCCCCCTACTTCCTCCACCCTCTGACAGGCCCCAGTGAATGTTTTTCCCACACTTGTGTCCGTGTGGTCTCATCATTTAGCTCCCACTTATAAGTGAGAACATGCAGTATTTGATTTTCTGTTCCTGCATTAGTTTGCTAAGGATAATGGCCTCCAGCTCCATCCATGTCCCTACAAAGGACATGATGTCATTCCTTTTTACAGCCGCATAGCATTCCTTGATGTATATATACCACATTTTCTTTATCCAGTCTATCATTGGTGGGCATTTAGGTTGATCCCATGTCTTTGCTATTGTGAATAGTGCTGCAATGAACAAACACATGCATGTGTCCTTTTTAATAGAACAATTTATATTCTTTTGGCTATATACCCAGTAATGGGATTGCTGGGTCAAATAGTATTTTTACCTCTAGGTATTTGAGGAATTGCCACACTGTCTTCCACAGTGGTTGAATTTACACTCCCACCAACAGTGTAAAAGCATTCCTTCTTCTCCACAACCTTGCCAGCATGTTGGTTTTTGACTTTTTAATAATAGCTATTTTGACTGGTGTGAGATGATACCTCATTATGGTTTTGATTTTCGTTTATCTGATGATCAATGAAGTTGAGCTTTTTTCCATATATTTGTTGGCTGCATGTATGTCTTTTGAGAAGTGTCTGTTCATGTCCTTTGCCCACTTTTTCATGGAGTTGGTTTTTTATCTTGTAAATTTGTTTAAATTTCTTATAGGTGCTGGATGTTAAACCTTTGTCAGAAGCATAGATTGCAAACATTTTCTTCCATTCTGTAGGTTGTTTACTCTGTTGGTTGTTTCTTTTGCTGTGCAAAAGCTTTTTAGTTTAATTGGATCCCATTTGTCCATTTTTGCTTTTGTTGCAGTTGCTTTTGGCATCTTTGTCATGCAAGTTTTGCCCATGCCTATGTCCTGAATGGTATTGCATATGCTTTTTTCTAGCGCTTTTATAGTTTGGGGTTTTACATTTAAGTTTTTAATCCATCTTGAGTTGATTTTTTGTATATGGTATAAGGAAGTGATCCAGTTTCAATTTTCTGCATATGGCTAGTCAGTTCTCCCAGCACCACTTATTAAATAGGGAATCCTTTCCCCGTTGCTTGTTTTTGTCAACTGTGTTGAAGATCAGATGATTGTAGGTGTGCAGTCTTATTTCTGGGTTCCCTATTCTGTTCCATTGGTCTGTATGTCTGTTCTTGTTATCAGTACCATGCTGTTTTGGTTACTGTAGCCTTGTAGTATAGTTTGAAGTCGGGTAGCATGATACCTCCAGCTTTGTTCTTTTTGCATAGGGTTGCCTTGGCTATTCGGGCTCTTTTTTGGTTTTATATGAATTTTAAAATAGTTTTTTTCTAATTCTGTGAAGAATGTCATTGGTAATTTAATGGGAATAGCATTGAATCTATAAATTGCTTTGGGCAGTGTGGCCATTTTCATGATATTGATTCTTCCTATGAATGAGCATGGAATGTTTTTTCATTTGTTTGTGTCTTCTCTGATTTCTTTGAGCAGTGGTTTGTAGTTCTCCTTGAAGAGGTCCTTCACTTCCCGTGTTAGCCACATTCCTAGGTATTTTATTTTCTTTGTGGCAATTGTGAATGGAGTTCTTTCATGATTTGGCTCTCAGCTTGCCTGTCGTTGATGTATAGGAATCCTTGTGATTTCTGCACATTGATTTTATATCCTAAGACTTTGCTGAAGTTGCTTATCAGCTTAAGAAGCTTTTGGGCTGAGACTATGGGGTTTTCTAGATGGAGTTTTCATGTCATCTGCAAACAAAAGTAATTTGACTTCCTCTCTTCCTATTTGAATACCCTTTATTTCTTTCTCTTGCCTGATTTCCCTGGCCAGAGCTCCCAAAGCTATGTTGAATAGGACTGACTTTTGTTCAGTTTTGATAGGGAACTGCTGTCACTAGCTTCATCAGCCACTTCAGTTACGGCTTGGCCCTTAGTGACTTTTGTCTCTTTGTTAATTCATATCCACTCTTAACTCTGCAATTCCCTACTCCTGTCACCCCAACCTTCACCCTCACCACCCAAACCCCAGAAATTGATGTAGCATTGTTCCCAAAGAAGAATTCCAAAAACATTTGAGCACTGCAAGCATTTTTTGATTAAAAGACTTACCTGCCTAGGTGACAACTTTTTAGCAACAAAAAAATTACATGAATTTACATTATAGCAAGTATTTAAGTATCAGTCTCATTGTCTTATCTTACCTCACAAGTTAAGTAAACATTTGTTGATTTTGTAATTCTTTAATGAGCACCTGGCTAAGCTTGACACTGGGGAGGGAGCAGTGAACTAAACAGAGGGGGTCTCTGCCCTCAGAAGACTTAGCTGTAGTTTCAATCAGTGGACTGAGAGCTGCAAACTGTTAACACTGTAGACATTTAGAGAAAAGGACTTAGAAAAGGAGACAATGAGCAGGTATTTCCTGAACAGTGTGAATCTTCTTGAAGGAAGATGTGATAGAAGGGGAGGATGTGGATGGGGAAGTGACAGCAGGTGAGCACAGTCTGCAGGTGAGATGCACAGAGCCTCCTTCCTGTGGGCGGGAGTCGGAACCTGGCCATCCTGAACCCAGGCTCCCATCAGGGATGGTGGGAAATACGCCAGACACTCCAGGGCCAGGGAGGCCTGAGATGAGGCTGAGAACCTGGAGCGAGTCTGCAGGCGGCCGCAGACTTTCTCAGGCAGGAAAGGCTCTTGGGGAAGAGTAATCCGGTGTCAGGATTGACAGCCTTTCCCTTAGCTGCCATCGCCCCTTCCTTGTGTTCGACCTCATTTAACGATAGATGGTTCTAGAATTAGCTGGAGACTTGGACCCTAACTTCCCAGGTTTGGAAAACAGTTTGAGAATTGTCATGGTTGATTAACTCTGAAATAAAAGTCTTAGTAAGCTTAGCTATATCACTTCAGGTTGGTCAGAATAATTTTTGTTTTAATTGCCACCATGTCTTCCCGAGGACATACAGAAGACATAACAAATGCTAGAAAAAGGAAGAGGCACGTCTGAAAGCATTAAGATCTTGGTTATATTGATACAAGATTTCCAGAGCAAATACTTTCTGTTTCTCTCCCTGAAAAGAGCTGAACATAGCCAGGCCAGTTCTGTGTAAAGTTCAGGGGAAATCCTGACATGTATTTGTGTACACATTGTTCTTGACACAGGGTGAGATGGGTTCCATCTAATTCACTCCCTTCTTTTGGCAGATACTTTGACTGTCACAGCTCTGCTCACAGGACTCACAGATGGGAAGCCGGAGGCCCCTCGTGCCAAGCAGGCAGCCTGGTCAGACCAGAGCAAAGTGCCGCATTTGCCTTCCCTGCCTTTCCCGCGCCTGCCTCCTCACCCAGTGCTAGTCGCCACTCTTTTTTCCCTCCCTCTCCTTTACTATTTTGTCCGACTTCTTGTTTTCTGAGGGGGACGGGGATGGGAGAGGGGACCAGAGTTGAGTTCAAGACGAGAGAACCAATAAGGCAGGAATACTGCATTCACACTTGAGAAATCCTGCCGAAGTTAATTGTTCTACGTTTAGTGGCATGTTTATGGTTTCCAATATGGCCTTACTTCTCAGAAATCCCCAATTAGCTATTCCTATTGCTGTTTTACAGACTGAAGGAACAGAGAAGGACACAGTAGCCCCTGCCCTGCATTCTAGCTGTATCACAAGTGACTGAGAGGTCTTGGGCATCTCACAGAACTTCTTGGGGGCTGGTGTCCTCATCAGAAAATTGAGAAACACATCACTTCCTGGCAGTGTCTTCATCTCCAGATTCCACGGCCCTGTGGTTCTGAGACCAGAGTCTGTGTGTTCTCATTCCAATTCCACTTCTTTATACCATGTTATTCTTTTTTCTCTGGGAGCTTCGAAGTATCGGGGGAATCATAAAGTCCTAAAACATAAATATTATGTAAACAAGGTGGCCTTTAAAATGCTTTTGTTGGAACTTTGCTAGAATGTGTTGCTGTATCCATTTGTGCCAGGCTTCTTCGTTTTCAGAAACTGCCCTTGTCAGGACACCAGGGCTGAGACATCTTCTCTGGCTTGCTGTTGAGTCTAAATTGTTCTTTTATTTTAAGTCCTGGGATACATGTGCAGGAGAGAGTGGCATAACATGTTTAAAGTGCTCAAGGAAAAAACTTTTACCCTAAAATAGTATATCTGGTGAAAATATCCTTCAAACAGGAAGGAGAAATTAAGACTTTCCTGGACAAACAAAAGTTGAGGGATTTCATCAACACTAGACCTGTCCTACAAGAAATGCTGAAGGGAGTTATTTAATCTTAAAGAAAAGGACATTAATGAGCAAGAGGAAATCAACTGAAGGCATAAAACTCACTGGTAACAGGAAGTACAGAGAAAAACAGAATATGATAACACTGTAAGTGTAGTGTGTAAACTATTCTTAAGTAGAAAGACTAAAAGATGAACCGATCAAAAATAATAACTATAAAAAAGAAGACATTGTATGCTGTGTTGGGGAAGATGCTCAGTGCTCAGTGAAAAAGGGTATGTCACCAAACAGTATGACCTCATTAAATATACATATGTTAATATAATGCCCATGTTAGTGTATATGTATAAAAATCAGATGATTACCCAGTGCTTAACACTGTTCACCGTGGACTATCTGCAGGTATTAGGATCCTGGGGGGTTTCACTCCCCTGCATTTGCTATTTTTTGCAATGTTTAACTTTTTAACCAGAAGCATATGTTATTTGTGTAAGCAGAAAATGTTATGGAAATACTTTTTTAAATTAAATTAAAAATTAAAATGAAATCATGTGTCCCAAACCCACCAGGGAGTACATATGAAATTAAGAACTTCATTGAGTCAGGAATATAGACAAAAAAAAAAATTGAGACACAACAATTAAGTCATGAAAAAGAATAGAGAGCAGAAATTGCCCTGAGTCCTCCATGTGGCTCCACCAAAGTCAGAGGAAGCTACTCCAGGCTGGGGATTCCCAGAGACATCCCACTCTGCTTGTGATCCCAGATGCCTCCAAGATAAGCTCACCATTTTACTGATGGTGATGGCCAGTTTACTTATGCACAGTTTTAATGGTTACTGTGTTATATTACATTATGCTAAATTTTGCTGCTTTGGGCTACAACATTGATGTTTCATAGTGTCGTATACATGTTTGCTGTCTGCCTCATTTTACCAGAATGTAGCCACTTGGAATAGTGCTTAGCACAAAACACTTATGGGATGTTTACTGACAAACACTGTTAGGAAGTTTATTAAAACCAATATCTTCCCTGTAGCTTTAAATCACGCATGTCTTTTCCACAAGCCGTCCCCTCAAATGTCTGACACAGAATCCATGCTCTTCTCATGCTTCTTCTTTGCCAAAATGCTAATTAGACCCATCGGACCCACACAGCAACTCTGCGAATCCAGATCTGTTGCGTTTACGTCTATATCTCCTCTCATGGTGCTTATACCTCCTGAGAGCAGGGGCCATGTCTGTTGTATTCTGCTTTGTTTCCCAAGACCTAGAGTAGCCCCTGGCACGTGGTGAGTGTTTAAATGTGTGTTTAGTTGAATGCATGCCTGAGTGCACAGGTGCACTAATAGAAACTGAACTGATTGGCTCTATTAAGTCTCAGACTGTTCAGCATGATTATTAGACTTCTTTTCAAAACAGGGAACTGCGTCTGTGTTGTCAGTGAACATCAAGGGATAAAAACATCCGTCTGAAATTTGTAGATTGCCTATTTACCCTTGAGTATAAGAACCTTCCTTTTCACCTTCTCGTGGAGACTCTTGCAAGATCATGTTTGCTTCCTTTCCCGCTTTAAAGACACATTTAGCAAGTGAGTTCAGGCTCTCACCTTCTTTAGCCATTACTAATTTAGTGCCTTCCTTGTTTATCTTTATTATTTGCTCCCATAGAATATCTTTTCCCACTGTATAAGCACTTGTCAGGCTGTACTAATTCAGTCTTCTAGAAAACTCTATATTTTCAAATAAAAGCAGTTGTTATCCTGTTTATATTTTGGTCCTAACTTCTCTTTTTTTAAAGAGCTATGAACTTTTGGGGAGAAATGTTTTAATATTTTCCTTCTTATTCTTAAGAATAGTTTAACCTTATTTTTTTAAAAGGAGAAAGAAAAGATGGTTTTTCCAAGGCTAACCAGCTTTCCTCCAGCCTCTGGATTTGACTATCAATAACATGGAGCATGTTAGTAGACATTCTCTGTTTCCTATAAAGTCATCCTGCCTTTCGCATCCATCCTTTAGAGCCAGAGACATCTCTACTGGCCTAGGGCAATGCCATTCAGTGATTTATAAATCACCTATCAAAACTGAGGAAAATACTTGCATAAAGCTCGTAGAAGCCTGATCATTTGGAAGGGATTTAGCTGGGAAACATTTGAAAGAGAGAAAGGCACGTGCCTTCAGCAGAATTGGCCTAACCTTCTCTCTCATAAACCAGAATTCCCAGCCGACTGGGGGCTTTGATCCTGGCCCCAGTAGTTTCCAGGGTTTATTCTTGCCAAGGCTTGTTTCCTTGCTCAGCCACCTGCCTGGACAGTAATCACTGCCCTGTCATCATAGCCGGGTGGCCTCCCCCTACACTCCTAGCTTGCCGAACACCTCCTATACTACCTGAGCTGGTGCCTAAAAGGTAGTCTATAGGCATGAAGGCAAAGCTTTTAATCTTTAGAGCCCCAAACTAGAAAGAGGATGCATCCTGATTCTAGTAACTGTCCTTTCAAGAAAAATTCCAGACCCTGAGATAGCATTCTTCCCTCCCTTTATGCACATGCTGCTTTAGTGGTGAAGGGAGTTAGGGAAGCAAATTATTGTTTAATAAGCACATTTTTATTAAGCCTTCTATTTGACTATGAATAATTAACCAGTTAAATATTAAATAATTAACTGAGTACAATAGATTAAAAAACAAATTTATAGACGTCTTCTGTATTCATCCCTTTTCCTCACTGGGTCGAATCCAAAAGCTGCCAGCACTAGTTATAAAGGTAATACAGCAATAATTATTTTTGTGAGCACCTACTGTGTGCCAGCTGTTATGCTAGGTTCTTTCTATATCTATCACTAACCATTCAGGGAATCCTGTGAGATAGGATGACTAATACCGATTTACAGATAAAGACACTAATAATTGGAAAAGTAAACTTGCCCAAGATCAGTCTGCTAGTTTGTGGCAAGGCCAAAATTATACAAGGTTTCTCGGATGCTGACCCCAAGCCTGATCTCTTCCACTCTCTGCTTCTCTGCCATTGCCACAGGGGTTTTACTGAGTGCACATTTCCAGATTATCTGTGGAAAGGGGTTCAGGAATGGGTTATGTGGAACACATGGCCAAGGATGCAATTTTCACCCTCTGGAAGGAGACTTCCAGCCTCCGCAGTCTTCCAGTCTGTCCCAAATGATGCCATCTTTTCCTTTAAGTGCATATGAAAGAACGTTTTGATTGTTGCAAACCACAGTTAGTTCAATGATCATCTGTTTGTCTGTAGGAAGGATCACTTCTGGGTGTTTGTGCTACCACTAAAAGGTATTATGTGAGTCAGAAATAAGGTGTCAGTGACATAGTTAGTAACATGCATTTTCTCCCGAGCTGATCAGGAATTGGCTCACTTTTTATAAACTCAAGTTAACATGATTTGGCTTAGAAATGACAGAGTGATATATCAGCCCCAGATTTAAAATTTGGGAAATTCTCTCAATGCCTCTCAAATTCTTTTATTTTTTTCTTTGTCAAAAAATGCATTTTTAAAATTTATACTTTAAGTCCTGGGGTACATGTGCAGATTGTGCATGTCCGTTACACAGGTATACACATGCCATGGTGGTGGTTTGCTGCATCCATGCCCCGTCATCTACATTAGGTATTTCTCCTAATGCTGTCCCTCCCCAATGCCCCCACCCCCTGCTATTCCTCCCCTAGCCCCCTAACCCCCAGGCCCTGGTGTGTGATGTTTCCCTCCCTGTGTCCATGTGTTCTCATTGTTCAACACCTACTTACGAGTGAGAGCATGCAGTGTTTGGTTTTCTGTTCTTGTGTCAGTTTGCTGAGAATGATGGTTTCCAGTTTCATCCATGTCCTGCAAAGGACATGAACTCATCCTTTTTATGGCTGCATAGTATTCCATGGTGTGTATGTGCCACATTTTCCTTGTCCAGTCTATCATTGATGGACATTTGGGTTGGTTCCAAGTCTTTGCTATTATAAACAGTGCCACAATGAATATACGTGTGTATGTGTTTTTATAATAGAATGATTTATAATCCTTTGGGTATATACCCAGTAATGGGATTGCTGGGTAAATGGTATTTCTATTTCTAAATCCTTGAGGAATCGCCACACTGTATTCTACAATGGTTGAATTAATTTACGCTCCCACCAACCATGTAAAAGCATTTCTATTTCTCCACATCCTCTCCAGTATCTGTTGTCTGCTGATTTTTTAATGATCACCATAATTATGAATAATTTTCTATGGCTGCTGTGACACATTATCACAAACTTGGCAGCTTAAAACAACAGAAATGTGTTCTCTTGCCTTTATAGAGGCCAGAATTCTGAAATCAGTTACACTGAGCTGAAATTGAGATTTGCAGAGTGAAGCTCCTCCTGGAGGATCTGAAGAAAGTGCATTCCTTCCCTCTTCCACCTTCTGGTGGCTGCTGGTATACCTTGAGTTGTTGCCCTCTCTCTCCAGTCTCTGCCTCAGTGGTCACATTGCCTTCTCTTCTCTTCTGTGTTTGACTTCTTCTCATCTATGTGAACTCTCCTTCCACTTCTCTTTTTAAGGACACATTTGATTGAATTTAGATCCCATCTTGATAATCCAAGATATTCTCTCCATCTCAAAGCACTTAATCCTATCTTTCTCATATAAAGTAATGTTCAAAGGTTCCAAGGATTAGGATCTGATGCCTTTCAAGGATATTTTTCAGCCTACCACAGATAGTAGTAATATTCATAAAAGGCTTACAGTATATAAGACACTAATCTAAGCCTTTACATGTATTAACTCATTTATATCTCAAAATAGCCCTTGATGTTGTTTTAGTCATTATCCTCACTTTGTGAGGAAGCTAAGACAAAGAGAAGTTAAAAAACTTGTCTATCTAGTAGAGCCAGGATTTGGCTCCAGAGTCTCTCATTACTGTACTGTACTGCTTCTCAGCATTGCTTACCAATCAACAGAAATTTAGATGGAAACCATGACCTCTAACTGTGGGACTTTTAATGGTGAGCTTTTAATACCATTATGCAGTTAGCTTCTTGTACTCAGAAATATATAATGAGCTCCTGATAATTTCGGAGAATGGCAAAAAAGAATATCTAGGATGCTGTCACCAATTGTTTCAAAACTGTTGGAGTGGGATTAATGAACATACTACTGGGCGATAGTCCAGTAACCAAATTCTTAGCACTACTTTTCAGTCTAGAACATTTCTATTTTACAAGGCTTCTTCTCCTCAAAATGACTAAGAAATTCTGATGAGTGCTTGATGACGTTTGTGTTCTTGCTCCCTGCAGAAAGCTGCAGCCAAGGAGTCTTAATATGCACAATATAATAGGAAACAAAGTCTCAGTGATAATGATGGTTAGGTTATTTTGTACCAGTCATTTAAAAGATGAATGTGTTTCTTTAAACACACACATTTTCTTAATGACTAAAATGCTGAGATTTTTAAGCTTAGCTTCTGATCTATTCTCCAAAAGAGGCATGTTAGCTACATATATCATTATGTTTGCTATTTTGGTCTAAATCCAACAATATCTAATTTATTATGTTATTAAGAACCCTAACATTGCATATGGAGGGATGAATCCGACCACATTTAATATGACCTCCAGTGATTTAATATGTCTCCAGTGATTTTTCTAAATATTCTATACATGCTTTGCTGAGAGTTTCCTCCTTTCCATCTTTTAGCCCACATTTTTTTT
>NW_016107765.1:1046150-1064195 GCF_001604975.1 Cebus imitator | reverse complement strand
AGTAGCTGGGATTACAGTCTTGTGCCACCATGCCTAGCTAACTTTTGTATTTTTAGTAGAGACAGGGTTTCACCATGTTAGCCAGGCTGGTCTTGAACTCCTGACCTCATGATCCGCCCACCTTGGCCTCTCAAAGTGCTGGGATTACAAGCATGAGCCACTGCGCCTGTCCAGCCGCATGTTTTTTAAGAACACTAATTGGTACATATTTTAATCATTTGTCCTCAGTCAATCAAAAATATCCATATATAGATATCTTATTTCCAAATGGCTTTGTTGATTTTTTTAGATATGCCAAGGATTTGCTATTAGACACTAAAAGCCACTATTATGTTTTTTTCTCCACGAATAAATACGTTTAGATGTATGAGCTTAAATAGATTCCCGACTTATTAAAACTAAATTCTTAAGTCTGCTAAACTGACTTAACATAAAAATCACATTGTCATTTACGTTTCTAGCAGAAGAGACAAAAGCCAGTTGCCAAGGTACAAATAATAAACTTAAAGTAAGACCTTTCTTTTCATTTTTTGCTTTCTACCACTTTGTTAGAGAACTATTATTTGGATTAATCCTAAAGAAAAGTAGGAAGGAATATAGAGGCTTATAATTAGATTTCTACCATAGATAAAACTGCCAAAAATTAAAGATGATATTTGAAAAATGAAATTATGGGAGTTGTTATATCTATTTCCTGAATACATTGCAGGCACAGAGAAAAACAAGTAAAATACTAGGAAATTTAGGGCATACATGTGTGTAGTAGAAAGGTAGTATTTGAACATTTTAGGAGTGCTGGCTGCCTGCCAATGATGATTACATAAATCCTCAAGCCAATATTATAATAAGCTAAGCTTATTCACATCTTAGGATGCTAGAACGTACTCCCATTCCCTAGCGTAGAATAATCTTATCTCAGATAGCCATATGGCCCTATCCTTCCTCAGGTTTCTTCTCAAATCCAGTATCCTCAAAGAGTCTCTCCTTCCTTTATCTTAAAATCTGAACTTTATTTAAATGTTTTAATTGACAAATTATGTAATTTGTGAGGTACAATGTGATGTTTTGATATAATTTGCACTGTGGAATGATTAGACAAATTGACAATCTATCACCTCAAATGTTTTTCATTTTGTGAAAACGTTTAAAATCTACTCTTTCAGCAATTTTTAAATATACAATGCACTATTATTTATTATAGTTAATATTCTGTGCAATTGATCATTAAAGTGTATTTCTAGCCTAACTGAAGTTTTATACCTTTCTATCAATGTTTCCCCTTTCCCTATCTTATCCTCTCCTCCAGCCTCTGGTAACTATCATTCTACTCTCTACTTTCATGGTGGAAATATAGATTAGTATAGCCATCATGCACAGTATGGAGGCTTCTCAGAAAACTAAAAATAGAATTATGATATGATCCAATAATCCCACTTCAGGATATGTATCCAAAGGAATTAAAATTGGTATGCTGAAGAGATATGTTCATTAAAGTATTATTTACAAAAGATATGGAAGCAACCTAGATGTCCATCATCCTCAGATGGATGAATATCGAAAATATGGTATATATACACAATTAAATACGATTTAGTCTTTAAAAGAGGGAAAACTTTGTTATTTGCAATAGCATGGATGTATCTGAAGTGAAATAATCCAGGCACTGAAAGACAAATACTGTGTAATCTCAGATGAGAGCTGGTGTGTTCAGGTAGTATGGCCACAGAAGTGCACAGTCTCATATGTGAAATCCACGAAAGTGCTTTTGGACAATCCTATCAAAAGTAGCAACCCCTGCTACTCTATCTGTCTCTGCTTGTTTTATCTTCTTGACATTTATCAGCACTTCATTTTATATTATGTGTTTATTTGTTAATTATTTGTTTATTTTCTCTCTCCCTCCTCCCCTAGACCAGGATTTGGTACAGAGTGGGTGTCCAATACATATTTTCTATTCTTACTATGCCCCCATCTCCTGCTTTCAAATACACACTTTGTTTGTTTATTTCTTTCAATTGATTACATACTTATATACAGACACTTTACGAAGGATGCATTTGAAATATTTTTTAAATGCAAGAATAAATAACCAGAAGTAAAATGAATTGTTCAAGGTCACATTGCTGTTAATAATTGTGAAGGGTCATTTACCCTACTTGCAATCTAAGTTAGCTGGCCATAGTTTCATGCATGCTGACAGAAGACATGAGACTCTTGATTCAGAAACAAAGGACTTTATTTTCATGGCATAGCCCGAAGAACGAGCATCAAGTTTGTATTAGTTCCCTTTGTGCTCTCCTCAATCCATCGGCCTCATGGAGGTGATGTGGGGTTGCCCAAGTTGATGTTATATGTACAGGAAGTAAATCTGTGTCACAGCTGAGGGACTCTGAGCTTAAAGAATTTGAATATGTTAATGAGTAGTAAGCAAACCTGACCTCTGTTCCAGAACAGTCACTATCGCTATCATCCAATATAAAACATACTTGGAAAGATTAGAGTAGACTGTGCCACTGCTCACAAGACATGAAGAAAGGCTAGGGATCCATGGGGAATTGCCTTCCAACATTTGCAAGTTATTAAATATGTGGGTGCTATTCCTAACTCTGAATTTAATGTTCAGAGTATAGTAACTACTCAGTGAAAGTCAAATATTCTCATTTGACATATTGCCTTTGCATATTTGAGTTTCTGCTTTATTTCTGAAAATGTGTACTATGAATATTGGGATAGATTTATCTTGGTGACAGTGTTATACGAGAAAAAATATCAGTTGTGATCTAATCAAAGTTGAACTCTATTCTGAACACATTGAGAAAGGAAGCCCCATTACAACAAATCACTAAATGAATATAGACATATCATGAACATTACATATCTTGTAAAACAAAATGAATTCATGTAATTGTACAGGGGAGACTGTCAAGACCATCTTACCCAGTTTGTCCTCCTTCCCCAGTTTTGCCAGTTTGCTTGTGAGGAAATGAGTTGAGGGACTAGGTCACTTGTCCACGACATATTGAGATAAAAGCAAAGTGGGGAATGTGATAGTCATGATGTAGTAGCGTGTTTTTAACAATAACTTGAGTCTTATCTTCTCATACTGAATTTTTAAAGAGATTCTCAATATAGCTGGTTTGATTTAACTGACTCTGTACTTATCCAGGACAGTGAGGGGCAGCTCAGGCCTGAAGTTGATGAAGTTGAGATGAATTGCAAGGAAAGCCACTGGCTGCATGAGGTTAAGAATACAGATTAAAACTATGGGAAATCTTAACAGAATCAATTAATCAATACTTATCTACTGAGTGGGAAACAGTACATCATAGTAGGTGTAAGCCCTGGCATCAGATATGGGTGTGAATTCCTACTTGATTTAGCTTTTCAAAGTTATTTAATAGTGTGTTGCCTCAGATCATATATAGTTTAGACATAGTTATATCTTTATTATAGGATTAGATGAATAAAATGCATACATACTGCTTAGCAAAGTTCATACATAGTGAACACTTAATATTATTAGGATCATTTAAACAGTTACGTACCCTAGATTTAGGGTGAATGTCATCTACTGGTCCTAGATCCTTTCCCTAGCCTTCTCTGTCTTGCTCTCTGCACTTAGAGAAATAAGCCATTTTTTTTCCTTCAGTGGGTGAGTTTGAGCTCAGCACAGGGAACCCTGGTAGGGGGTTGAGAAAGGGAGGGAAGGATCACTATAAGATTACTGTGAAATCCATAAAAAGTCTTAGCTTCTGTTAAGCTATCCTTTTCACACTGTCCTCTGTACTTCAAAGTTCTGGTGACGGCCTCCACCTCCTTGCCCACCACCTATAGTGAGGCCCACTAATACTGGTCATGGGGCATTCCATTGCCCTGTGTGGTCTCCTTAACCCTTGCTCCCAATTTTATAAAGTCTTTTCATTCAACTATCCTCAAATTATCTTAATCTGATTGTGCTCTCCAATTCTTGCTGATGCATCATTTTCCCATTTGATCTTTAAAATAACTCCATGTGTTATGTATAATTTTCATTGAACATGTGAAGCTGCTGTGGCTTAGGTGAATTAAACTAATTTCCAAAGAGAGTTGACTAATAAATGACCATGTCAAGACCAGAATCCAGTTCCAAAGCCCATGACCACTTTTTTTTTTTTTGACATGGAGTCTTGCTCTGTCAACCAGGCTGGAGTGCAGTGGTGTGATCTCAGCTTACTGCAACCTCTGCCTCCTGGGTTCAAATGATTCTTCTGCCTCAGCCTTCTGAATAGCTGGGATTACAGGCGTGTGCCTCCACACCTGGCTAATTTTTTGTTTTTTCAGTAGATACAGGGTTTCACCATGTTAGCCAGGATGGTCTCGATCTCCTGATCTCATGATCCACCCACCTTGGCCTCCCAAAGTGTTGGGATTACAGGCATGAGCCACCACACCTGGCTACCCATGACCATTTTAATATGCCATGTTTATGTCCTTCTAGCACATTCCCTAGATTATAGTCGATGGTAAGACTCTGTTTTATTACTCTTAGTATCTAGTCCTATTACATTCCAAGTACATGGCAGCTATTCAGTAATATTTTTAAAACTCTCTATCAGATGTAATTTAAATTTGAAGGTTATTTTTAGAGAGGCACAAATACCATTTCAGCAATATTGCATTTCATGTCACATAATCTGAGCATACTGTTTTGTGGTCTGACAATAATCTTACTACTTAAGCATTGGCTGCCAAAGAACAACACACTGTTCACGAGGAAACGCTGTTGGTGAGTTGCAGGGGAAAGAGGAGGGTGACTTCATGAGTAAGTCTGGAGAATTATTCTGCTGATTTCTCTTTTAAAAAATAAATTTTATTGAATATATTTAAACAACATGACATTGTAAGATACATATATACACACACACATAGGCACATATATTAAAATAGTTACTACAGTGGGACAAATTCATCATCTCACATAGTTACTCAGTTTTTTCTTTTTTTGCCCTGTGGCATGCGCAGTTATAGTCCATGCATTTAGCAGAAATTCTGATTACAATACATTATTATTAACTATAGTTCTCATGTTGTATATTAGACACATTCGATATTTCAACTCTTTCATCCTATATCTTTGCTACTCTATATTCTTTGACCTATATATCTCCATTTTCTTTCCCCAACCCTGATCCTGGCAAGCACTGTTTTTATTCTCTGTCTCTATATATTGGACCTTTTTTTTTTTTTTTTTTTTTTTATTTTTTTTTTTTTTTTTTTTTTTTTTTTTTTTTTTTTTTTAAGATTCTCCATTTACGTGCGGTCGTGCAATATTTTTCTTTTTGTGTCTGGCTTATTTCACTTAGCATAATGCCTCCAGGTCCATCCACTTTAAGGCAAATGGCAAGATCTACCCCCTTTGTTAAGGTAGAATAACATATACATATGCACACACGTCTACATATACACATGCACACTACTGCTTTTTTATCCATTTTTTCATTGACAGACACCTAGAGTTTTTTCTATATCTTGACTATTGTAAATAGTGCTACAATGAACACAGGAATAAAGTACAGAGGCTTTACTAGGAGGTGATTTTATTGCCTTTGGGTGTGTACCCAGAAAAGGGATTGCTGGATTATGTGGTAGTTCTATTTTTAATTTCTTTAGGAACATCCATATTGTCTTCCATAATGGCTGCACCAATCTGTATTCCCACCAACAATATGTGAGAGTTTCCTTTCTTCCACCTTTGCAAACACTTGTTATCTGTTGTCTTTTTGATAATAATTATCCTAACAGGTATGAGGGGGTATCTCACAGTGAGTTTGATTTGCATTTCCCTGATGACTAGTGATGTTGAGCACATTTTCATATACCTCTGACCATTTTATATCGTCGTTGGAGAAATTACTATTCAAGTCCTTTGCTCATTTTTAATAGGTTTATAGATTTTCTTACTGTTGACTTATGTGAGTTCTTTATAAATCTTGGATATTAACCCTTTACCTCGTATATCATTTGGAAATATTTTTTACCAGCCTGTAGGATGTCATTTCATTTTGTTTATTATTTCCTTTGCTGTGCAAAAACTTTTTAGTTTGATGTAGTCCCATTTATTTATTTTTGCTTTTGTAGCCTGAGGTTTTGGTATGACAGCCAACAAATTATTGCCAAGGCCAAAGTAAAAGAGCTTTCCCTCTATGTTTCCTTTCAGGAATTTCACAGTTTCACATCTGATATTTAGGTATTTTATCCATTTTGAGTTAATTTTTGTGTATGTTGTTAAGAGTCCACTTTCATTCTTCTCAGCACCATTTATTGAAAAGACTATCCTTTTTTCATCATGTCTTTTTGGCATTCATGTCAAAAATTCATTGACCATATATGTTTGGATGTGTTTCCAGAACCTCTACAGTGTTCCACAGCTCTAGGCATCTGTTTTTCCTCCCATACTACACTGTTTTGATTACTATAGTTTTGTAATATAATTTTAAATCAGTAAGTTTGATGTCCCTCATTTTCTTCCCCCAGAATTGCTTTGACTATTTGGAGTCACTTGTAGTTCCACAAAAATTTCAGGATTTTTTTCTATTTCTGAAAAATGCCATTGAGATTTTGATAAGGATTACATTGAATGTGTATATTGGTTTAGGCAGTATGGACATTTTAACAATATTAATCCTTTTGATGCATAAACATGGACTATCTTTTTATTTATTTGTATCCTTTTCAATTTTGTCCTCCGTGTTTTGTAGTTTTTAATATATAGGTCTTTCACCTTCTTGGTTAAACTTATTAGTAAGTTTCTTTTTTTAATGCTATTGTAATGGGGTTATTTTCTCAATTTCTCTTTTGGCTAGGTTATTTTTTGTGTCTAGAAATGCCACAGGTTTTTGTATGTTGCTTTTATTTATTTATTCACTTATTTATTTATTTCGAGATGGAGTCTTGCCTCATTCCCCAGGCTGGAGTGCAGTGGTGTGATTTCAGCTCACTGCAACCCCTGCCTCCCAGGCTCAAGCCATTCAATTGATGTGATTATGTGGTTATTGTCTTCTAGTCTGTTAATGTGATATATCACATTAATTGATTTACATGTGTAAAACCAGCCTTGCCTTCCAGAGATAAATCCCATTTGATGATAATGTATGCTTTTTTTGATATGCAGTTGAATTCAATTTTGCTAATATTTTATTGAGGATTTTTTGCCTCAATATTTATCAGTGATATTGGCCTGTAGTTTTATTGCTTTGTGGTGTCTTTGCCACAGGTTCATGATGACAGTGGTCTTGTCAATGTGTTAGGAAGTATTCCCTCTAGCTCTATTATTTTGGAAGAGTTTAAGAAACGTTAATATTAATTACTTGTTGAAAGTTTGGTAGAATTAATCTGTCATGTGTTCCTGGGCTTTTCTTTGTGGGAGGTTTTACTGCTTTACTCTTTTGTGTGTTATTGGTCCATTCAGGCTTTCTATTTCTTCCTGATTCAACTTTGCCAGGTTGTATTTTACTAGGAATTTATCCACCTCCTTTAGGTTATCAGATTTTTTAACATGTAATTGTTCATAGTAATTCTTTAGTATCCTTTCATTTCTTAGGCATCTGTTGTAATGTTTCTACTTCCATTTCTAATTTTTTGTTTTTGAACCTTGTCTCTCTCTGTCTCTCTCTTTCTCCTGGCTAAGGATCTCTTGATTTTGTTTACTTTTTCAAAAAAAGTAACTGTTAGTTTTATTGATTTTTAAGTGTTTTTTCTTTTCTCTATTTGATTTATTTGTGTTCTGATCTTTATTATTTTCTTCCTTCTGCTCTTTGGGTTTTACTTGTTCTTTTTTCTAGTTCCTTGAAGCACAATATCAGGGTATGTATTTGGAATCTTTCTTCTTTTTCAATATAGGCATTTATTGCCATAAACTTTGTTGTTATAACTGCTTTTAAGCTGCATCCCATAGGTTTTGGTATATGGTGTTTCCATTGTTGTTTGTCTCAAGATATTTTAAAGTTTCCCTTTTGACTTCTTCTTTGATTCATTTGTTGTTCAGAGCATGTTGCTTTATTTCCACATATTTGTGAATTTTCCAAAATTCCTTCTGTTGTTGATTCTAGTTTCATACCATTGTGGTTGGCAATAATACTTGATATGATTTTAATCTTAAAATTTGTTGAGAATTTTTATGTGGCCCACCATATGGTCTATCCTGGAGAATGTTCCATGTGCGCTAGAGAAAAGTATATATTCTGCTTCTGTTGGATGAAAAGTTTTGTGTATATCTGTTAGGTTCATTTTGTCTAAAGTAAAGCTCAATTTCAGTATTTACTTATTAACTTTCTGTCTGGTTGATTTGTCCATTGTTGAAACTGGGTGACATGGTTTGTCTCTGTGTCCCCACCCAAATCTTATCTCAAATTGTAATCCAAACCTGTCAAGGGAGGGAACTAGTGGGAGGTGATTGGATCATAGGGGTGGTTTCCCCCATGCTGTTCTTGTGATAGAGTGAGTGAGTTCTCATGAGATATGATGGTTTAGAAGTGTGACACTTTCCCTGCACCTCTCTTTCTCTCCTGCCACCTTGTGAAGCAGGTGCTTGCTTTTTCTTTGCCTTCTGCCATGATTATAGGTGTCCTGAGGCCACTCCAGCCATGCAGAACTGTGAGTCAATTAAACCTATTTTCTTTATAAATTACCCAGTGTCAGATAATTCTTTATAGAAGTATAAAAATTGACAAATACAGAAAATTGGTACCAAAAAAGTGGGGCATTGCTATAAGGATACCTGAAAATGCAAAATTGATTTTGGAACTGGGTAATGGGCAGAGCTTGGAATGATTTGGAGGGCTCAGAAGAAGACAGGAAGACATTGGAAAGTTTGAAATTTCTTAGAAACTTGTTGAATGATTTTGACCAAAATTCTGATAGTGATATGGACAATGAAGTCTAGGCTGAGGTGGTCTTGGATGGAGATGAGGAACTTATTGGGAACTAGAGTAAAAGTCACCCTTGCTATGTTTTAGCAAAGAGACTGGAAGTATTTTGTCCCACCCTAGAGATTGAGAGAGACAACCTAGAGTATATGGCAGAAGAAATTTCTAAGCAGCAAAGCATTCATGATGTGAACTGACTTCTGCTAAAAGCATACAGTCATATATGTTGACAAAGAGATGATCTGAAAATCAAATTTATGTTTAAAAGAGAAGCAGGGCATAAAAGTTTGGAAAATTTGCAGCTTGACCATGCAGTAGAAAACAAAAACCAATTATCTGGGGAGGCAGAAATTTGCATAAGTAATCAGGAGCTGAATGTCAATAGTCAAGACGGTGGGGGAAATGTCTCCAAAGCAAGTCAGAGACCTTTGCGGCAGCCCCTCCCATCACAGGCCCAGAGGTCTAGGAGGGATAAATGATTTCAAGTGCTGGGATCTGGGCTGCTGCTGCTCTGTGCAGCCTCAGAACATGGCGCCCTGCACCCCAGCCACTCCAGTTCCAACCATGGCTAACAGGGGCCAAGGTACAGCTTGGGCCATGGCTTCAGAGGGTGCAAGCCCCAAGCCTTGGCAACTTCCACATTCTGTTGGGCCTGTGGGAGTGCAGAAGGTATGAATTGAAGTTAGGGAAGCTCTGCCTAGATTTCAAAGGATGTATAGTTTGATATTGTGAAATATATATATTTGGTCTTTGACCCCATTTTTGGCATACAACTCTTAAAATCCTTAGAATCTCCAAAGTGATGTATTTTTGTATGACTGATGGCTGGCAGCTCTTAGGTAGCTTCATTCTAAAGCTGATCACAAGAAGGATCAAGGCATGATTAGAGGGTTGGGACTTTCATCCACACCCCAAACCTCTAGGATGGGGAGAGGGACTGAAGGTTAACTTGATCATGCCATTCTTGCATTGCTATAAAGAAATGCCTGAGACTGATTAATTTATTAAAAAAAGAGGTTTAATTGGCTCATGAGTCTGCAGGCTATTTAGGAAGCATCGTGGCTTCTGCCTCTTGGGAAACCTCAGGAAGCTTTCAGTCATGACAGAAGGCAAAGGGTAAGTGAGGTGTCTCACATGTCAGGACCAGGAGCAAGAGAGGGCCTAAGTACTACACTTTTAAACAACCAAATCTCATACTGAGAACTCACTCAGTATCCTAAGGATGGTCTCAAGAGGATGGTGCTAAACCATTCATGAGAAACTGCCCTCAAAATCCAATCACCTTCAACATCGGGGACTACAATTGACTATGAGATTTGAGTGGGTACACAGCTCCAAACCATGTCAATTGCCAATAGACAATGGTTTAATCAATCATGCCTACATAAATACCCAAAAGGACTGGCTTTGAAGAGCTTCCAAGTAGCTGAACACATGGAGGCTTGTAGGAAGATAAACAAGAACTCATCTACATGCTAGGAGGGTGGAGCATCCCAGCTCCATGGGGACAGGGGCTGCGGCACTCAGGACCCTTCCAGATCTCTTCCCGTATATCTCGTCATCTGGCTGTTTATTTGTATTTTAAAAGATATTTTTTGTAATAAACTGGTACGCATAAGTACTTCCCTAAGTTCTGTGAGCCACTCCAACAAATTGATCAAACTTGAGGAGGGGGATGTGGGAACTCCAGTTTATAGCTGGTTGGTCAGAAGCATAGGCAAAATAATGTGGGGCTTGTGATTGACAGTGGTTGGGGGAGAAGTCTTGGGAACTGAACCTTCAACCTGGGGGAGTTGATACTTTTTCCAGGAAGACAGTGTCAGAATTGAATTGGAAGACACTCATTTGGTATCTGCTGCAAAGTTGATTGGTTGCGTGGTGGTAAGGAGTATCCCCCCATACACATACATGTGGTCACAGAAATTTTCTGTGTTAATTGTTGTTGAGAGAGAAAATAGATAAAACACTTTGAATTTGTGTGTTTTTTCTGCTCAGACTTGGCGTCTCTAAAATGTAAAGAACTCTGGGACTCTGGATGCAGATGAAAGAGGTGGATTTTTGTTTTGAAAGAAGCTGAGGGAGGGAGGTGGATGTGTTTTGCTATGTTTTGAATTTAATTCTTTTCCTGCATTGTAGAATCTGATTTCCTACAGAAAAGTTCAGCATCTGTTTTGTGATTTGATGAATGGCTTTGAGCTGTTAATTTAATTGCTTCCTAGTAAGACACTAATGACCTTTTTGTTCCACTAAATACTAGTGTGTTTAGTTATAAATTAACCATAACAAAACACTTGGAGCTCCAATACTTAACAATTCATATTGCTCAGGTTCAGGCTGTAGCAACCAGTGTTGGTGTTATATATGACCTGTGGATTTTGCTTCCAAAATCTGTCATATGTGGAAAGGCCGTTAAATTTCTCATAACAGCCAAATTCAGAAAAAAAGACCACTGCAGTATAAGCAGACAAAGGAGAAGAAAATAGAAAAATATCTCAACACCTCTCTAGGTCTGAGAAATCTCATTTGACATTTTCAGCTGAGGAGCTGGAGACCTGGAGTTTGGATGTTTCCAGTCCCAACTACCTCATAATTGCTTACTCTCTGGATAGCCACCAAGCATGGGGTGGTGGTAGGGGAATTAAGCTAAAAGTTTGGGCCCCCACATCTATCGATCACCAGGTTTCATATTTTCCTTCAAGAGTGAGAACATCTTTATATATTTCATGGGAATAAATATTAATTCAGCACTTCTCCAGTTCTTCTCGTGTGGCTACTGAGTGTTGATTTGATTGGTTATTGAAATTAGGGCCTTGAAGCTCCCACTGAACTTTAATTGGCTTCCTCTTGGAATACTGCCAAGTAAGATCTTCTCCCAAAGGCCCCCAACTAAACAGGGAGGCCAGGGAAGGTCTGGGTCTGCCTTTGGCAACTAGAGTAATGCAATTGCTTGGGACGTCTACATTATCAGGAGATTTATTCCCTGCGTTCTTTGAAATAGCACTTTCTCACTAACTAGGAATTCTCCCAAAGCTCCAAGATAAATATTTTTGGAAACCTTATGATATTTGATTTCCTCAAAATTGAGAGAAAGATAAGGTGCATATTCAGGAAGGAAAAAGGCAGGAATCTCACTCTCCACTCCTAGCCGAGGCATATTTGGTTTCCAAACTGCTTACAAATGGAACAGCTGCAAGAAATTGAAAGTGAGCTGAAGCTAGAGTGAAAGGATTGCATCGCTCCTCCATTTCCAGGACTCAGGGAGAGCTGCAGCGTGGAATTTGGACCTCCCACACATGCACTTGATTTTTATAGCAAAGTTGGTATGAGAGCCAAGGGACACCTTCACCAGAAGGAAAAGGGATTTTATAAAATTGAAGATTTGTGATAGTAATGTTAAAGAGGAGAAAGGAATAAGTGCGTAAGCCAGATCTTGAGTTCTTTTTTTAATCACTCCCACCCTAAACAACAACAACAATGTATTTAGCATTTCAATTACTGTATTATGCTTTAGGTAAAAGAATACCTTATTATTGAGATTAAATTTGAATCTTTTACAGGAAGCCTGTAAGGATTGATATTGTTAAACTTTGGGCTCTCTATATCTTTAGCTATTAGAAAAAGAATATATAAGTACTTTTTAAAATAGTGATTTAAATTTTTTATTTTTCTGGAAAGATGTGCTTTTAACCTTAGAACTTGCTCATAGCTCTTCATGTTAAGCATGGCCATGACGTTCACGTTAAGAATGGATTTTAATGTCTCTCAAGGTGAAACTCTACATTGAACATGCAAATCCCTGACATCAAATTCATTAGCCAATACTGTTAGCTCAACCTTCAGAATAAACCCAGAATTAGACTGCTTCTCACTACCCTCACTGATGCCATTTTTGTCTGAGCCACAATTACCTCTTACAATCAGTTCCGTTGGTCTCCCTGAATCAAATTCTGATTCCCTTTAGTCTTTTTGTCAAATCATATCTCAAGGCAGATGAAGTTACTCTTCTCCTCAATACGTGGTAAGAGCTTTTTATACCACTCAGTGCTAAAGTCTTACAGTTTCCAAGATCCTACATGGCCTTCTCCCTATCCCTTCCTTATGCTTTCTCTTTGATCTCCAGTCAGTTTTTATCCAGCTATGCTGGCCTCCTTGCTGAAATGCAGCTGAGAGTCTAGGAAGACTAAGGTGGGTTGTTCGCAGGAGAAAGTAACTAAGAGAGCTGTGTAGAGAAAAGAGCTGTAAAGAGAGAGGGGGAGCCGTGGATAATGACAGAGCGTTCCCTTGTTTACCCATCAGAGTACTGATCAGAGTAAACATGTGAGGAAACTACCTGAGGCCAGGGAAAGGACTTGTCAAAGGGAATAGAAGGAATAGTATCCAGTGCTCACAAAGGCTAGAAATAGCCAGACTGGAAAACGTCATATTTTATGCAACGTTGGAGCCCTTATCAGGGTCTTAACTTAGTAGTAGAAAATAATTAGCTCTCAACAAAATGCTATTCTTGTTCCATGTGACAGATCTTATAAGAAAGACCTGAAAAAAAATGATTTCAAATAAATTAACTGCATTACAGAACCAAGTATAAGAATATTTATAGAATATAAAAAGTCTAGCACTGAAAAAGGTAAAATCACAATATCTAGCATTACTCAAAGATCAGCATAAAAGAGGCAGAAAAATATGACTTTGAATAAGAAAACTCAATCAAAACTCATCTAGAACTGACACTGGTATTAGAATTGCAGACAAGGACATTTAAACATCTATTATAATTGCATTTCATTTATTCAAAAGGCAAAATAGCACATAGAAGTCATGACATGGACTCAAATCTAAGTTCAAGAGAAAAAACTATATCTGATGTAGAAATGGAACATATTTGGGACTGGAGGAATCAGAGCAAGATGACTGAATAGGAGCCTCCAGTGATTATAACTCCAACAGGAATATCAAATTGAACAACTATCCACACACAAAAAAGTGCCTTCATAAGAACCAAAAGTAAGGTAAGCAATCACAGTACCTGGTTTTAACATCATATTAAGGCAAGAGGCACTCATGAAGATAGGAAAGACAATCTTTAATAGCCTATACCCTTCCTCCTGCCTGACAGCAGCTGCATAGCACAGAGAGAATTTATGTGTTCAGGGGTGGGAAAATTCAGCAATTGTACGACTTTGCATCGGAACTCAGTGCTGCCCTGTCACCATGGAAAGCAACATGGAGCAGAACTCAGCCAGGGCTCATGGAGGAAGCATTTAGGCCAGCCTCAATGAGAGGTAAATTGCCCATCCTAGAGGTTGGAAACTGAGTTCTAGCCAGCCCCACCACTGTGGTCTAAAGAACTCTAGGGTCCTAAATTAACTTGAAAGGCAGTCTAAAGCAAAAGGACTGCAATTTCTGGGCAAGTCTTCTTTCCATGCTGGGCTTGGAGCCAGTGGACTTGGGGTACATGTGACTTAGTGACACACCAGCACGGGTGGCCAAGGGAGTGCTTGCCTCACCCCTCCTCTAACCCCAGGTGGTGCATCTCACAGCTCTGGGAGAGACTCCTTCATTCTGCTTGGGAAGAGGAGAGAGGAGAGCAAAGAGGATTTTTGCCTTGCAACTTATATACAAGCTAAACCATGGTAGAATAGGGCACCAGTGAGAGTCCTGGGGCCCCATTCTAGGACCTTGCTCCTGGATGTCATTTCTAGACACATCCTGAGCCAGAAGGGAATCTGCTTCTTTGAAGGGAAAGGTCGAGTCCCAGCAGAATTTATCATTTGCTGACTAATGGGCCCTTAGGTCCTCGATAATCAGCAGTGGTAGCCAGGTTGTACTCATTGTGGACCTTGGGTGAGACACAGAGCTGGGCTGGCTTCAGATGTGACCTAGCATATTCCTAGCTGTGGTGACTATGGGGAAAGCCTCCTTTTTCTTGAGGAAAGGAGAGGGAAGAGTAAAGGGGACTTTACAGCTTGGGTGCCAGTAGAGTACCAAGCTCCCAGGGGTCCTTGATTCCAGTTCTTAGCTCCTGGACAGCATTTCTGGAACTTCCCTGGGCCTGGTGGGTCAGGTGGGACGTTGCCCTGACAGGAGAGACCCAGACCTGGCAGCAATCACCACAAGATAACTGAAGAGTCCTCGGGCCTTGAGTGAACATTGATGATAGACAGGCAGTGGTCACTGCGGGGCTTAGGTGAGACCTAGTGCTGTCTTTAGCTTTGGGGCTGATTCAGTGCAGTTCCAGTGGTGGTGGCCATAGCAGTGCTTGTGTCATCCCTCCCCCAGATCCAGGCAGCTCAGCACAGAAAGAGACACTCCATTTGTTTGGGTGAACGTAAAGGACGAGAACACACATTTCTTCATGGTATTCCCGAGGAATTCTGGATCTCACCCAAGACCAAGGCAGTACCTCTATTATGCTGCAAGAGCCACAGCATCACTAGGCTTATGGTGCCCTGTAATGCAGATATAGTGCAGTCACCAGAGGTTTACATCCCAACACCTGAGTTCCTTCGAAAACTTGAAAGTCTACCAAGAATGATGGGTACAAATAAGCCCAGATTTGCAAACACTACAATAAATTCCTAATGCTTCAATGTGCAGACATAGATAAACATTTACACATCAAGATCATCCAGGAAAATGTGACCTCACCAAACAAACTAAATAAGGCACCAGAGGCCAATCCCAGAGAGGCAGAGATATGTGACTTTTCAGACAGAAAATTCAAAATAACTGTTTTGAGGAAACCCAGCAAAATTCAGTATAACACAGAGAAGGACTTCAGAATCCCATCAGATAAATTTAATGAGGAGACTAAAATAATTAAAAAGAATAAAGTGGAAATTCTGGAGCTGAAAGATGCAATTGACATACTAAAGTGCCTTAACAGCAGAATTGACCAAGCAGAAGAAGAATTAATGCACTTGAAGACAGCTATTTGAAAATACAAAGTTAGAGGAGGCAAAAGGAAAAATAATAAAAAAGAATGAAGCATGCCTATAAAATCTAGGAAATGCCTCAGAAGGGCAAATCTAAGAATTATTGGCCTTAAAGAAGAAGAAGGAGAGAGAGAGAGAGAGAGAGAGAGAGAGAGAGAGAGAGCAGGATACAAATTTATTTGAGGATAATAACAGATAACTTTTAAGGCTAGAGAAAGATATCAATATTCAAGTACAAGAAGATCATAGAACACCAAGCAGATTTAACCCAAATAAGACTATCTCAAAACATTTAATAATCAAACTCTCAAAGGTCAAGGAAAAAAAAATGATCATAAAAGCTGCATGAGAAAAGTAACAAATAATATGCAAAAGAGCTCCAATACATCTGGCTGCAGACTTCACAGCAGAAACTTTACAGGCCGGGAGAGAATGGCATAGCATGTTTAAAGTGCTAAAAGAAAAAACTTCTATTCTATAATAGTATACCCAGTGAAAATATGCTTCAAACATGAAGGAGAAATAAAGCAAAGACTTTCCTAGACAAACAAAAGCTGAAGGATTTCATCAACACCAGCACTATCCTACAAGAAATGCCAAAGGAAGTTCTTCAGTCTGAAACACAAGAACATTAATGAACAATAACAATAATTATCTATACACATAAAATAAAAATGAGTGTAAAAACTCACTGGTAATAGTAAATACATAGAAAAACACATAATATTATAACATTGTAATTGTGTGTAAACTCCTCATGTCTTGAGTAGAAAGACTAAATGATTAACCTCTCAAAAATAATAACTATAACAACTTTTCAAGATAAAGACAACATAATAAAATGTAAATAAAAGCAATAGAAAGTTAAAAATGGGGATAAAGTTAATGTGTAGAGTTTTTATTAGTTTTCTCTTTGCTGGTTTGTTTTTTGTTTATTTATGCAATCAAGGTTAAGTTGCTATCAGCTTAAAGTAATAGGTTATAAAATCTTATTTGCAAGCGTCATGGTAACCTTGAATCAAAAAACAGATACACATAAAAAGGAAAGCATTTAAACATGGAGAAAATCACTTTCACCAAAAGGAAGACAGGAAGAAAGGAAAAAAAGGAAAAGATGATCACAAAACAACCAGAAAACAAATAACAAAATGACAGTAGTAAGTCCTTACTCATCAATAATAACATTGAATGTAAATGGATGAAACTCTCCAATAACAAAACATAGAGTGGCTAAATGGAATTTAAGAAAAGAAAAAAAAACAAGACCCAATGATTTCTTACCTACAAGAAGCACACTTTACCTATAAAGACCCTCATAGACTGAAAATAAAAACTTGAAAAAATATACTTTATGCAAATGAAACACATACTGTAAAAGGTACAGGAGTAGCTATACTTATATGACACAAAACAGATTTCAAGGCAAAAATTGTGAAAAAAGACAAAGAAGTTTATTATATAGTGATTAATTCAGTAAGAGGATATAACAATTATAAATATATATGCACCCAACAATGAAACACCCAGATATATAAAGCAAATTTTAGAACTAAAGAGAGAGATAGATCCCAATACAATAATATCTGGAGAATTCAATACCCCACTTTCAGCAATGGACAGATTATCCAGACAGAAAATAAACGAAAAAATATCAGACTTACTCTGCACTATAGACCAAATGGACCTAATAGATATTTACAAAACATTGTATCCCATGGTTGCAGAACACACATTCTTTTCCTCAGCATATGGATCATTCTGAAGGATAGATCATGTGTTAGGCCACAAAACAAGTCTTAACACATTTTTAAAAATTAAAATTACATTAAGTAACTTCTCTGACTACAGTGAAAAAAAGCTAGAAATCAATAGCAAGAGGAATTTTGGAAACTATACAAACACATGGAAATTAAAGAATATGCTTCTGATTGACCAGTGGGTCAAAAAAGAAATTAAGAAGGAAATTTAAAAATTCTTTGAAACAAATGAAAATAGAAATACAGCATATTAAAATCTATGGGATATAGCAAAAGTAGTACTGACAGGAAAGTTTATATAAATAAGTGCCTACATTGGGCCAGGCACGGTGGCTCATGCTTGTAATCCCAGCACTTTGGGAGGCTGAGGCGGGTGGATCACGAGGTCAAGAGATCGAGACCATCCTGGTCAACATGGTGAAACCCCGTCTCTACTAAAAATACAAAAAATCA
>NW_016107765.1:966703-1045982 GCF_001604975.1 Cebus imitator | reverse complement strand
CCTACATCACAAAAGGAAAAAAAAAAACTTCAAATAGAAAACCTAATGATACATCTTAAAGAACTAGAAAATTAAGAGCAAATCAAATCCGAAATTAATAGAAGAAAAGAAATATTAAAAATCAAAGCAGAAATTAATGAAATAGAAACAAAAAAATACAAAAGATTAATGAAATGAAAAGTTGGTTTTTTGAAAAGATAAAATGATAAACCTTAAACTGGATTAAGAACAAAAGGGAGAAGACTCAAATAAATAAAAGGGGGACATTACAGCTAATACCACAGAAATTCAAAGGATCATTAAAGGTTACTATGAGCAGCTATATGCCAGTGAATTGGAAAACCTAGAAGAAATTGACTAATTCCTAGACACATCCAACCTACCAAGATTGAACCATGAAAAATTCAAAACCTGAACAGGTCAATAACAAGTAATGAGATTGAAGCCATAATAAAATGTCTTTCAGCAAAGAAAATTTCAGGACCTGATGGCTTCACTGCTGAATTTTACCAAACATTTAAAGAAGAACTAATACCAATCCTTATTCAAACTGTTCTAAGAAAACAGAGGCGAAGGAATGCCATCCAAATTCATTCTATGTGGCCAGTATTCCCCTGACAGCAAAACCAGACAAAGACACATCAAAAAAAAGAAAGCTACAGGCCAATATCCCTGATGAACCTTAATGCAGAAATCCTCAACAAGATACTAGCAAAACGAATGTATCAACATACTAAAAAGATTATTTATCATGACCAAGTGGGATTTATTCCAGGGATAAATGATGATTCAACATATGTACAGCAATCAATATGATACAGTGTATCAATAGAATAAAGGAAAAAAACCATATGATCATTTTAATTGATGTTGAGAAGATTTTTGATAAAATTCTACATCCCTTCATGATAAAAACCCTCAAAAAACTGGGTATAGAAGACATATACCTTAACACAATAAAAGCCATATATGATATACTCACAGCTAGTATTGTACTGAACAATGAAAGACTTAAAGCCTTTCCTGTAAGATGTGGAACAAGATAAGGATGCCTACTGTCACCACTGTAATTTAATGTAGGACTGGAAGTCCTGGCTAGAGCAATCAGACAAGAGAAAGAAAGGGCATCCAAATTGGAAAGGAAGAAGCCAAATTAGCCTTGTTTGCAGATGATATAATCTTATATTTGGAAAAACTTAAAGACTCCACCAAAAAATATTTGAACTGATAAATTCAGTAAAGTTTCAGGATACAAAAGCAACATACACAAATCAGTAGCATTTCTACATGCCAACAGTAAGCAATCTGAAAAAGAAATCAAGAAAGAAATCCCATTTAGAATGGCTACAGGTAAAATAAAATACACAGAGATTAGCCAAGGAAGTAAAAATCTCTATGATGAAAATTATAAAATATTGATGCCAAGAAATTGAAGAAGACACAAAAAATTGAATGATAGTCCAAGTTCAAGGTTTTGAAAAATCAGTATTGTTGAAATATCTATACAATGCAAAGCAATCTATAGATTCAACTCAATATCTACCAAATATCAAATTCTTCGTAGAGAGAAAAAATAATCCTAAAATTTATATGGAACCACAAAAGACCCTAAATAGTCAAAGCTGTCCTTAACAAAAAGAACAAAATGGAAGGAATCACATTACCTGACTTTAAATTATACTACAGAGCTATAATAATCAAAACAGCATGGCACTGTCATAAAAATGGACATATAGAGCAATGGAACAGACTAAAGAACCAAGAAATGTATTCATACATCTACAGTTAACTCATTTTTTACAAAAGTGCCAAGAACATACTTTGGTTAAAGGACAATATCTTCAGTAAAGGGTTCTGGGAAAACTGGATATCCATAATAAGAAAAACGAAACTAGACTCCTGTCTCTCTCCATGTACAAAAATCAAATCAAAATGGATTAAAGAGTTAAATCTAAGATCTCAAACTGTAAAACTACTGAAATAAAACATTAGGGAAACTTCAGGATATTGGTCTGGGTGAAGATTTCTTGAGTAATGCCATAAAAGCACAGTCAACCCAAGCAAAAATGGACAAATGGGATCACATTAAGTTAAAGCACTTCTGTACAGCAAAGAAAACAAAAAAATGAAGAGACAACCTACAGAATGGGGGAAATATTTGCAAACTATACATTTATCAAGGGGTTAAAAACCAGAATATATAAAGAGCTCAAACAACTCAATAGAAGAAAGTCAAATAATCCAATTTAAAAATAGGGAACAGATCTGAATAGACATTTTTCAAAAGAAGACACACACATGGCAAACAGGTATGAAAAGGAGCTAAACAACATAGGTCATCAGAGAAATCCAAATCAAAACTATCTTTGCATCATCAATCGGAATATAATCTCATCCTAGTTAAAATGGCTTTTATCCAAAAAGCAGACAATAACAAACTCTGGCGAGGATGTTTAGGAAAGGGAATCCTCATACACTGGTGGTGGGAATGTAAATTAATAGAGCTGTTATAGAAATTGTTTGAAGTTTCCCTCTAAAGTGAAAAATAAGACAGTAATTATGACCATTACTGGTAATATGATCCAGTAATTCAACTGCTAGTTATATCAAAAGCAAAGACGTCAGTATTTTGAAGAGATGCCCATGTATATTGAAACATTGTTCACAATAGCCAAAATTTGGAAGCCATCTAAGTGTCCATCAACAGAGGAACGGATAAAGAAAATGTGGTATATATGCACAGAGGAGTACTACTCAGCCATTAAAAAGAATAAGAGCCTATCATTTGCAACAACATGGGTGGAACAGGACTACCTTCTATTAAATAAAATAAGCTAGGCACAGAAAGACAAACCACATATTCTCACTTATTTGTAGGAGCTAAAAATGGAAACAACTGAATTCATGGAGAGAGAGAGATAGTCGAATGATGGTTACCAGAGGCTGGGAAGGGTAGTGACAGTGTGGGTGACGGGGATGTGGGGATGGTTAATGGATACAAAAATACAATTAGAATGAATAAGATCCAGTATTTGATAGCACAACAGGGTGACTACCATCAACAATAATTTATTGTCCATTTAAAAATAAAAGAATATAATTAGATTGTTTTAACACAAAGAAAGGATAGATGCTTGAAGTGATAGGTATTCTGTTTATCCTGATGTGATTATTATGCATTGTATTCCTATATCAAAATGTCACCTATATCCCATAAATATATGCACCTACTATGTGCCCACAAAAATAAAAATTAAAAAGTAATATAAAAAAGAAAAATATACTATGTGACATTAACAGCAGATTATACCAAGTTTTCAAACTTTTTTATTATTACCTCCAAGGAGCCTGTTTGGATGTTTGTTTTCTAATCTCCTCTATTCCTCATAAAATTTATAACCACACACATACCATATAATATTTTGATTTTGTCTCTCAAGAACCAATTTTTGCTTTCTTAAGGAGAGAATTTCCTCTGTTGAAAATGTATGAATTATATATTATAGCTGGAAAGATGACTGAAACTGAAGCCACAGCAAAGGAACTATCCAAAATAAAATACGCAGAAAAAAAGAACTTTAAAAAATATAAAGAACATCAGTAAATGCTACGGTTTGGCTCTGTGTCCCCACCCAAATTTCATGTTGAACTGTAATCTTCACATGTCAAGGGAGAGGCCTGGTGGGAGGTGCTTGAATCATGAAGCAGACTTCTTAGTGAATGAGTTCTCACTAAATCTGATGAATTGTAAGTGTCTGGCACCTCTCATTTTTCTCTCTCTCCTGCTGTCTTGAAGGAGGTGCCTGCTTCCCCTTCACCTTCCACCATGACTGTAAGGTTTTTTGAGGCCTCCCTGGCCATGCAGAACTGTGAGTCAAGTAAACCTCTCATTTATAAATTACCCTGTCTCAGGCGGTACTCTTTATAGCAGTGTGAAAATGGACTAATATAGCTATGTATGGGACAACTTTAAGTGGCATGTTACAAATGTAATTGGAATTTTCAAAGTATATAAGCGAAAAGGAGAGACAGAAAAAAGATTGGAAGAAAATGGCTAAAAAGATTCCATATATAATAAAAACTATAAACCCAAAGATAAACACTCAAATGCAGTCACACTAGGATTAGGGCTTTAACGTAAGATATCACCTCATATCCATTAGGGTGGCCACTATCAAAAAATTGAGAATAGCAAGTATTGGCCAGAATGTGAAGAAACTGATACACTTGTGTACTCTTCATTGGAATGTAAAGCAGTGCAGCTGCTATGAAAAACAGTATGAAAGTATCTCAACAAGTTAAAAATAGAATTGTGATATAAAGATTAGAATTAGATTAAAAAATAAGAATTATGATATATAGCAGTTCCACTGGTATGAACTGAATGTTTGCATTTCTCCAAAATTTAAATATTGAAGCCCTAATTCCTAATGTGATTGTTATTTGGGGGTGGGACCCTTGGGAGCTAATTAGGTTAGTTTAGAGGAGGTCATGAGCATGGAGCCTCTGTGATGGGATTGTTGGTCTTATTAGAGGAAGAAACAAGAGCCCTCTCTCCACCATGTAAGAATACAGCAAGAAGGTGGCCATCTGCAAATCAGAAAAAGGGCCCTCACCAGATATCAAATTGGCTGACACCTTGATCTTGGACTTCTCAGTCTATAGAACTGTGGGAAATAAATGTTTGTTGTTTAAGCCCCCAGCATATAATATTTTGTTATAGCAGCCTGAACTAAGACACCCACATTTTGGAATATTTCCAGAAGAATTGAAAGCAGGATCTCAGAGAGATATTTACATACCCATGTTTATTGCAGCATTATTCACAATAGCCAAGAGGCAGAAGCAATCCAAATGTCTATCCACATGGTGGTGGTGGTGGTGGATAGACATCAGTAGCAGCCACTGTGAAGATGCCAGCTTGCAGCAGAGGAGGCGTGGCTGGGGCTGCACACTTCATGGAGCCAGCAGGAGCTGGAAACATGTGGGAGCTCTACCCTTTTCTCAGTTGGCAGGGTAGGAGCCCCATGCTCCCCAGGCGCAGCTGCAGCCACCTAGCTGCAGCTCTGGACTCCAGCATCCCTCCACTCTTGGGGCCCAGGATCGGTTGGGAATGCCACCTCCTAATGATTTGGCAGAGTGAGAGCCCTGCCATGCCAGGTGCAGCTGCAGTCACAACCACCCAGCTGCAGCTGTGGACCGAGGCATTCTTGTGTTCTTGGGGCAGGGAACCTTTCCTGTCCCTGCAGGCTGGGAAGTGCCTGCTCCCACTGCCTGTTCTCTTCCCATTCCTTGTGCAATCTGATTTTAGAACAAAGTTGAGGCTGAGCCTGGGCTTTGTCATGACCCAGCTGAATGTGTGTGCACTCAGGGGTGTGCTGACACACCAGCACCCTGCTGCCCTAGCCTCATCCAGACTTTGGGTGCTGACAAGCATGGAAGGGAGGCCTATCAGCAGGAGACAGAATGGCTCCTGGGTGGAAAGGGGTAGGTCCCCAGTGAAGCCCCATTTATTAGTTTGTTTCTATGCTGCTGATAAAGACATACCTGAAACTGGGAAGAAAAAGAGGTTTAATTGGACTTATAGCTCCACATGACTGAGGCAGTCTCAAAATCATCGTGAGAGTTGTAAGGAACCTCTTACATGGCAACAGCAAGAGAAAAATGAGGAAGAAGTAAAGCAGAAACCCCTGATAAACCCATCAGATCTTGTGAGACTTATTCACTATGACGAGAATAGCATGGGTCTTTTCCAACTCCCATGATTCAGTTACCTTTCCTGGGTACCTCCCACAACATGTGGGAATTCTGGGAGATACAATTCAAGTTGAGATTTGTGTGGGGACACAGCCAAGCCATATCAACCTGCCTTCAAGCCAGTACTGCCTGAAGCATGGGGGTGGAGCTGTCAGGTTCAGGCAAAGTCCCCTGCTGGGAATGAGAACTTATGGTTCTTGGTGCTTTCTCCAGGCCCGCCCATGGTCACCCATGGACCAATCAGAAGGCTCTTCCTCCCGCTGAAGCCCATAAAAACCCTGGACTCAGCCTGTTAGAGTTGTCAGGATGACCTGCCTATGGACATGTTACCCATGCCAGGTCTTCTCTCTGCTGAGGGCTGCACAGATGTTGGGGTGACCTGCATGAAGATAGGAGCTACCCACTCTGGGTCTCCTCTCCACTGAGGATTGCACACTGGATGGGATGACTTGCCTTTAGATAAAAGCTACCCACGCTGGGTCTCCTCACCACTGAGCACTGCATTCATTGGGATGACCTACCTGTGGAAAGAAACTACCCACTTTGGGTCTCCTGAGAGCTGTATTGTTGCTCAGTAAAGCACCTCTGCCTTGCTTGCCTTCCCGTTGTTCATCTACTAATTATTCCTGGATGTGGAACAAGAACTTGTGACCCATCAAATGGCAGGATTGAAAGAGCTGTAATACAAACAGGCTGAACATGCTTCCCCTCTCCCCACAACTTGCCACATTGTGGGCATCAAGAAGCAGAGAAGAGCTGTGACCCTTGGGGAGCCAAAACCTAGGGCATCCCCAAGACAGGGCTGTGACACCCTCTTTAGCGCTCTACAGTTTCTGGTGTCTCCAATCTTCTGGGCACCACCACATTCTTCCTCTTGTCCAGACACGGGTGCCTATAGTGGGAGTTGCTTGTGGTGCATCTGATCCAGCTGCAGGCTTGCATGGAGCCAGTGCCTATGCTGGCACTTGGAGCTGGCTGCTCTGCCACAGCAGCCAGCATGCCTGGCTCTGTGCAGTGCCTGGACCCCATGTTCGCTTGCTCATGCACTCCTCGCTGCTCTGCAACTGGCTTGCCCTTGGCAAACATGGGATCCAGTCCAGTAGCATGAGCTGAACACAGCCTACCAGGCTGAGTGGGTGAATCAAGCCCAGCAGGCCTGAGCAAAACTCAGGCAAGAGGTTTCTGGTTGGCAAAATGGCATCCTAAGGATCCTGTGACACATAGATGAATAAATAAAATATGTTATACAGGTACAATAGAATATTATTTAACCTTAAAAATAAAGGAATCCTCTCATATGCTACAATATGAATAAAACTTGAGGACATTATGCTAAATAAAGTAATTTGAAAAGAAAAATATTTTTAAGATTTAACTTATGAGGTATCTAAAGTAGTCAAACTCTTAGAAAGTAAAATGGTGTTTTTAGAGGCTAAGAAAAAAAGGAAATGAAGAATTGTTTTTCAACTGATATAGAGTTTTACTTTTGTAACATAAAAAATTGCTAGAGATAGATATGTTGCACAAGAATATGAATATAATTAACACTACTAAACTATACACTTATGAAGGATTAATTTAAACAACAATCATAACAATGTATTGTAGAATTTCTAACATATGAGTAAACAAAATATATGACAATAGCATAAATACCAAGAGGATAGACGTGGAAGTGTGCTACTATAAGTTTTATTTATTTATATTTTTGTTTTCACTAAAAGTTTTATACTATATGTAAAGTTGTATAATATCACTTGAAGGTAGACAGTGATGAGTTAATATATGTACTAAAAATGCTAAAGAAACCACTAAAGTTGACAAACAATTATAGTTAAACAACCAAAAACAAGTAGAAAAAAAATCATAAAAGTAATTAATGCAGATGAAGGCAAATCAAGCAGACAATGGGGACAAAAAAATTCCAAGATGATAGATGTAAATCTAGTCATACCAATAATTATATTAAACATAAATGGTTTTACTTGGTTTTACCCCCAAGTAAAAGGAAGAGAATTTCAGCTTGCATAAAAATGTGAGACACAACTTTGTTTTGCCTACAAGAAATGAATTTTAAGGATAAAGATGCAAGTAAATTGAAAGTAAAAAAATGGAATAAAGATATACCTAAATAACAGTAATCAAAAGAAAGTTGGAGGAGCTACAGTAATTTCAGAAAATGTAGACTTCAGTGTAAGGAATATTACCAGACATTATGAAGTTCATTTCATAATGATAAAGGCGTCAATCTATCAAGAAAATATACTCATCCTAAAAATGTATGCCCCTAATAACAGTGATTCAAAATACATGAAAAAACAACTGATAGAACTTCAAGGAGAACTAGATAAATCATCAATTATTTCAATAATGATCTCTTATGAAATCATTTAAAAATTAGAAAATTACTAAGAATGTGGAATGTTTGAGCAACAAACCTTCTGACAAAAATTGAGTTAAATTAGAAATTAACAACAAAAGTATCTGTGGAAATCCACAAATATTTGGAAACTAATAATACACTTCTAAATAACCTATGGCCAGAAAAGAAACCAAAAGAGAAATTAGAAAATGTTTGAACTAAATGAAATAAAAGCACAACATATCAGAATTTCTGGAGTGCCACTAAAGGGTACTTTGATAGAAATTATAGCACTAAATGCCTATGTTAGACAGTAAGAATGGTATCAAATCAATGATCTCAGCCCTCACTTAAGAGTTAGAAAAGAAAAATAAAACTCAGTATAAGCAGATTAAAGAAAATAATTATCAAAGCAGAAACCAAAGAAATAGAAAACAGAAACATTCACTGAAACCAAAAGTAGTTACTCAGAGGAAATCAATAAAATTAATAAACCTCTACCTAGCTGGGTGCTGTAGCTCACACCAGTAATCACTTTGAGAGGTGGTGGTGGATGGATCACCATAGATCAGGAGTTTGAGACCAGCCTGGCCAACATGGTGAAATCCTGTCTCTACTAAAACTACAAAAAAAATTAACTAAAAATTGGACATGGTGGTGCACACCTGTAGTGCCAGCTATTCAAGAGGCTGAGACAGGAGAATTGCTTGAACCCAGGAGTGGGAGGTTGCAGTGAGCCAAGATTACACCACTGCACTGCAGCCTGGGTGACAGAATGAGACTCCATCTTAAAAAAAAATAAAATAAAATAAATTAATAACCCTCTCCACTAATAAGAGAGAAAAGAAAGGTCTCAAATTACAATGTACAAATGACAGAAGTGACATCACTACAGATTCCACAGATATTAAAAATATAATAAAGAAATGTCATGACGAATTATATGATAATAAACACCACAATTGAGATGAAAGTGACAAAATTCCTGAGGGACACAATCAAACTTGCTCAGGAAAAAGAGATGATCTGAATTTTTTTAAAAATAGGTTTCATAGTTTGAAATCTTTCTACAAAGAGAAGTCCAAGGAGATATGGCTTCACTAGTGAATACTACAAACCATTAAAAAAAAGAAATAGTATCAATTTTACTCAAACTCTTTCAGAAAATTGAAAAGGAGAGATTGCTTTTCAATTTATTTTATGAAGCCAGCATTATCTTGATACCAAAACCAGGCAAAGACATTTCAGAAAGAAAAACTGCAAACTAATATTCTTGATGAATATAAGTACAAAAATTCTGAACAGATTTTAGCAAATTGAGTTTAACAGTGTGTAAAGGATAACGCATCATTACTAAGTGGAGTTTGCAATTGATTTAACATTAGAAAATTAATCAATGCAATTCCTTATATTAACAAACTAAAAAGGAAATCATAATCATCTCAGCAGATGTAGAAAAGGCATTGACAAATTCCAATTTCAATTCTTGATTTTAAAAGACTCTTAGCAAACTAGGACTAGGAGAGAAATTCCACAACCCGATTAAAGGACATTTACCCAAAACTTACAGTTGCATCGTACATAATAGTGTAAGACTGAATGTTTTCCCTTAAAATCAGGAAGACAGCAAGGATGACTGCAGTTACTTCTGTTCAGCATTGTGCTAGAGGTTCTGGCCAGTGATTTAAGGTAAGAGAGAGGAATAAAAGGCAGCTATATTGAAAGAGAATAAGTAAAACTGACTTACTTCAAAGGCAACATATTTATTTATCTAGAAAATCAGATGAAATTTGTAAAAACACTACTATAACTAAGAACCTGTTGGCTAGTTTACAAGATACAATCTCAGTATACAAAATTAATTTTGCTTCTGTGTAGTAGAAACAGAGACTAAAACAAAAAGGTCCAGTTTATAATAGGATAAAATATGAAACCTTGGGGAATAAACCTGACAAAACTATGCAAAACCTGTACATTGAGAACTACTAATGGAGTCCAGGAAATGCTACCCCCAAATATTGCATCTTGTTACTTCAGAAAATAATAAAACCTAGGAGGATCACTCTCTGACCTTCTCTAGCTCTTTTGCCCTGAAGCAAGTCATAAGGTCTTCATTCAAGATGTGCCATTGCTTTACTTAGAAGAAAGAAACATCCTTACTGTGAAGACATGGAGACACAGAGAAGACTGAACACATACACCGTTCTAAGTTCCCCAAGTTCATTACTATTAGATCATACATGCTTTGTCCAATCATATTTCTCCTCTGCTACCCATTTCTTCATCGAACTTATCATAAAATCCTATTTCTTTGATTCTTCATTTCTGAAAGCTCCTATGTCATATAAAATTTTTATTAAGTAAATTTGTATGCTTTTACCTTCTTAATATGTCTTTTACCTAAGGTCCTCAGCCATGAACCTAGTGATGGATGAGGAAAAGCTGTTTCTTTTCCCTCACCCTACAAATCATTCCTGAGAGAAATTTAAAAAGACTTAAATAAGTAGAAATACATGCCTTGTTCATGTGTTGGAAGACTTAATATTTCTAAGATGTCAGTTATCCAAAATTCAGTGGAATTCAAATAAAAATTCCAGTAGGTTATTTTGTTAAAAATTGACAACCTGACTTTAAAATTCATACGGAAATGCAAAGGACCCAGAAGAGCCAAAACAAAACTAAAGTTGAAAACAAGAATGAAGATGGTGAACTAACACTATTTGATTTCAAATTATTATAAAGCTATAGTAATCAAGACAGTATTATATTGCATAAATATAGAAAAACAGATCAGAATAGAGAGCTCAGAAATAGACTCACAAATATATGAATAAGTGATTTTTGATAAGGGCACAAGAGCAATTCAGTGGAGAAAAGTACTTTCAACAAATAATATGTAGAAAAATTGGCTAGCCATATGCCAAATAAAGAATGAAAAAGAAAAAAAAATTCATACCTTGCATACTTTGTACCATATGTAAATATTAACTCAAAATAGATTCTGGACCTAAATGTAAAACTTCAAACTTAGGAGAAAAATCTCTGAAGTCTCTGTGACCTTGGAATAGGTAGAGCTCTTAGATACAGCACCAAAGGCTTGATTTATGAAAGAATAAATTGATAAGTTAAACTTCATCAACATGAAAAATTTCTGCTCTTAAAAAACAATATGAAGAAAAGAAAAGCAAACCACATACTGGAAGAAAATATTTCCAACTCACATATCTGATAAAGACTTGAATCCCTAATATATATAAAAAGTCTCAAAGCTTAATAAAAAAAATCAAACAAAATTACAAAATGGGCAAAAGATTTAAACATTACACAAAGGATATAAAAATTACAAACAAGCATATGAAAAGATGCTCAACACCATTGTTCATTAGGGAAATGCAAATTAAATCCACAACAAATACCACTGCACACTTACTAGCATAGCCAAAATTAAAAAAATTGACAACACCAAGTGTTTGGGAGGTTGTGGAGAAACTAGAACTCTCAAATATTCTTCGTGGTAATATAAAAAGGCACACTCCATTTGGTAAGCAGTTTGGCTGTCTCCTGGAAATTTAAACACACACCTGATTACTAGCCTCTTAGAAACTTATAGAAGCTATTTTATGGCTAAAACCAGAAAGCAACTTAAATGTCCATTAATAGTGAACGAATAGATAAATCTGTCCATATCCATACAATGGAATATTACCCAGCTGTGAAAAATTATGAACTAGTGATAAATGCAAATACACAAACAAATCTCAAGTTAATACTGGTTGAAAGAAGCCAGAGAAGAAAAGGTACATACTGTATTTATATAAAACTCAAGAAAATGCAAACTAACCTATAGTGAGAAAAAGCAGATCAGTGGTTGCCTGGTAAGAGGAATGGGAGAAAGTGTTGAGGGAGAGGAAGGAGAGATTACAAAGGGACTCAAGGACATGTTTGCAGGCAATGGATATGTTTACTATCTTGACTGCAAAAATAGTTTCACGTGTGTATGCACATATATCAAAAGTCATCAAATTGTATATTTTAGACTTGTGCAGTTTATTGTCTGTCTTTTATACTTCAGTAAAGACCAAAAGAAAAAAATAACATTGATTTTAGCTATTGGAAGAATGGAATTTCCAGTACCTGAGGTGGAGAGCAGATTTGGGTAATGATCGAGTTCAGTTTTAAGCATATTATATTTGAGAGTTTTAGTAGACATCCATATGAGATACCAAGTCAACAGCAGAAAATTCTAGTTTGGCGTTCAAAGGAAGAGATCTGGGCTAGTGATAAAAGTGAGAGTCGTTGGCACATAAACAGTATTTAAAACCTTAGTAGTCACTCGGTGGCTATTTGTGATTGCCTAGGGAAACACATTCCTGAATCAACCAACATTTACTGATCATCTACTGTACTTATCCAGATACAAGTAAGAGATGGTGATACATATGACAGTATTATTTAACATATACTGTTATATAACTGATTAAATGATCCATGCATAACACTTTGTTTTATTTTTCACTGAGTACATTTTTTTTTTAATTTTGTCTTTGTTGCGGTTATCTGTTGAAACTCCTTAGGACTGTGCTTGCAAAGGCAGCTGAAGGTCTAGCAAAGAGCTTTCTTTAGTAAGGGAATTTGAAAGCTAGCACTTAAAAGTCTGTGCTAATGACCTGGTAATTGTTTAATGGATTTTCAATGAAGTGGGAAGTTCTCTGCTGACTTCCCAACAAAATGTAAAGTATGGTAAAGTATGTGAGAGTTATTCTCACTCCTGTGAATTGTCTCTCTCTGTTTGTGAAATCAAGAAACATTGCCAAGTACAGCTTTGGCTACTTTATAAAGACAAATCCGCTTTGGTGGTGTAAGCATTCAAACAGCCTTTCTTGGTTTCATTCAGCTGATGGGATGGGGCAAAGGTCAAGCTGCCCTTAGGAGTGCAATCAGCTCTTTCCACCAAAGAAAGACCCTAGCAAATCTGAGGACAAGGGCTCTGAAGAGACCAGCCTGGATTTCTAGCAGTTATCTTGCTCAAGACTTTCTCTTGCCTCTCACTTGGAAGGGAACAAGCGCTTCTCTTTGCTTTCTCAGTTTCCATTTCGAATACATTTTGTCTAGAGGACTGAATGTCCCAAATGTGGCTTCTCAGTCCTGGTGAAAGAACAGTTCCATGTAATTGACATGAGTGCTTTTATCTAGGCTTACCACAGTGTTAACCTGTTTTGGGGTGTGCATTATACTGAGAAATGATTCAGGACCAAACGCCTTCCCTCACAATGCTGAAAGGGTAGAGAATGCATTGTTTTCTGTGTTATAAAGCCTTTTTTTTTTGGCCGTTGTTTGGTGACATTTAATAGATTTGGAGGGCATGGAATGGTCAAATGTTGTTTCTTGTTTGAGTCTCTAAGGCTTCGAGTCTTTGCCCTCTATGTTGGCTTTTTAGTAAAAATACTACTAAGAGTACATTGAGGCCACAAAAAACTCTACTCTAGGGTAGAATTCAGCCCAGGGCAAGGCAGTTGTGCCTTAGGCCCTAGTCAATAAGTTTTAAGGTGATAGATATGAATGAATCATTCTCATAGCCCTGAACTCCATTGAGGTTCTTAGTATTGTAGTGAATTAACAGAGCATGATTGCCTTGAGACAGGTTCTTTGTAACAAAAGAGCATGAGATCTGTGGAAGGAAAAGAGAAAGCTTTATTTTCCATAAGAAACAATCTGCAGACTGGGGAGATGCAGCCCCTGGTGTAAAAAGAAATCATGCTCCTAGGAGGGCTCAGTGAATAGGAGATTATAAAGGCAAAAACCTCAGGGCAGAGGAGGGTAGTCAGGGGAGTGAGAAACAGTGTGGATTAGATGACTTTTAAGCCCAGTCACCAGTCTCTCTTCCTGGTGGTCAGTCAGTTGGCACCAGGGTGATCTGTTGCTCATTTGGGGAATTTCCAGCTGTAGTCTGTCTTGGCGCTGACAACAGGAACTGGTTTGGCTTGATTGTAGAAAAGGAGGTCCAGTGGCGCTTTTCCAACATCTTTATGAGAACAGAGTATGCCACAGCCCCCTCATCCAGCCATGGTAGCCTGAGATCTCAATAAGTCATGGGGAGTCCATTTTGTCTGTGGGCCAGGGCATACATTTCCACTTAGAACCACACACTAAGGTAGAGATTTGCATATAAGAATTTTATTGGAGAGCACTCTCAAGAACTTCACCAGTAGGGAAGTGAGGAAGCAGAAATGGGTGGAGGGAGTAGTTGAACTCTGGTACCGTTGTAACAAAGAACTCAGCCCAGCCCACAGGGAGCTGTGGATCTGGGGTGTCCTAGAGTTATTCCAAATTGAGGCAAGATGTCTGGGGCTTTGTACCTTCCCATCAACCAGTTACTGGACGCAGGTTGTCTTTGGAAAGAGAGTGTAACGTTGTAGAAGGGGCTTCCTTTGGCAGAGGGCAACTCTTGGATTGGGGTGCAGAAGACAGCCATCAACAGGCAGTGTACTTGGCAGCTGTGGGAATAAGTGCCTCAGTCCTGAAGGGGACATCTGGGTCACACACCACCACATCCTCTACATCAGGGATGCCCAACTCCCAGGCCACAAACTGGCCTGTGACCTGTTAGGAACTAGGCTGCACAGCAGGGAGTGAGTGACTGCCAAGTGAGCATTATTGCCTGAGATTCACCTCCTGTCAGATCAGTGGGTCATTAGATTTTCATGAGTGCGAACCCTATTGTTGAACTGCCCACGAGAGGGATTTAAGTTCATGTCCCTTATGAGAATCTAATGCTTTATAATCTGAAGTAGAACAGTTTCGAACCCCAAAGCCAATACCATTCTGTGGAAAAATTGTCTGCCATGAAACTGGTCTCTAGGTGCCAAAAAGTTTGGATATCACTGCTCTAAATGATTAATAACATAGGACAAGATTAGGATATAGTTGATAGTTACAATTGTAAAGTTTTGTTTTGTTTTAAAATTCATCAACTATTCATCCACTAACAAAAATAAATTTATTAGGGCTTATTAATTTATAAACTACTCTGTCCACTGTCCTACACTATAGATTTTTTTTAAAAAATCCTCACAGTGGGGCTTGACTGGCTGTCAAATGAGCTTTCAAACTTTCAAAATATTAAATGAAACTAGATATCTAAGAACATGTTTGATAGAATTAGTCTAGGCTTGTTACAACAAAATTAGTTTGTATCTTGGTTATTAAATAGCATCTAGGACTGGTTTGGGCAGAACATTAAACTTATTTTTTTTGCGAAGTATTGTTCATCAAGTGTAATGTTGCTGTTTAGCAATGTGCTTGGTTTTAAAGAAATTCTCCTTGGGAAAAAAGTGTCCTCTTTTGTGCTTTCTTTCTATAAGCCTAAATGCCTGGACATAGCTATTGTGAAAACTTTAACTGAATCCATTTTGAATGTCTTTTGAACCCACAACAAATAATGTTTTAAAGTTATTCCTTTGCTACTTTACTGATACCATTATCATTTTGAGACAGTCTGCTAACTTAAAAATGTTACATTTCATTTGTATTTATTTCTCATCCTTGCCAAAAAGATTTTCTAATACTGCTTGTATCAGCCAGGGAAATGCTCCAAAACACTATTCAGCTCTCTTCCACTTAGGATCTTATTTTTCCTCCATATTGACTCCTGGACTACATCAGCCAAATTTATCTTGGTGTGGTTTGGATTTGATAGTTAGTTCTGCGCTGATTGCACAGAGTTCATATTCAGATGGTTTTTAACACTCAGCAGATTGTCTTCCTTTATATTGTGTCTTTTTAATGTTGCATGTTACTTTTTGTATCAGCCTGATTTTTTGCTTAGTATATGATAGTTCTGCTGATGTTTTATTGTTTATTGCATAAACATATCTTCATTAAGAGTTTTTAGAGATCTCATCAAATTCAATGAATAAATGTTCTTCATAACCCATTTGCAATTATTTTTATTACTAATAAGAAGATAGAATATTTAAAAAATTAACAAGCCTCACAACAATCTTGTAAAATAGATATCCCATTATAATTTTTCTTGAAACGTATTTTTCAGAGAGAAGAAATGAATTGCCCAAGGTCAGACAGCTCATATTTGATTCACATTACATGTTTTTTTTTCTCCAGTTACACTGCTGCCTCTGTCCATTCATATTTATGTTTCCCAAACATATCTTGTGTTTCCTTACTTCTTTGCATTAGTATGATGTTGTTCACTCTACTTGGGATATTTTGCCTTGCTTATCTGACCATCAAACATCCATTCATCCTTCAAGCATCATTTTGAAGATTATTTCCACTGTGAAGTGTCCCTAGACTTTCTCACAATTATTTGTTCTTTGTCTATGATCTCAGAACACCTTATATATAGTACCAAATAGATGATTGACATGCTCATTAAATGAATATAAGAGTTCATATTTTCAGTCATGCTGCTTTGGCTTTGGGGTTTGTCTGATGCATTTTTTTCAAGAAGGTATTCAGTCTCTAAAACCTTTCTGTTTTCTGGTAGTTCCAAGGGAAGACTAGGAGGTGTACCCAAAGTATTGCTCTTGATTGACTAAGTTGAGTGTCACCATAGCAAGTACTGAATACTGTTACCAGATTTTCCACTTTAGGGATGTTTTTGTTGTTGAATTTGTCTTGCATTTATTGTTGAGCATAAAATGTCACCTCTGGTGGGATTGATCAAGCAGATATAAGTGATATCTGCAGTCAGCTTAGGTCCCAGACCCTGGAAGAATTTTAGATGTTACTGTTCTATAATATTGGTATAAATCTGTGAAGAGACACATGATATTGGAAGAAACTTTAGGAATTATCTGCTACAGAGGTCATATACTAGTGTTTTGCGAGATGATTCTGATTCCAGATGTATTTAGTTTCACATGTCAGTATTTTTCTTTAAAATTAAAGTTGAAAATTAATATTAGATAGGTCATTTGCTCTCTACTCCTGCAAAGCTCCCCCTTCTCCATATTGTCTGGAATCTATGCCTCATTTATTTAAGCTACATGCTTGTCTGCTGAGGACATTTGAGTTTGGGACTCCCAGTTCCTATATAACTTCCAGGGTTTGCAAATTGATAAAATGTGGCCCAGTGAGAGATCGCAGAGGGCCCAGTGTGGAACTTGTATAACAACGCCCAGATTTTATTTACTGCCTACTATTTGATTCCATACTGATGGTATGTTCAGTCTGTTTGTATCTTAAAGTTTAATAGATATTTTGATTCATTTTTCTACTTTTCACTTTCTTTCTGTGGCAGTTTCTATATATTGATAGGATAGTGTGGAGAGGAACAACGTCACAGCAATCTCAGCAATGCTTTTACAGATGAAAAATCTGAGGTTTTAAATAAAGATATACCTTCAGTTTGCCTTAGTGGTCTTACTCTAAATTCTAGAGATGTGCTGGTGGGCCCCATGGCCCACGGTCTCTTCCATGTCTTCTTTAGTGTTCCATCTTAGATGAAACTAACCTGGATGCTAGAGTTCAATCATGGCTCCAGGATGTGTAACTCTGTTCCAGGTTACTGAGTTGAAAAGTAAATCTGAATTAAAAGCACAGATAAGATCAAGTTTTAAGTTCTTCATAGCAACTTTGAGCAACATTAGAGGTAATGAACCTTCTACTGAAGAGGGTTATAGTTTTACCTTACATATGATTTAACCTCTTTACATTGTGAATTTTACCATGGAACAAAGCCAGTTGTGTCATCATGGAGTAACCTTTGACCTTTCATGAATGCTTCTGAGCTGACAAAGTGGCCAGTACCTGGGAGATTTCTTCTATTAGACCAAGAATGGATTTGAAGTTAAAAAAGTATACTGGAAAGTGACTTTTTGCTCAAATTGACTTCTACTATTACCTGTGCTTTGCTGGGATTATCAGGAGCTGTGCAGCGTAGATGAAGAGCAAGTGCCACAGTCCTGAATGTTCCTGGAATATTATATCTGTTTCATGAAATGGGCTTCTTCTGGTGACAAAGCATCTTCCAATCTGTAAATTACATATTTATTTATATCCGTTTCAGTGCCTGGTGTTACAATTCATCCTAGTAAAGGGTGATTCTAAACAAGTGATTGTTATGGTGTAAATGTTTTTCGGGCTCACCAAAATTCATCTTGAAACTTAATCCGCAGTGTGACAACATTAAGAGGTGTGGCCTGTAGGAGGTGATTGAGTTATGAGAGCTCCACTCTCATGAATGAGATTAGGTGCCCTTATAAAAAGCCTTGACAGAAGGAGTTCATTCCTCTTACCTCCTCCCCTTCTGCCATGTAAAGACACAGCATTCCCCGCACTGTGGAGGAGCAGCAACAAGTCACCATCTTGGAAGCCAGGGCCTTTCATCAGACACCAAAGCCACTGATGCCTTGATCTTAGACTCCCAGACTCTAGAACTGCAAGAAATAAATTTCTACTCTTTGTAAATTATCCAATCTTAGGAATTTTGTTACAACAAAACAGACTGAGGCAGGATGTCTATTGTGATAATTAATGTAGATCTCAGAAGTGACAATTTAGAGCTCAGGAGTGGCTTCAGTGTGGGGGAAGGAGAGGCTGGTCTTGCATGTCTTTCTTACCACTGACCTTTACAGAACAAAATAAACTAAATCCTTGTTAAGGCTGAGCCTTAAATTTTTCTAGTCCTCTTTCTCCCTTTTAGGTACCCACACTCATAAATACAGAGTCCCTTAAATATTAATCCAGCTTTGTTATTTAATCAAAACCTCTGTTCTCTTCTTACTTTACCTTAGTCTTTTGTGAAGCATAGTATTAAAAGCACCAAAATACTACATAATTTATATCTACAGCTTCTTCTTTTTCAAATTCCCATTTTCATGAACAAGTGACACTTCCGTGACTCCTTGGAGACTATCATTATATCATTCCTCAGGCCAGTTCTCACTTCAGCAGTCAATAATACACTGAATTTATTCTTTGGAGACCTAAAGATTATACTGTTATTTTCAAGAGTTTTGATTTGTAGTTCTTTGTCATTTGAAAACACTAAATCCTCCCTTACAAAATATTGCCCTAGGTTTTCTCCTGGTTCCTTTTATTTTAGAAACCTAGCTGTCCTTATTCACCTGTTTGTGTTAGTTATTAACTCCACTTTCTCTGTCCAGGCTTTGTGTCTTTTTATTTGTCACCTGCAAATGCTTGGCAAATGTACTCACATTCATTTATTCAAGAAATGTTTATTGAGGGGCCACTATGGTGCCAAATAGCTTGGAAATCATGTCACTTATTTGGGGTTGCCTATACTCATGAGGCTATGCTCTGGTTTAAATGTTCTTCCTGAGATTCAATGCAGAGTATGGCATAGAAATTCCTTGTGAAATGGGGGAAAACAGGCATGGAAACAGGGGAGCGCTCAGGTGCTAGGGACTGCAGGGCAGAAGCGGGCAGAGAGAAATAGGACATCTAGCCAAGCCTGATCAGGGTCAGTGGGCTTTTTCTGAAGGATCTGAGCTAAATCTTGAAGGAAAAAGTGGAGTTATTCAAGTGCAAAAGGAGTAGAAAAGTGTGGCAGGCAGAGGAAATAACATAAGCATGAGTTTGGTGGTTCTAAATACCATGGTGTGTTTGGAATTACACATAGTTCAGTGTCGTTAGAATGAAAAGGAGAAGACAGAAATTGGGGTAGAGTGTGGGTGGGGAGACAGGGCTCTAGAAGTACGCAGAAGCCAGCAAAGAGAAAAGTCTTCATGTCGTGATAAGGAGCCTGGTTTTTATTCTACAGGCAACAGGGATTCTGAAAGATTCTTAGCAGAGCACCAAGTACATTTGAGTTTTAGATCACTTTCTGGGGTACAAGGAGAACATGTTTGAAGGGAGAGTATTCCGGGGTAGGGAAACCAGTTTGAAAGTGGCTGCTACCGTCAGTGAAAGTGTAAGGGTGGCTGAGACTCAGGTGAAGGGAGAACTGGAAAGAAAGGGAGCAGCCTGGAAAATCTTTAGGAAAAACACTTGTCTGTGGAAGGTGAGTGGATTGGCTGTGCTGTCATCTCTGTATGAGCAGGTGTAGGTACAGCCTCTGCGGTGATGCCTGGAGCGAGAAAGGCCCCGTGCTTTCCTGAAATGATACTCAATACCTCTGTGCACTGTCAATACATTAGGCATCTGATTCCGCAGGGTAATGCTCATGAGGCACCAAATTTCCTGCGTGGGTCCAATACATTACTCAGAAGTTTTCTCTTTTTGCACTTGAATATCTGAAGCTTAATCCCAGTGAGGAGAACTGTCATTTTCTTCACAGACAGGAAGCTGAACTGTCTTTTCGAATACCCCGGGGCTTTCTGAACTCACAAACCTTTCATTATAAGTACTTGTCTAACTTACAGGGAAGTTACACAGAGTTCTCACCATGTGCTGTGCTTAAGATGCAGTTCATGTGTCTATAGTTCTGCCCTTGGAACATGGGCCCTCAAAGTAAGCTGTCTCTGCAGAGGTCAAACAAAATGTTCTTTGAATTTGGAGGGTGGGTCTCACTAAAGGGGGGCATTGTCAATGCCCAAGAATGGTGGTGGACATGCATTATATCCTCAATCTATAGAAACCTACACAGCTGCCAGAAGAAAAACATATTGCCAAACATCTTTTTAAATTAATTCATTAAATTATGTAAAATACTTATTGAGAATCCACTCTGTGTCCTAGTGCTATGTTATGTCCTAGCTAATATGCTTTCCCTCTGGAATTAGATCGTTGGGAGATCAGAGCTAGAAGACGGGCCATGTGAGGCTGGTGGATGGGAGTGGACAATCACCCAGGATAGCCAGAGTCAGGGTATTCGTGGGGAGGGGCTTGTAATAAGAGTCCTGGGCCAGAAGCCAAATGTCAGCAGCTACAAGTCCACATCTAAGTGTGATCTCCAAAGGACAAGACAGGGATAGGGAGGTGTGTCAGAGATAAGAGATAGGGCCAGAAGGGGATGGCTCCAAGTGGCAGCAGGTTCAGAATGACAGCAGAGGGTTCAGGGACATTGCTGCAAACAGATGGGAGTGAGAGACTCACCGTCTGGGATGCTGGAGAGTTATGTGTGAGTTCTTCTTGCTGACTTAAAAGCACAGGTTTTTTGGCAGACATGGCTTTAGAGTGCAAGGAAAGGGATCTTAAACATTTATTTTCTGCTTACGGGAGATAAGACTAAAACACATTTAAGCAAGCAGTGAAAGAGGGAAGGAGCATCTAAGGGAGTGTATTACCGTATGACATAGGAGCCCAGAGGAAGAATTTGAAGTGGACTGAATTTGTAGGAACTTGATGAATGAAGGCGAAGTTGGACAATTGTCCTACTCAAGAGCCATATTTTTTTTAAAAACCAAACTTGTCATGATTTCCCTGACTCCATACTACCCACACTCCCTGTGCCAACTTCAGTCTGTGGCATTAAGGCTTAAACACTGCCCAGGAGCCACCTCCTTCTTGAGAGGATGACACTAAGTTAGTTTCAATTGCCTCCTTAGGGCTTGTATCCAACTCCTTATCACTAGTAAGTTATTTGAACAATTGCACTGCTAGATTGTGAGGTTCATTAAATATTTATTATACACTGTTGATTTCTCTATGTGTCTAATCCAACCAGCAACAGAGAATGCTTCACTTGGGGATTTATGGCTCTCCATCACCTAACCCTACACTATCCTCTTTCCCATTTCTATGATTTTGAAAACTTCATCTTTCATTACTCTTAAGTCAGCCTATCTGCTCCAGGCAAGCCTGTCCCTCTTCCACCTCCAGCACATGTTGTATTAATTCTAAAATCCATTCAGCTCCATTTTCCCATCTGCACTTCCCTTTCTTCCTTCACCTTTCTTCCTTCACCCCATCACATTCTTCCTTTCCATTTTCATTGTTCCCTTCAGGAACTATCTTCAAGATTGTGCCCTCACATCTTATTTGTACTATTTGTGCCATTGTACTTGTAATACTTTATTTGTAACTATTGTCACACCACTTATTAATTAAATACTAATCCATTTTTTTTGGATCAAATTGTTATAAGTTACAGAAACTGTGTTATGCACTGGGGACACATCAGGGAATATGACACAATTTCAGCCCTCCAAATGTTCACAGTGTGGTACATTTGGATTGTCTCCCAACCTGGGTTTTAAAAATATTAAAACACTGTCATTCACATGTATTCTACAGTTTTCAGTGTGCTTTCAAACTTTATTTCTCATGTAATTTGATCTTTATCAGACTTTTTTTTTTTTTTGGAGATGGGGTTTTGCTCTTGTTACACAGGCTGGATTTAAGTGAAATTTTAGTTGAGTAGAATTAATGTTAAATAAAATAGATTAAGATGATCTATCTTATAATGAGGGAGGGTGACCCATGTGTTCTTGCTCCAATTTCAGGGCTCCATTTACCCCGTGATACTACATGGGAGAGAATTTCTCCTCTAGTTCTTTGATAACTTTTCAACAGTGCAGAGAATAACGCTTCTACACAGTAAGCACTCAGTAGACTAAGGTCATCTTCTTGATGAATTTGCTATTGCCTGATGTTCTGACTTAAAATGTAGGCGATATCCAAAGTGGTTGGTCCATTTGATTTTACTGGCCCAAGTGTATTTGGCCCAAGGATGAGTTCTGTCTGAAAAATGTCATGCCGTCAAACTAGCACATCATAAAACTTGGATCATGGGAGAAAAACAAACTTTAAATTTGGCCCTTCCACTTGCATGATACGGTGGTGCTGGTGTGTGTATGTGTGTGTTTGTATTGTTCTCTGTCTCTCTGATTTTTTCACAGGCTTAAAGCATTTAAAAAATATTTGGTTGAAAGACCCCTGAAGGCTGGTGGGAGATAAATCCCCAGGTTCAGGCAGGAGAGGTAGAAGGCATATTGTGGTGGTGTTGGTGCTCCTGCTCAGTTTTTTTAAATTGGAGTAAGCGGTTGCTTTCTTGTTCTCTGGGTGTGGTTTCTGGTTCTCAGAATCTATAATCTCTTAGAGCTCAGCAGTGGTAGAATTGAACATTTGAATGCAATATGGAACAGCCATGCAAGATTATCCTCAAACAGATTATATCTCAGTAATGCCATTGTCATGTAGAACTGGCTCTTTTTTCAATATCTGTAATTCAATACAATTTAATTCAATCCTATTAAACTAACATTTACGGATCATTGGCAACTTTTGAGGCACCCAGAGTTCCTGGAAGAATAATGCTCAGACCCTGACTTCTGGCAAATGCAAGTAGTCTTTTTTCCATTCCTAATATGACAATTTTTGTCCTATTTCTCTATGGTCCCTAAGGGTTGTGGGAAAAAGATCAATTATCTCTTCTTTTTATAAAGAAGAATTGGTTGACGTGGTTTTTCTCTTTTGTCAACAGATTCCTTTCAGTCTTAAGCATGTCCTTTCTCTGGCACCGAGTACATTTGATCACCTTGTTGCTGTCCCAGCTCCCCACAGAGAACCAGGAGAGGACCACAAAGGACATTTTATTTGTTCCAACTCAGCTGAGTTCTTATAGCTCACCTTCTAGTTGGACAAACATTATAACAAACTAAAAAGCAAAAAACTATAACTTTGAACAGCTTCTCAGAAGAACAACGTACTCCGGAAAGCTGGCTGATTTGCTCTACCTCCTGGTTCTCTGCATGATGGAAACAAGAGCCTAATTGATGTAGCAGTGATATGATTTCTCTCAAAATGTACAGAACGGCCTCTGCCATGGCCCCTGTCATTCTTCCAAATACTGGCTTCACCTCAGGGGGTGATTCACACTGAGACATTTTGCTCCACAGCAAAACTTCTACTCAGATATCAAAGAAGCAGCAACAGGGGCAGGGGTGTGTCCAGGTTTATTAAAATGGATTTGTGAATGTCACAATAAGGGGAACGTAAATTCAGTAGCTCTCTTAGCTTATAATAGCTGGGAAAGCTTCATGTTCAATGCTAGAGATGAGAGCAAGGGGAAGAAAACAGCTAAAGGAAATAAAGTGAGGAGACAAGCTGCCTCCGTCTAAGGTCTCAGAAAACTTGCATATTTTGTATATTAATATATTCTGGCAACAATGCAGATATGCAAAAGTGTTTTTTAAACCCCCCAGATATTTAAGCTACAATGATCTGTTTTGAGATCTTTGCCAACCATGAAATGATGGACTAGGGGAGCGAGGGGCCTGGAGCGAGGCATAGGACCATTGAGAGTCTAACAAGTTTTTATTAAATGACTCATAAATACCAGGGAGAAAATTATAGTGGCTACTTTAAGCTCATCTTAAATTTAAAGTGAAAATTGTATATATTTTTTGATATGGGACTGTATTCTAAATGCATCACTATAGGGTCTGAATAAATTCAAACACTTAAGAACTAAGCCCTGAAAGGAGCAAATGTGCTTTAGAGATGTTACCAATGGGGCCGCTGATGGGCCTGCTTAGCCAGGGAATTGCCGTGACCTTGGGTGCATTCTTTGAATTCCCTCAGCATTAGTTTTTCCATCTGTAAAATGGGAAGGGTTGTTGTCAGTATCTTATGGGAAATGCCTAAACAGTAAAAGTCTTAGAAGAGGGGCTTTGGGAGCAATGAGGCTAGGTAATGTCTCTCTCCACACTCTGTCTCCCACCTTGACCAGTGGTCTGTCTTTATAAACTCCCTTGAACTGACTCTGGGGCTCCTGCTTTCCCTTCTACATGCCTTCCACGCAGTGGGGTCTGCTTGGGTGGAATTAGCTCACGGTAAATGTGAATGTCAGGGGCACTTGAAAGAAAAACAGCAGAAACATTTACCTATTGTTCACATCCTGTGGTAGGCAGAACAACATCACCATCCCTAGATGTCTGCATCTTCATTCCTGGAATCTGCAAATATGGCTAAAGGGACATTGCAGATGTGAGTAAGTCAAGACTCGAGATGAGGAGATTATCCTGGGTTATCCAGGTGTACCCACAAAGGTCCTCAGAAGTGAAGAGGGAGGCAGAAGATGGGTGTTAGAGAAAAAGTTAAGGAGAGATTTGAAGATGTCACGCTATTGGCTTGGTAGGTGCAGGAAGGAGCCACAAGCCATGGAGTGGGCGTGGCCTACAGAAGGCGGAAAAGGCAAAGAGTGGAATCTCCTGTGGAGTCTCCAGGAGGAGCAAGCCTTGCCAACACCTTGATTTTAGCCCCGCGAAACCCATTTCAGACTTCCAAAACTACAGGACAATAATAAATTGTGTGGTTTTAAGCAACTGACTTTGTAGTAATTAGTCACAGAACCAAGAGGACAGTAATACATATCTCAAGGCCATTATTTCATCATCTGAAAATGGCACTGGAGTGAAAAGAAAAAACAGATTTCATCAGCTTTTCCTTTAGAGGTAATCTACCAACTGGGAGAACAGAGCTGGTGAAAATGAACTGAACCTTACAGCCCTGCTCCATCACCTAGCTTGTGGGTATTAATTGGCTCTATTTTATTCATCATGATATACTTCACTTCTTCCCAGTCATCACCTTACACCCTCCAGAATGATCTTTTGAAACCAGAAATCTGATCACACTATTTTCCTGCTCAAAATTGTCAACACTTTTATATTGCCTTAAGGAGAAAGGGTGAGTTTCTTAGCATAAGACCCTACAAGAGCCTCTGTGATCTGTTCCTGATGAACTCCGGGCTGTATTGCCAGTCACATGTCCCCCATTTTTCACCAAGGCCCTAGGCTGTATCCACAGGAAGTAACTGACAGGTTCCTACCTGCTGTGTTTCTTCATAGTTCCTTGTTTTCACTTGAATGTCCTCTCATTTTAGCTGATATTTGTTGAACTCATTAAATCCAATGTAGTAGGAGCTGGTATTATCCTTATTTACTTATCATGCAACTGAGGGACACAGAAGTTAAGTAGTTTGACCAAAGTCACATGCCTGCCTCATAAGTAGTAGAACCTAGTCCAGGAATAGGAGTGAGGTACAGGGGAGAGGGAAAGAGGGAAGGAGGAGAGCCAATAGGAGGGAATAGTATCAGTTAGTTATGTCCATGGGCACCACAGGTTTGATTCTGGAAGATCCTTTGGAGGAGCAAATAGAATGCCTCTTAGAATTGTCCACCTAACAATTGATAGGGGAAATAATTTCTTCACTGGTCTCAATTCCCTGTTGAGGGTCACCTGATGGGGTTGTTAAGTGCCTTATTCTTTCAGGTGGCAAATGGATATGTGGCAAGTAGAAGCCTGAACAATACCAGTGTTCTATACAATGACACTGGAACATTCTTAGAGATGGAAAATTCCATGGCAGAAAGCTACAGGCACTCAGCAGGGACTTGATATGATGCCTTATCACAGGAATTCTCACAAACTGCTGTAGTTACAGTGGGAATTGGAGGTAAGACTGGGATACGTGAAGTGTGATGTAATAAGCTTCTGATTTGTGCTCCAGGTTTTTTGTCAAGGGTCATATTTCAGGAGTTTGTGGTGTGTGGAATGAAACTTTTGCAAATCTGTGTAGATTCCAGTGCTTTTCATAAACAGTCTTAGGAGCTACTGTATTAAAATGATCACATCATGTGACCTTTTATTTATTTATTATTATTATTACAATTTATATTTTTAATTTATTCAGCCAGATATTCTACAAATGTATGCTAATTCCTATTCTTTAATGCACCTTTTCTCAAGAAAAATCACTTACAAACAAAGGAAGGGTCAATCTACACAGGCACCCACCAGGAAGAATCTAAAAGTTCTGAGACTGACAGCAACCACATAGAAGTCTTGTTTAATGCCATCCGTGAAACCTGATCTGATGAAGAGGACCCATTGAAGAAGGGGATGAGGTAGAGGGAAGGCAGAACCTAACAGCGTCTTTGGATTCAGCTGGTTTAATAGAAGCCTGTGGGTTCACCCTTCACTTGCTCTCTTCTTCTATAAAGGTAGAAAGAAGCACATTCAGATTAGGTAAAGGGAAATATCCTCTCACCATGCCTAGCTACCTGCCGGATTAGAGTTGGAAGCAGAAAATTTGAGCAGAGCTCTCAGAGGCCTGGAGAGCCTGAGTGTGGATGACAACTGCAGGTGATGGAGGAGAGGTGCCCGGTGTGTGGGCCTCTGGAGACGAGGCACTCCCTTTGCAGCCAGGCTAGCACTGCTGGCTGGGGAAATCACATTGGAGGTGCTGCATATGAGGTGTGTGTGGACAACAGGTCACTGATGTCCTCATGAAGAAAAAAATGAAGACTTTTCCAGAAGTCTGACTCTACAGGAATTCTCTTGTTCCCCAACCTCTTTAAAAAAAAAAAAAGAAGAAGATTATTTTCAGAGTCTATTTGTTTCACTGCTGGAGACCAGGGAAGAGAGATGTAAGGGCTGTTTGTCAACTCTCAGGCAGAGAAATCACTAATTCATTTCTTTCTGGGGTCAGGGAACCTGATCTCCTTTTATCAAAAGAAAATTACTTCACAGAGAAAGCACTGTCACTATAAGGGGAAAAGGAATTAGGCAGCACAGAATTTGCAAGCAGCTCATTTGCTTCTGTTCTTTAACTGATCTTTAAGCTGGAGCTTACTTGCTGTCTGCCTAGAAGTTTAGAATTAGTTTCCTGTATGATCATAAGGAAATCATTAAGTTATATTTTATTTGTAATGAAAATACCCACAAATACAAATATACACACAGACTCACACATATTTGCATTCTCACAGGGCACCTTTGCCTTGATGTTCAAACCCAAACTCAATCCACTAAATATGTATTAAATATGTACTATGTAACAGGTTCTGTGAGGGTGCTGGGGGGAAGAAAGACAGGGCTTCTGCCTTCACAAGCCAATAATCTCCTCAGTAAGAAAAAAACTCAGGATGAGAAACCATTCATTCATTTAGCCATTTACTCAGCGGATATGTCTCCCAGGGCTGTCATGGACTGAACTGTGTCTTTCCCCACTCCCTGCCCACATTCATATGTTAAAGCTCTAACCCCAATGTGAGTACATTTAGCAGCAGAGCCTTTTGGGAGGTAATCAAGGCTAAAAGAGATCATAAGAGTGGGGTCCTAATCTGATAGAGTTGAGCTCTTAAGAAGAAGAAGAGACAGCAGAGAGCTCTCTCTCTCTCTTGCTTCCCCCCGCATGCATACTGAGAGGTAAGGTCACAGGAGGACTCAGGAAGAAGGCTATTCACAAGGCAGGAAGAGAGGACTCGCCAGAAACCAACCCTGATGGCATCTTGATCTTGGACTTCCAGCCTCCAGAACCGGGAGAAAATATGTTCTTGTTGTTGAAGCCACCAGCCTGTGGTATTTTGTTATGGCAGCTGTAGGGGACTAATACAGGGCCTATTTGGTGCCATGTACTGAGCTAAATGCTAAGTACAGCACTGAAGGCAACAGACACAGTTTGTGTACTCAAGGGGTTTCTTTCTGGAGGAAGGAGGTAAAGTGTGATGAAAGCAACTGCAGCAGAAAGAGGGTTACCTGTGGGGAATTCAGGGAGGAGCCTGCTTTATTTTAGGAGTCAGGAAAGGCCTGCTGAAAGTGATTATTTGATCTCCAAGGTAAGTTCAATGATGGTAGTGGTTGGGAGGAGGGAAGTTCAGCCCAGGCAGTGGTGACAACCTGTGAGAAGTTTCCGTGGCAGGAGAGGCCATGGCTAGTTTAAGACCCCGGGATAATGCCACATGGAGAGCTTACTGGCAATGGAGAGAGATGGGCCCAGGGTACATCACATGGATTCCTGAGGCCACATCAGAAATGTGTACTTTATCCTAAGAGCTCAGGAAGGATTCTAAATGGGGGGAAGGAAGCAAATTGAGGTATTATGGGGGGACTCTCAGGGTGGATAAGCAAGTTGGGAAGAATAAGGCCCCTCAGACCCTCATGATCACGACAGCCTGAAGCACTGTTTCCCAAAGCTGGATGGAGTGTGTGGGAAAGATGATTTTTTTTGTGGAGAAATTGTTCTTTTTATATGCCTAGAAGGATCTATCCCTTAGGCATGTTTTGTAATTGCAGTTTCTGCAGCTTGCTAGGGAAAAAAAATGCCTAAATTATTTCAAAGAAAAGTACTTCAGGTATTTGTGGTTTTAAGGCCATCAAATGCCACAAATGTTACCAAAACACCATTCAAAACAGAAAGTGTTGAAAGACATGCATAACTGAATCATTTACTTAGAAATGTCTTTCTTTGCTTGTCGGCTATAGAAACGGTTGGAACTGATAAATGGCCTGCTGGAGAATTCTGTGTGCTGGGGATGTGTCTGTCCGAGGTGTTAGCAGTTACACTGCTCTGACAAGGTTCAGGGCCACGTCTCAGGCAAGCTTTGCCCAAGGCCCAAAGTGTTGACTGGAAGACAATCAATTACGGTGCAGCTTCGATGTAGTTGCCAAGTAGTCACACACTCAGCATGAATGTCACTCTCCACTCCAGAAAGGAGCTAACAGGAGATTAGAGGAGGTAGGGTTTGAAACTGTGGCTGTAGGAAGGGGTGAGTGTGGGAAGGACAAGGGGAAAAGCATGTCAGGCTACCAGACGCTTGGTAGAGTTTATGCAGTTAGTTCCTCTTTCCCCCATGCAGCTGAGCCAACTCAAGCTAAGCACACAAACATTCTTCTTAATGCCCCATGAGCTTCACAAGAGTGACTTTCTGGAACAGAATCAGACGTTTCTATGATTTCCTTCAGTTATTTTTCTTTTTCTTGTGGCCCCTATTCCCTTAGTTGCTACTTTGCTTCATCTACCACAGAGCACATCAGAGATAAGTATGTAATTCCTGGAAGATTTGAAAACCCTGAACTTGCAGAATCAGGGCATTTCTCCCAACTGTTGATATTGTTTTTGCCCCCTGCCACCCCGTTTGGAATGCCCATCTGGGCACGGACTGAATTCTCCTTGCTGATCTGTACCCTGGAGTTTTCTGCACATGCACCCAGTGAGGCCTCCCTGGTTATCAGTGGGAACTCTGCCCAGAGTATAAGTGCAGAGCAGGCTCCAGAGTGCTACAGTAAAGGCAGGAGATACGTTTGTCCTTTGACTATAGAGAACAGTAAATTACCACAGGTCTACTTATCTCCATCTGTAGAATTTGGCATGCTAACCTAAGAGATGGCTGAAAAACCTGGTATCTTGGACACTGAATAGTCTTTAAATGCAAACATGGAGGACATGGCTAAATAAATGGTAGAAGAATTGTTTCAAGGTAGATTGTCATTTTTCATGATAATATTTAGACAACCTCTCTGCCTCTCATTCTTTTCTCCCATTAACCTAGTTTTAATTATGCCATAGAAAAAATGTACTTGGTCTCTGCAGTCATAAATTAAGTTGCTTCTTACAATTGTTTCTAAATTTGAGGGGTAAAAGTCTTGGGCTGGTCTTGGATCATGTACTGCAAAAATGTCAGAAGACCACAAGAAAAATAGACAAGGTTAAAGCCTGTCAAACAAAGGTTCAATTTTAGAAAATTTCATATTTTGTGTGTTCATGGCTTCTTCAGCTACAAACGTGGTTAGTTTTCTTAGATTAAATTAAGATTGGCACGAACCTCTTCCAACTCTTACTCTGGATTTCAAGGTTTCCTTCAGGTTTTCTACACCTATACATGTCAAAGAATTGTTCAGCTTGTTCAAGTCACCTTTTCTCAAATCCTAAGCTGAAATTAGGATCACTATGTCATTGGTGCCTTGATTCTGGAAGGAGTTTTATTTTATTTGTGCAATATGAATGGAAGTGTTCTGTGCTTTCTTTAATGGTGAATTAATTAGACTTTCTTTGCTCCTTACACTTTAGGAGATTCCTATCTCCCCGAAACATTCCTTAATGCCTTTGTTTCAAACATGTGTAAAACATATTCTTTGAAGTGTCTTATTTAGCCAAACCAAAGTGGTGTATTACAAAAGAGTATTGAGGCTGTGCTTTAAAACCGCCAAGAATGGAAATTATAATGAATTAGCTTACTTTCCCAAGCCAAGAAACTAGCAGGGCTAGCTAGTCTAAATCATAACTTCTTCATTTTACAGGGTCCTGTAACTTTAGCTTTACATCTTTTATGTACCTGTGTCCTCATGATAATTCTAGAAGGTGGGAGGTGAGCACCATTTGCATATTTCACAGTTAAGGAAGACAGCATCAGAGATACTAAATAATTTGCTCAAGGGAAATCTGTTATTGGGACTTAGAGTTGGGATTCAAACCCATGCGTGGCAGCTTGTGCTCTTTCCACTCTGCCTCCCTGGCTCTCCTTGAGCCTGTGCTGGCTGCTGGTTGGGGAGAAGGAGACGGAGTGCTGTGTTTGGGACCAGTGGGAGACAGCTTTGTGAGATGTCTGTATGCACAGACACTAGGGTCAGGTTGATATTTGAAGAGTCACCAGTATCAACTCTGTACCTCAGCATTTTTTTAATCTGTAAAATGGGGATAATAATACTATCCACTTCATAGGGCTGTGGTTAGAAATGAATTAAGCCATGTAAGTTATTTAGTACCTCGTCTGGGACAGAGAAAATTGTTAGCAACTCTTATTTTATTTCTGTGCCTCCCTCCCTTCCTTCTTTCTTTCCAACACTAATCATTTCTTGAATACTTAATAAATGCTTGTGCACTAGTCTAGACATAATTAGCAGATATGAGCACAAGGGAGTTCTTGAAACTCAAAGTTCTTAAGCTTAGTGTGGACGATAAATTATATAATAAGAGATAGATATTATTGTAAAGATATGTGTGATAAACAACTGGTTGAGTAGCCCATTGCAAGGTGGAGAAATAACAAGGATATTTGGGGTGGAAGAAACAGCATGTACAAAAATACGTGGCAGATGGTCAGATGTGGTGAAGGGAATGAGAAGTGTGATCAGAAGGGATGGAAGTTCAGGCGGAAGAGTAGAAGAGTAGGCAGGGAGGGGGCTCAATGCCGTACATGGGGGAGTTATTTTCTTTATATAGGAAAAGGCATGTAATGCTATGTATAAGTCACTGTTCTATGGCATTTATCAGTATTAACTCACTTAATCCTCATAATAAGCCTGCAATGTAGGTAACCTGTTTTATAGATGGAGAAACTAAGGTGCAGCTCCAAGCCACTCTGCTTATAATTGGCACAGCTGGTATTTGCACTCAGACAGGTTGGCTCTGGAGCCCTTGCTTTAGCTGCCTTGCTTGCCTGCTTTACAAGTATGAATCTAACCCTGCAGAAAATGGAAATATGCTCATTGCTCATAGGCAGGCTTGGGATATGATTTTCTCTTGAACTTTAGAAAGATTATTTTGATGGCAAAGTTGGGTGGATTGGAGCAGGGAGACTAAAGGCAGACAGATTGGTTAGGAGGGAATAATGGCCCAGGAGGAAAATGATATCACCCAGGGCAGTCATGGTGGGTGATAACTTTGAGGGTCAGTTTGAAGGCATGATAGTGGGGTGGCAGGGAGGTGAGGAAGATGAGAGAAAGTAAAGCTCACTTTGGTTTCCGGGTCGTGTGCTTGAGCAGATGGTAGAACCATTAATGTTCAGGAATCAGCCATGTGGTAAAAGAGGAGTTAAATAAGAAAAACAAATTCTCCTAAATCCAGGAAATATAAAATGCATCATTAGATAAGAATAATTCTATGCCTTCTCAGTATATCAGTTTGAACCTCAAAACACCCACAGAGTTGATAGGAAGGAATGAATGAGAATGTATATTTAAAACAAACAAAAAACACAGGTCAACAAAAACACAGGGAAACTTGTTTGGAATATTTTCTACTTACTCTGAAAATGAAACCATTTGTAGCATTTCAGCATAGAAAGGGGGCTGGCAAACAGGGTGGGCAAGGGACAAGAGGGTTGGCAGAGCTGAAGCAGGCCTGACAGGGAGTGAAAGCATTGCTTGCATTGCTTGCCTGGAATATGGCCCTCGTTACCTCCCACTGATGATACTGCAGGACTCACGTGGAAGAGAAGAAAAAGCACTAAACAAAACCACTAAAACTGTCTGCAATTGTCTGTCTTCTGTCTCAGCCCTCTCTTCTTCCCTGGATCCCATCATTATCCTCCTTTCTCCAATTGTACAACTGTATTTTTCTCCAGTTAAAACTAGTCCATTTGATGCTGATCTCTTAATTGTTACATTAGGAGGTGGGAGGACTTTACAGGGAATTTTTCTAAAACATGGGGTGGTGAGAAATCAGGATTCTCAGAGAAAAGTACACAATTATAACTCAAGAGTGGCTCTTGCCATAGGAATGGTCCCCCAAAGCTCTCTGCTGTTTGCCTTCTAGATCAGCATGTTCACAAATCTGTCTTAGGCATTTATTAAAAAGCCTCAAAACTTTACAGACTATTTGGACTACAGATTGGAATATAGGTGCAAAGAAGTAGATTTACTGTGTCTGAATGCAAAACTAATCAACTCAGAATGACGATTTCATATGGTTATGCCCGTTACAACCTTGGTTTACTTCTTTCATCTCTTCTGAGTATATGGGATATCATTAATGTTACCAGCTGCATGACTTTCTCCGAATATCAACAGCAGAGGAAAAAAAAATCCACACTCAACAGCCATTGGCTCTCCTGTTTTCCACTTAGATAGCTATTATACTGCCAAGGCGAATGTGAAACAGGCTCCCACAATAACAGCAATTTCCCAAATGCCCTGTTAATTTTCAGTAAACCAAAATAAAATGTGTTATTATTTATTAAGCATATGCACTACATACGGTTTCCAGATGATAAGTATTTCAGTAAAGTACTACATTGAGAACAATTTAAGTTGGCTTGCAAGCTGTAACCTTAGAGTAATGGGTATAGCCCAGGGTCAGAATTGTCACTTTTATTGGGTTAATTCAATGCTCATGGTTTACAGACTATGATATAGGACCAGAGAAAAGTTTTTCCATCCCCCGTATCAGCTGCATTATACATATAATTTTATGTAAAAGAGTAGCATCCCATATATCATTATTTATTCATAATGACATTTACCAAACAACTGCATGGCACAGGATGATAGTGTAGTCTGGGGAATAGAATATGGAACACACATTCCAAACACTGGGTCTGAGAGAACTCCTTCAATTATATCAACTTTAGAAGCACAAAATAGGGAAAAAAAAACCTCACAGTTGTGAGACAGCATGTCATTATTTCACAAATAGAATATGAAAAATGGAAGGATCTCAGGTTGGGGAATGATTTGGGCTCTCTTTAGGGTAGTTAATACATGCTTTAGGAATCTTTTCTATAACATGGGACCCTGGGTCTCCACTTGAATTGTGGGGGTCCTGATGTAACCTCTGCTTTCTGGAAAACTCCAAGCCCTGAGGAGAGGAGAGTGGCATCTGACCAGGACTCTGACAGTTACAGGGTAGCCTCTGGATCTCGCCCTGGCCAGACCTTTCGTGAGAGCTGCCTGCTTCGGCTTCATTTCCTCTTCTCTGTGCTTCCAGGTTCTCACAGCTGGGTCTGTGATTTCCTAGGCAGATGCTGCCTGGGTTAGGGAAGACTTAGCCTCAGTTCCTGCTCTCCCCTGGTGGCCTCACTGTTAGATGTTCGCTCAGACCGAGGTCTGGCACCCTGCAAAGAGCTCTGGGCTGTGTCATCACCTCCTGCCCTGAGGTCAAACCCTTCTGTTCTCAGGGCTTTAGGCCACTGAATTAGAATTCCAGTTCGGTTTTGGCTATTTGCCTTAAAGAAAAGGAAGTTATGGTGCTTTTTAAAAATTACGCATAAAATATGTGTTCATTTAGGAAAATCAGAATCCCGGCCCTTCAAATTACACAAATTCTCACTGCCTAGTGATAACTACCACTAACATTATGAGGTTTATTCTTCAAGGAATTTTCTCCATACATATATACAAAAGCTTACTTTTTTATAAAATGAGACTGTGTGTGTGTGTACGTAGGTATGTACCTATATACTTTTACAGTGTATGCATTTTTTTCTTGCATAAATATACCATATTAAAAACATACTCTATAGTTGATTAGTATTCTAATTTACTTAAAATAAGTTTCAAATTTGAAATTTCAAGAATGTATTGTTGCACATCTATTGCTTTTATCACTTCCTCCAATTTTCCTAGTTCCTCTGCCTGAAGCCTTATCTGTGACCCCAATCCTGGTTCTTACAACGTAATGAATGGAAGCATCATCCCTGATAGATACTTGTCTGAAATGTATTTTCCCTGGATTTTTAAGAGTTCCTGAATGATTTTGCTTCAGTATTCTTCTGACCATGCTGTAAACAATGCTGTCTCAAAGGAACATAATAAAGTCCAGAAATTGTATTAGCATACATAATAATAGCTAACATTTATGGAGCTTGTGATAAATTAATTAGCTCATTTAATTTTGACAAAAGCAACCTATGAGGTAAATAAGATCATTCATGTCCTTTCCAAGTTGAAGAAACAGAGGCACAGAGAGGTTAAATAACTTGCCTAAAGCCACACAGCTAGTAAGTGCACACTTACAATTTAATCTAAGCACCCTGGCTCCACTGCCAAAGTGCTTCATTCCTGCACTGTGCTTCTTCGAATCCTAAAAGCACAAAGTCTTTCTGTCTCATCTAGAGTGAACTCAAGCCCAGAGTTGCTATCACTCAGACATCACTTTCCAAAAGATTTTTTTGTCTACTAGTAGCTTTTATTTGTCAGAAGTACAGGTGAGTGGGACATTGACGGATACGGGCCCTAGAGCATCCACCCCATAGCCTGGCATCTCTTTCTGCATTGCTGCAGTGTTGTTCCCTTGAAGTCATCTGCGATCTAGGATGCACTGGAATAGATAGATGTGCCCTGATTTTCTTTGCTTCTGGTGCAGTATGGAAGGAGGACAAGGGTGTGAGAGGTGAGTGGGCAAGTGCTTCTTGATCTTTTCTCCAGGATATCATGGGGAGTTCAACTGTTTCCCCAGACCATTCCTCCTCCCTTCCACTTATCTACTATCCCTCTTGAGGTAGTGACAATATAGTGGGGAGAGACTACAACTGAGTTTGTGAATTTAATTCTAGTCTCAATCCCATATAAATGTTGCGTGTGTGTGCGCGCTTGCGTGTGCTTGCATATTTTGGCTTTGTCTCTGAGTGCTATGAAAATATAGGAAGAAGGGAAGCATGACCCATCCAAAATACTCTATCTTTCACTTGCTGTGCAGCTCTCAGGAATTATACTAACTTTACATAAATCTTGATGGTCTCTTATCTATATGTAGAATATATATATTTAAAGAACGATCGTTCTCTCAAACTGTAGCTCAGTGAAAGGAAGGATAAATAATTGAAACTTACATACCAAGGTACAACTGGAAGCCAACTTACAATCTTCTGACTTCCTCTACTTCAAGAAATCAGCACTCTGACAAGTGTCTATAACATTTCAAAGGGGCATAATCTGCAGATACCCCCTACAGGTAACTGACTCCTGGAGTGGGGATACTTTTATCTGCTGCTCCCCACATCACACACCTACTTTGTTGGTTGGAGCACTGAGCACAGTCTCATCAGTCAGTCCCCAGAACACAATTGCATTCTAGAGGCTCTGCTTTAATGCTACCGGGTCGCTTCTATCCTTTTCAGCATGTGCTTGGTGCTCTTCTTGAAATTAAACAGTGACCTTTTACTCACCTTCAGGTCTAACACCAGGCTGGCTGTGATCCTTCCCAAAGCTTGTCTCCTGATTCATGCAACCAACAACCGGGGCTCATCAATAGTGAAAAGGAGGTCTTTGCTCCTCTCTACTTGTCATCAAAGCCAAAGGAGCTCACGTTCCTCAGGGTAATATCTGGCTACAATTTATGTGGTGGACATGGAAATATTTTCTATATGTAACAATTTCTTTGCTTTGGCATGGCTGATGATGGCACCCTGCCGCCACCAAAAACTAACCATGTCATTTTCCTCCTGTCAACAAGTTCTTACCAATGATTTCCTGTCATTCCTTTCCTATTTTAAAAGGGGCAGCTTCTCCATTGGCAGGATACTTCAGGAAATAATCACATTAGCTGTGCATCTCCTGAGGTGGAGAGTTCTATGCCAGAGGAACGACCTCTTTAGGATTCATTGCTACACTGACAGCTGTAACTTGTCCTCACTCCATCTGATGTCTTACCAACAGCTCCTTCCGTAATTCCCCACGATGTGGCCTCTGCTCCCTACCCACTGCTGAAATGCTCTGGTCTTCCACTTGTAACTTTGAGTGATTTTGGCTCGGTTGCTGTGCTCATTGTTGTTCCCTTCTTTTGGTTCCTGTTGATGGGTCCCTCCTTCCCAATGCTCTCTCCTGATCTTTGCTTTCTAGGTCATTGAACTTCTTTGAGACCTTTGATTTTTCTCTTTGGTTTTTTCCTGTTTCTTCTTTGCTTCCTCTTGTTCCTTTGGCTTCCAATCTGTGGGCCATGTAGGGCTCCAAAGCACTCTGTCTTAGGGACCTTTCCTCTCTACTCACTCTGAGAGTTAACCCATACCCACGCATTTAAATGCCAACTTAGAGACCCGGAAACCTTCAGCAGTGGCTTAAAACATTAAAATTATCTAAGCGCATGGTTTACAGAGGGAAATATTTCTAAAAGTCTTGGTAAAATTCATTCCGTGAAGGAAACCTCATATCCTATCATATTCTGTGAGAGGAACCACATTCAATTCTTTTAACTGGTATTTTTGGCATTATTTAAAAATCTCTAAAAATGATACTTACATTGCTATTTCTTTCTTTCTATTTTTGTATATTCTTAGCTATTGGCTTCTAAGGTAGTTGAAGAAGATTTAGCTTCCTTTCACATATACCACATTATACCTACACATATTTTCTCTTCTCCCTATCCTTTTAAAGAATCATTTTAAAATTTGAATTAAATGAATAATCAGTGTTTATGTTTGACTATAAAAATATTACTTACAGCAAAAGATAGATAACATCCTATGATTACTTTAAAAGGTAACATGGAGTAATAGTTAAGAGAGCAGCTTCTAGAGCCTAATTACTTGGATTCAAATCCCAAAGACAGTACTTACTATTTGGGGCTAGCTTTGTTTCAGTTTCTTCAACTGTAGAATGAGGTACTCATAGCATCTACAACAATGAGCTGCGATAATTAATAGTTAATAACTGAATGCATATAAAATTAATAAATATAAAGAATTAGAACAATGCATGTCTTCTAGTAAGCACTAAATAAGTGTTAGAAATTTTTGCTTTTATTATTATCTTTCCCTTTGCAACTTTTAATTTTTCCTAGGATTAACAACAATAACAATCATAGTCGTAATTTATATTTTTATTTGCATAGCTTTAGTGTACTAGCTACTCTTAATCTGACTTGGTTTTAGCTCTACTTTCTTCATTCAGATGCAATTGGTGCCAAGGATTCCTGAGTCTCTGGGGATTTCCATGGTATAGATCAAGCTGCGTCTCATCTTTTCCTCCTTCTGCCTTAGGATTCAGTTTGCTTGGGTGCACCAGGTCAGTTGCTACTCATCCATCTGCTTCCTAGCTTTTAATGTTTTGTCATGCGTTCTTTAATTTGGATTTATGTCTTCAAAATGTCTCATTATTATCATTCTAGTGGGACTTCACGAGGGTGCAGAGGGTAATGTGTATTACAACATTAAGGAAGACAGATCTTAAATAAATAAATGCATATAAGCATATCACTCCAAATTATAGGAATAACCTATAAAGGAAAATAGTAGGATAATTTGAGAAAACAGCAAAGAGGGACCTAATTTGTTCCTCTTTGGTCTTCATGATATGGCTTTTCCAGTAAGTATTATTTAAGTAAGCCCTAAAGATAAGTGAGAGTCAGTCAGGCAAAGAGCATAAAGAAAAACATTCCCTGCAGATGAGCAGGCTTGATAATAGAAGAATCAGGGCTGTTGGCTGAAAGTGACAGAGCCCAATCCTAAGCTGAAAAAGAGAACTGTTTAGTCCATATAAGTGGGACATCTACGAGGTGGAGACAGTAAGGTTTGGCTGGATTCAGGAGGTATATGAGGCCTCAGGTTTCTGTCTCGGTGTCCATCTCTTGGTTCTATTTGCCTTCACTTGGCCTCATTCTCAGAGACTTCTTCTATTTGGTATGAGGTGGGCCACTAGCAATCACAAGGCTATGTAATCCTATAGCTCCTGTCCCAGAGAAAAAGAGAGAGGCTTTCTTGCCGTTTCTTTTAAAATCAGCATCCATGTATGATATCCCACATTCCTTGGGATAATTACAGTATGGAGATCTACATTTGGCCAGACATGGGTCCAACCATACAGGCAGACAATTATTTGGCTCATGCAATGTACTGAAAAATATTTACAGTTAGAAAAATTATGAGGGATAAGATTATAGACACGTTGGGGTTATTTAAGGCAGAATCTTATGGGTAATGTTAAGCATTTGGAAGTCATACTACTTGCGAGGAGAAGCTATTGATGGATTTTAATCAGGGAATAACACAAACACCATTAATTACTGTTCATCTGATCCAAACTTTCCAATCAAATTACCTTTCCAGTCTCTTTACTGTGCCAAAGGCACCACCATCTTCCTGCTGTCTTAGGTTTACATTTTAGAGTCATCTTTGAAGTCTCTCTTAAATTTATCACCCATATAAAATTAGTCACTAAGCTCTTTCCCTTCCTGAAGTCTGTTGGATTTGTCCTTGCTCCTGCTTCAAGTACATTGTCACATCCTTACAGGCTCTTATCACCTTGGACTTGGGTTCTTGTGATAGCCTCCTAACTGGCTTTTCTGTTTTCTCCCTGTTTCCAAGTCATCACACATGGCACTGTCAGAGAGTCTTCTTGAAAAAAACACTATCTTCTTGTCACTCCTCTACCCAGGAGCCTATGGTGGTGTCCTATCATTAATGAATCATGCCCAAATCCCTCAGTCCAGCATCCAGAGCCATCCATCATCTGGCCTTGCTGTACCTATCTGGTCTTATCTTCCTGTTATCCCTCCACCACAATAAGACATGGGCCCCGACTTCCCACCTCTTCCATTCCAAAAGTGGGGAAGATGGGCTGTTACAAATTGCTTTGCAGGCAGAAGAGGATAGAAATTCAGGGAGGAGGAAGGAGAATCTGAGCCACTGTGGTTCACAGTTGTGAACCACAACTGTGTTTGATAAAGAAGGGCAGAGGCTATAGTTGCGCGGCTAACCTGAGCTCAATGGTGTGGTCAAGAGAGCCTGTCTGAGCACTGTGGGCAGATGTTGATGCCCAGGAGAAATGTCCAACTGTGCATTTTCAAGATGAGGCATTGGCTGGAAGGAGGATATTTGCTCAGCAAGCCTTTCCAGGGTGTAATACCCAAACCCTCTTACATAATGTGTGGGCTAACTCACAGGTTTCTGGGAACTTGCCCAGAGTTTTCAGAGTCAATTGGTACTGCAGAGAAATTATGGATTATCCAGAGTGGTATGAATAGTGTCAGGAAACAAGACCAACCCGGGTGGGATCTCATTACTTATTTTTGCTAAAGTAGCTTTTTGGTGGGAATTTGGGGTGGTGTTTATAATCTTCAGGAATAAAATGCCATTACAGTGGGAAGGGAATCTGGCAACTTTTAAAAACCTACTAAAGTTCTAAGGGAAGTTGGGTAATAAGGTTTGTATCTAAATCATAAGAAATAATAGAAAAGTTAAAAAATTTAACACAGAATTGCTATTTTCTCTAGCTGGGAGTGATATGGTTAATTGCTAACTACATTATCAGTTACTGGGTGCCATGAATAGACATGATTTGTTCAAATTTTATAATTTCCATAATACTTGAAGTTATTCTGCAAAACGAGAACTTTATCATAAAGTTTTAAGGGGTGGAATAGTTTTATTCATCCAACAGAAAAATTTTAAAAATCTGATACAAGGCAACAGTAAGTCTGTGAAAAGGATAATGATGGCTCCCTGAAGATGTCCACACCCCAAATCCCTGGAACTTATGAATGTTAGTGTACAGGGCGCAGGGAACTTAACAGCTGTGATTGACATGACCAGCCTTGAGATGGGGAGACTAGCCTTTGTTATCCAGATGGGCCCAATATACTAACATGGGTCTTTAAAATTGGAGAATCTTTTCCCGCTGGGGTTGGTCAGCAAGAGATGCACTGCTGCTGGCTGTGAAGATGGAGGAAAGCCAGGGGGAAGGGGATCAGAAGCCAAGGAATGTGGGAGGATGAAAAAGGCACAGAAACAGATTCTACCCTTGGAGCCTCTGGAAAGAAACACAGTGCTGACAATACCTTGACTCTAGCCAGGTGAGACTGCATTAGGCTTCTGAACTATAAAACAAAGATAACGCATTTTGTATTGTTTTAAACCACTAATTGTTTGGCCATTTGTATGGCCACCATAGAAAACTAATGCATATTATTTAGTAAATACATAGGGAATGAATGGAATTCATTTACAGAATCAATAAGAAAATCATCTAGTCTTCTTCTGTTTGGGTTGGTACCTATATATGTTTTTAATAAATGATTCATTTTAAAACTCACATTGATTGAGTACTTACTACGTAGTAGGCACTTTTCTATGCTCTTGTATTAAATTCTCACAGTAACTGTTTGAAATCACTACTATTAGCTGGTGAATTAGTCTTTCCAAAGTTATACACTTAGAAAATGGCGAAGCTGAGTTTTGAACTAAGGAGGCTGTAGAACTCATCTGCTTAGTCATTATGACAGTGGTTCGTTCGCACACCTACCTGCACAATAAAATCACTTGGTTAGTTTTTACAAATCTCAATCTCCAGATTACGCCCTAGATCAATTAAATCAGCATGTTTGAATTTGGAGTGAGGCATCAATACTTTTTAAAGTTCCGCCATGTTTCCAAGTATAGCCAAGTTTGAGAACCACTGCATTCAGTGTACTGACTCTCAAACTACAAGGTAAATTTAGTGATTTATTCCACATAGTAGCAAGAATTAGAACTCAAGCTGTGTAAAAATACAATACAAATTACCTTTGACTCTAAGTTCGTGGTTTTTGTCTTAGTTAGTACAGCAACTGTCATTGGCTGGTTAAAAGGGCAGTCGTTAGTTAATCCAGAGACTACAGTAACATTGATTGTGCCTGTAGACACAATTTGGATTGTCAGTCAAAATAATGGAGGGGCAGCAGTGGGGAAACCTTTCTCAAAATCAGACAAGAAGGAAGGAGAAACAAAGATCTTTATCTGGTATCTAAGCCAGAAGAGAATGGAGAGCTGACAGATGAGATCTGTGATCAAACTGCCTGTCTGGCCATCTTGTCACACTGTTGTTAAGTTTGTGTGCCTTTACGTGTCTTCAGCCTTAGTCAGAAGCAGCTCTGCCCCTCCTTTGAAGTTGGCACTGTGCCTGAGAACCTGTATTTCCTCCCTGCCATATCCTGGCTTTCTTGTACCATACTGGACATCTTCTCCAGGGATGCTAATCTTGTTAGCATGAGTAGTATCCTTCTTCTGGTCAAGGAACAGAGTGGAAGTTGGAGCACTGTTGGAATTTTGGCTGCAATCTTTGGCTGCCATGTTGGCAGATGACTGATTTTCTCTTTAAATGGCATTTTTGTGAGGTGCATTACCCAACTTCTCCTCTGGCAGGAGAGGCATTTTGTGTTTTTTCATCTGCCACAAAACTTCTTAACTTTCTCAATTTGTTTTGAAAACAGAAATTGGTTCAGCAGGTTTCAACTGGAAACAGGTGTTGATGATGGTGTCCAAATCTTCAATTGAGGTTCTTCTCTTCCCTTTGCCAGCCTTTGCATGGAGTAATGAACAGGCCTGTGTTGGATGTAGCAGATGCACATCTCCTCACGGGCCAGAGCTCTTGATTCAAATCACAGGCTTGCCGAGAATTATCACAGAGATGAGAATCATAAATTAAAATGTACTTTTGTCTCACTGGTAATAATCACAGACCCCATACGTCATTTATTTGTATACACTAAGCCATAAACTTGCTTTAGCCAGGTTTATCTCAGGATTCCTTGCTAAACACAAGGAAATCTTTTTGGCTTGAGACTTCCCACTTGGCTATATAATCTGCAATTTCACCAGAATGTTGCCAACCCTCTGCTCTGATGTGTGCTGTGTAGATGCAGAAGGAAAATAGCTAAATCAAGAGAAGGAAAGAAGTAATTTACAAATTTTTCATGATTAGCATTATTGGTTTTCTGTTGGACTTGGACTCATCTTGGTAAATTTTATAGATTATAATTCAATTTTATTTTTTATCAATTCTTATTTACTTTTTGAGTTTTTAAGTTAGTTGAGAAAGAAATTTAGTTAAGTGGGATTACTCCAAATGTGACTGTAGCTTAATTGGAGTGGAGACCTCGTTGTTCGTCTAGTGGATTCATATAGCATAAAGAGGCAGGAGTACCAGCCAAGAAGTCATCTGGGGGCAATTGCATAAAACTCTCTTTTCTCATCACATAGCATGGCCTGGAACAAGGACTCTAGGCTTTTCAAGATTTAAAGATGGCTGAAAATTTCTTGGAAAATCACTGAGAATGGAGGTTTTTAATGAATCACAAATTCATTAATACTCCAAAAACCACCCTTCAAGTTGAGAAAAATCAGTACTCTTCCCTGATAATTCCCTTATCCTATATTTTCCTTGCAGTTAATTTTAAACTTTCGTTTTCTCAAAACCAATTTGTCTTTAAGACAATTGTTAGGTCCTATTCTATAACTTGCATTTTCAAAGAATTACATGGTTTCCTTCTTCCTTAGGGCTCATTTAACAAAGCTTACAGACACATTGTATACGCACACACACACACACACACACACTCACACACGCACACAAAATTTATTAGCTAATATCAGTAAATGATCAAAGCCCTGTGGAAACTATTGAAAATTAAAATTAAACTGGGTTATAGTATAATTGTATCTGCAATGTATTGGTTATTTATCCATGTTTATAAATAGGACACAAAAGCTTAATTTTATCATAATTGAAGAGCAATTCTGAGAAAGTCATGTAATTTAATGGTTTAGCTGTCTTTTATTGCTCTATGTAAATGGACTAAATAACAGCAATAAATGTTGAACACAATCTAATGCACTACAATTTCTTTGGAACACAATTTAAATTTCAAATTATGTTTAATGCTTTTGTACACATCACAGGTCTCTTTTTAAAAGCTTATCACATGGAATTGATTTATTCAAGGAAGCTAGCATTTGGAAAAAAACAGGAGAATGGGTCATTTGGTCACATTCAGAATATGACCAAATATGCTGAAAAATGTGCGTCATTTACTTTTAAATCATCCTTTCCTTTCATTATTATGAATTTCACCAGTGCCTTCCTGTATTATATATTTAGATAGGCTTTGAATAAGACAACTTTTTCCAATTGTATTGTGTTATTTGGCCCCAAACATTTCCTGTTTCTTTTGTGTCATTAGACTCAACAAGAGAAGGTGATATAGAATAAGACACAGTGTGTGTATATGTTGGGCCCCTTTTTCCTGTAGAAATGATTCATGAATTGACATCTGCCTGTGGTGCTATATTCACATCCATGCAAACATATCCTTCTGCATGAACTAATGTTCAATCAAATAGGGGGAAAAATGTTGTTCTCTTTGGATCCCATCTGATTTCAGAATGTTGTGATTAAGATACAGATGCGAGGTCAGATAAAGAGGCTTAAAATAAGACATTTTTGTGAGAGGCAGTTAGAAGGCTTTAATGAAATTTTAAGATGGGGTATTATAAATAAGCCAGGAGTCTAACTTGCATTCCCTTGGACCATCACAACAGGGAAGGATTCCTCTGAAAACAAATTCATTCATGAAATGTATAAATCTTAGAAGGGAAGTACTCAAAATATATTGTGCACAAAACAACATGCTTTGGATCTCATAGAATTTTCCTGTTTAAAAATTCAGTTGTCTGCTCACAGGAAGACATCAAACAAAAATTGAGAAAATAAGGAAACACACTTGCTGCTAGGTTGAAAAGAAATCTGGCCTGGGCATGGTGGCTCACACCTGTAATCCAGCACTTTGGGAGGCTGACATGGGTGGATCACCTGAGGTCAGGAGTTCGAGACCAGCCTGGCCAATATGATGAAACCCTGTCTCTACTAAAAGTACAAAAATTAGCTGGGCGTGTGGTGGATGCCTGTAATCCCGGCTACTGGGGAAGCTGAGGCAGGAGAATCACTTAAACCTGGGAGGCAGAGGTTGCAGTGAGCCAAGGTTGCCCCACCGTACTTCACTCTGGGTATTAAGATTGAAACTCTGTTTCAAACAGAACAATAACAACAACAACAAACCAAAAAAGAAATCTGTAAATTTACTATAACAAAATTATTATTAAATTTACTGTACACAATTATTAATTATCAATGGACCAACAGCCAATGATGATTTATCCTACATCTCTTACCTTCTCCGGGTGGAGCCTTTACATGCCTTCTGACAGTTTCCATTTTCAAGTAGATTGGTTAATTCAATAGGTCTCATTCATTTGTTTGTGACTTCATCCTTACTTTGTGACAGACTTTAGGTGTTTAATTGTGGACCAGCCAGTAAAGGAACTCAAAGACCTATGAAGACAACACATAATAAACAAATAATTCTATGATTATAATAAATTTCTAGATGGAGACTGGAGGGATTTACTTCTTTCTGCTGGTTCCTGGTCCTATCACTATTAACCAAGCTTCTTGACAGTGGCAGTAGCAGTTCATTCCAGTAGCCACAGATGACACCAATTTGCAATGTTTCCAATACTCACAGAAAAAGTCTCATCTCCTCCTGGTTCCAGTGCCTCTCCTTAGATGACTGAGTCCTCACTCTGCTTTTTCCTCTAAGCTTCTACATTTTAATAATTCCAACCTCTTCCTTTTCTTTTCTGGGAGTGAGAGTTGTTTCCTATAATTCCAATCTCTGAGATACCTTAGTGTTCCTATTTGCCTTTCACTTCCTCAATAGTGAATTAACAATCTTTATATTAAATTATCTCTGTTAAAATGATTGGTATGGTGAAATCTGATTGAATTTTAGTAGATATAGTTGGCAAAACTCTAACATTAATCACATGTACATTTTTTTTAATCCTAAAGACTTCCCTGGATCCCCTGTAAGCACTGAGAAACACATATTCAGAATATCTAAAGTCATATACAATAATAATTTTTAAAAATGTGATATGAACAAGCCAGGAATTGTGGTAGGCTTTGGGAGACTACTAATGATGAGGTTATAAGTTGATGGAGCAGATGAAAATATAAACAATTTGCTATAAAATCACTGAAGATATGAGTCTATGAAAGGCATTTTTAAGGGCATGCCAGTCTGATGATAGAGACAACTGTATAGATAATGAGAAACTCATCATTCCTTAACTTAGTTGTATTTGCTGGTTCACAGAAACTTTATCTGTTAACTTAGGTCCACTTCTGGATTTGGGTAAGTGAAGACAAATATAAGTCCTAATGAAAAAGCAGGAATAGTGCTATAAGTAGAAAGTGAACAAATTTAAGTGGACCTGACACAATTAAAGAAAATTAGGGTAACAACCTAGACTATTGTTGGAGGTACAGACAACTTTTGTTACATCTCAGTGTTTGGGTGATTTTGAAACGCTTGGTAACTTCTTTGACTACCCCAGTACTGTTTGCCTTAATGCACCATTATTGCTGCAATACTGCATTCTTTAGCATTACCCACCAGGTCCACACCCCTTCACATTCCCCTTACAATTCCAGGGTTTTGAGTTTAATGCTAGTTCCTGGCCCCTAATTGTCTTATTTGGTCATAGGTAATTGCATAAAGATAATTAGGTAAGCTCTCTGATGAGCTCTAAATTCAAATGTCTAACTTGAATATATCAGTTGGTGATACATAATATCGGTTGGTGACTACTGATGTTTTAAAAAAGCAAAGCAGGATAAGGGTGTGGAGAATAACAGGGATGTTATTTCAAATAGAATGCTTACTAACGGCCAGATTGATGAGATTACATGTAAGCAGAGACTTAAATGAGGCACAAATCAAGCTGTTGCAAAGATGAAGTGGAAGAGCATTCCAGGCAGATGGAATAGCAAATGCAAAGGCCAGATGTGGACATGGCCTCAGCCTATTTGAGAAAGTGCACAGATGCTATGGAGAGGAACTCCTAAATGAGGAGTTCCTCATTTGAATGAGGAACAAATGATAGGAGACTATATTAACAAGATAGTCAGAGATAGGTCACATTGTAGATGGTGGTAAGAATTTTAGATTTACTTATCAGTGTTTGGAAAGCCATTGGAGATTGTTGAGCAAGGAAGTAATGTGCTGTGACTTAAATTTTTAAAGGATGACTGACTTCTGTGTGGAGACCAACGAGAATGTTACTGTAGTGGACATACTGAAGAAAAAGGATGCTTTGTAATAAAGTGGTTGTGATGCAAATGTTGAGAAGAAGTTGTTGACTGACCTTGCTGATGGTTTAGTGGTGAGATTCCAAGAGCCACTGGACAGCTGCTTGAAAGATGTGCTAATTACTGAAATGAAGAAATCTATTGAGAAAGCAAAGTATGGACATACCTCCAGCACCCTCCCCCCCAGGTTCTATAGGGGAACAATAAGTTTCATTTGAGATCTAATTTAATATTCAGTTGAAGAGGTCCTATATGCAATTAGTTAGATATGCAAGTTGAAAGTTCAGGGGAGGGTCTAGGCTAGAGATATAAATGTAGCCACTATTGTGATACTGGAAAACTTGTGATTAGATAGGAATATCTATGAGATGAGTATAGATACAGAAGAAATGGGGACAGAAGACCATGTTCCAGGGTACTCTTAACATTTAGAAGTCATGAAAAGGAAGAGGCAATGGAGAATGAAAGGAGGGTTAAATGAGGTAAGAGAAAAATCCAAGAGTAGTGTATGGAAAGGCCTAGTAAGGACAGAGTTTCAGGAAAAAAAAAATGTGGTCACCTGTGCCGCAATCTTCTGAGGGGTCAAGTAAGTTTGCGGTAGTGCTCTCACCATTGATTTAGCAATATGGAGTCATCAGCAACCAATATAAGGGAATATACCAGTATAGACAAAAGCCTGCTTGGTGCTTCTTTGAGAAAACAGCTTCTTTGAGAAAACAGTTTAAGATTAAAAAAAAATTAAATATTATTATACTTTAACTTTCAGGATACATGTGCAGAATGTGCAGGTTTGTTTTATAGGTATACACGTGCTATGGTGGGTTGCTACACCCATCAACCCATCATCTATGTTAGGTATCACTAAATTTTTAAAAGGCTTTCTTTAAAGAGAATCAGGTGAATGGAGCAATAGCTGAATGAGATGCTCTATTAAGAGAATGTCTTATATTTTCTGTTGGCAGATATGCATAATCTTATCAATATAGAAATAATTTGGAAGAGGAGGAAAATTAATGACAGAGAACAAATGAATAAAGGCTCTAGGAACAAAGTGCTTGAATAGGCAAATGGGGATAAAATGTAGTATTATCACATAGGGGTTTGCCTTTCATCCATGATGGAAAGAAAATTGCAGGGATGAAGGTGCAAGTAGGCCAATAGATTTAGTAGTGGGAGATGGAAGTATTTTTCTGGTTGCTTCTTTTTTTAAAATAGACAATTTTTTTTTTTTTGAGATGGAGTTTCACTCTTATTGCCCAGGCTGGAGTGCAATGGCACAATCTCAGCTGACCACAACCTCAGCCTCCTGGGTTCAAGCGATTCTCCTGCCTCAGCCTCCCGAGTAGCTGGGATTACAGGCATGTACCACCATGCCTGGCTAATTTTGTATTTTTAGTAGAGATGGGGTTTCACCATATTGATCAGGCTGGCCTCGAACTCCTGACCTCATAACCTGCTGCCTTGGCCTCCCAAAGTGCTGGGATTACAGGCTTGAGCCACCTCACCCAGCCTTTAAAATAGACTATTTTTAAAAAGCAGTTTTAGGTTCACAACAATATTGAGCAGAAGATACAGAGATTTCCTATATATCCCTGCCCCCCAAACCTGCACAGGCTTCCCCATTAGCAACATCCCCCACCAGAGTGGTACATTTGTTGCAACTGATAAACCAACATTGACACATCATTATCACCCAGAGTTCATAGTTTACATTAGGAATTGCTGTTGGTGTTGTGCATTCTATGGGCTTGGACAAATGTGTAAGGATAGATATCATTACAGTATTTTTTTTTTTTTCTTTGAGACTGAGTCTCACTCTTGTCACCTAGGCCGGAGTGCAATGGCACAATCTTGGCTCACTGCAATCTCTGCCTTTGGGTTCAAGTGATTTTCGTGCCTCAGCCTCCTGAGTAGCTGGGATTACAGGTACACGGCACCATGCTGGGCTAATATTTGTATTTTTAGTAGAGATGGGGTTTCACTATGTTGGCCAGGCTGGTCTTGAACTTCTGACCTCAAGTGATCTTCCCTTCTAGGCTTCCCAAAATTCTGGGATTACAGGTGTGAGCCCCGTGCCCAACCCATTATAGTATTACGTGGGATAGTTCCACTGGGTTGAAAATCTTCTGTGCTTCACCTGTTCATCTTTCCTCCCTCTTACCCCTGACAACCACTGACTTTTTTTTTACTATCTATATAGTTATACCTTTTCTGAAATGTCATATAGTTGAAGTTACACAGTGTGTAGCCTTTTCAGAGTGGCTTCTTTCACTTAGTAATGTGCATTTAAGTTTTCTCCATGTCTCTTCATGGCTGATAGCTCTTTTTTTTTTTTTTTTTTAAGCACCGAGTTGAATATGCAAATTTAATGTTCAGGGGAGTATGTCGACTAGAGATACAGAGGCCTCTTCCCCTTCATGACTTCTACATATTAGAGTGTCCTGAGACTCAGTCTTCTGCCCCCTTTTCTTCTAGGTCTACACTCATCTCGTAGATAATCTTATCTAATTGTAAGGCTTCCAGTATTACAATAGTGGCTACATTGTCTGGATATTTATTCTTCCACTTACCTACTGAAGGGAATCTTGATTGCTTTCAAGTTTTGGCAATACTGAATAAAACTGTTATAAATATTCATTTGCAGGTTTTTGTTTGGACATAAGTTTTTAACTCATTTGGGTGAATACCACAGAAAGAAATTGCCGGGTCTTATGGTAAGAGTAGTTTTGTAAGAGACTGCCAATTGTTTTCCAAAGTGGTGGTACCATTTTGCATTCTCACAGCAATGAATGAGAGTTCCTGTTGTTCCACATTCTCATTGGCATTTGGTGTTGTCAGTGTTTTGGGTTTTATCAACTCTGATAGGTGTCAGTGGTATCTCATTGTTTTAATTTGCATTTTTCTGTGCCATATGATGTGGGGCAACTTTTCATATGCTTATTTGTCATCTGCATATCTTCTTTGGTGAGGTGTCTATTAAGGTCTGTTAAAGCCTATTGTAAAAATTGGATTGTTTTCTTATTGTTGAATTTTAAGAGTTCTTTGTGTATTTTGTGTAATAATTCTTAATCAGATATGTATTTTACAAATATTTTCTCCCAGACTATGGGTTTTCATTCTCATGATAGTGTCTGTTACAGGACAGAAATTTTTTATTTTAACGAGGTCCAGCCTAACAATTTTTTTGTTCATGGATCACGCCTTTGCTGCTGTCTCTAAAAAGTCATCACCAAGCCTAAGGTGAGCTAGAGTTATTTCCTATTTTATCTTCTAGGAGTTTTGTAGTCTTGCATTTTACACTTAGGTTTATAATTCATTTTGAGTAATTTTTTGTGAAGGGCAGTGTCTAGATTCTTTTCGTTATTTGTATATAGATGTTCAGTTCTAGCACCATTTGTTAAAAAAGACTATCTTTTCTTCTTTTTATTGCCTTTGTTCCTTTGTCAATGATCAATCGACTATAGTTTTGTTGGTCTATTTCTGGGCCCTCTATTCCATTCCATTAATCTATTTGTTTATTCTTTTGCCATACCACACTGTCTCAATTATTGTAGCTTTATATTAAGTCTTGAAGTCAAGTAGGGTCAACCCTACAACTTTATTCTTCTTCGATATTATGTTGGCTATTTCAGGTCTTTTGCCTCTCTATGTACAATTTAGAATCAGTTTGTTGATACCCCCCCAAAAAACTTTCTGAGACTTTAGTTGGCATTGCATTGAATTTGTAGATCAAATTGAAAAGAATGGACATCTTGACAATATTTAGTATTCCTATCCATAAACAGATTGTTTTCTATTTATTTAGTTTTTCTTTGATCTCTTTCATCAGAGTTTTATAGTTTTCCTCTTACAAATCTTATATGTACTTGTTAGATTTCTACCTATTTATTTTCCAGTGATAATTTAAATGGTATCGTGATTTTAAATTCAAATTTCATTTGTTTATAGCTGGTTTGTAGGAAAGCAATTCACTCTGTATATTAATCTTGTATCCAGCCATCTTGATATAGTTCGAGTTATTAGTTCCACTTATTAGTTCCAGTTTTTTTGGTAATTTTTCTGGAATTTCTACATAAATGAATATATCATCTGTGAACAAAGAAAGTTGTCTTACTTTTTATTTCTTTTTTAATCTATATGCATTTTATTTCCTTTTCTTGTCTTATTAGCTAGGGCTTACAGTTCAATGTTGAAAAGCACTGATGAGACAGTACACCCTTGCCTTGTTCTCTATCTTTGTGGGAAAGCTTTGAGTTTCTCACTATTATGTATAATATTGGCAGTAAGGTTTGTTTTGTAGATATTCTTTATTCAGTTAAGAAATTTCCCTTCTATTCTTTTTTAGTGAGAGTTGAATCATCAAGAGTGGGCATTGGATTTTGTCAAATTATCTTCTGCATCTATTAATACAATCATGATATTTCTTCTTTAGCATCTTAATATGATGGATTTAATTAATTGATTTTTAAATGTTGAACCAGCCTTGCATACATGGGATAAATCTCACTTGTTCATGCTGAAAAATTACTTTTGTATATTGTTATATTCAATTTGTGAGTATTTTACTGAGAATTTTGCCTTTCTGTTCATAAGAGATAACGGTCTGTAGGTTTCTTGCAATGTTTTTGCATTGTTTTGGAATTAAGGTGTGTTAGTCTCACAGACTGAGTTAGGGAGTATTTCCTCTGCCTTCTGAAAGAGATTGCAGAAAATTGGTATAATTTCTTCCTTAGGCCAGGTGTGGTGGCTCATACATGTAATCCTAGCACTTTGGGAGGCTGAGGTGGGTGGATCACCAGAGGTCAGGAGTTCAAGACTAGCCTGACCAACATGGCGAAACTAAAAATACAAAAATTCGCCAGGCGTGGTGGCACATGCCTGCAGTTACAGCTACACGGGAGGCTGAGATAGGAGAATGTCTTGAACCTAGGAGGCGGAGGTTGCAGTGAGCCAAGATCATGCCCATGCCCTGTACTGCCTGGGTGACAGAGTAAGACTCCATCTCAAAAAAGAAAAAACTTCCTTAAATCTTCCTTAAACCTCACCAGTTAATGGTACTTTCCATTTAAAAGATTACTAACTATTGATTATATTTTAAAAATAGATATAGACCTATTTAGATTATTTCTTCTTGAGTTTTAGCAGATTGTGTCTTTTAAGGAATTGGTTCATTTTTCTGGTTGCTGCTTGACCTAAGAATCAAGATAAACAGCTGAGAGTGATAAGGGGGATAGAGGATGCTAGCATTTTGACAATGAAATTGAAGGTATGGAGGAATTGTTTCAGAAGTAGGAGAGTAAATTAATTAGAGCAATACAGTTGGATTGCTAAGTATTGCTGAAGCTTTGAGTTTGTGAACATAAATATATGATGATATCATTCCGCATTTTCAGATACCTGGATGAAAGCAGAGAGTAGATGAAGAGTCCTATTTAACCAGGAATATAAATTGGTGAGTAATTACAACAGAATAAATGACAGTTGGAGGAACTCAGGTATATGTAAGAGAATAGATATAATGATGATCCGTGGAATAGAATACAAGTGGATAAAGAAGTAAGTGAGAATATGACAGGATAATATACAGATTCTTGGTGATTTGGTCAATATTTTTAAGGTTTGATGGGGTCAAATAATTATATAAATGTAGTATTGACATGTTTGAGGAGATGTTGTTATTACTGGAATGAATGCAGAGTGTTGGGCCTAATATGTGAAGAAGACAATGTCATTGAAGATGAGGAGGTAAAGGAATTTCCAGGAATTGATTTCCACTGAGTTTGTGGTTATTGGAGAAAGACGATAAGAGGGACACTGGAGAGGATTTCAGTAGGCCAGATGCTCCAGTATTCATGGAAGGAGAAAGAGTGCCAAGAAAATCAGCAGAAGATCACAAGACTAGCTCCAGAAGGATGACAAATGACTGCAACATGGCAGGGGAGTAGAGTCCAATGGCAAATGTTTCAATGGAACAGGGCATTTTTAGGGATGTGGAAGAACAAAAGAAAAAGCAATGGATAAAAATCTCACTGGAAAACAATGAAAAACAATGGAAAAAGCAATACAAAATATTTTATTGGCCCCAAAGAAATAGAAATCATTCTATTATAAAGACACATGCATACGTATGCTCATTGCAACACTACTCAAAATAGCAAAGATATGGAATCAACCTAAAGGCCCATCAGTGATAGAATGGATAAAGAAAATGTGGTGTATATGTATGCATATATATATATACACCATGGAATACTATGCAACCATAAAAAAATGAGATCATGTCCTTTGCAGGGACATGGATGAAGCTGGAGGCCATTATCCTCAGCAAACTAACACAGGAATGAAAAACCAAATACTACATGTTCTCACTTATAACTGAAAGCTAAATAATGAGAACACATGGACACATAGAGGGGAATAATAGATACTGTGGCCTATTAGAGGGTGAGAGAAGGGAAAGGATCGGGAACAATAACTAAGAGATACTAGGCTTAATACCTGGGTGATGAAATAAGCTGTACAACCCCTAAGACGCAAGTTTACCTATGTAACAAACCTGCACATATGTCCCTGAATTTAAAATAAAAATTAATATAGTTCATTGGAAAAAGCAATTAAGAACAAGAAGTATATGTGATCCTTTTAAACAGACTTAATGGTAAGGGGCATGAAGTAGAAAAAATAGATACCCCTTGAATGCACTGCCGAGGCAATAATATCCTCAGGTGGTGGCTGATTTCAGTTAATGCAAGAAAGTGAATATGAAGGCAACAGTCAAAGAAATGATTAAGTGGAATCTATTCAGATAACATAGTAAGATATGGAAACCAAATAAAAAAACCATGTCCAGAATAAAGAACTTTTAAGTCATTTAGCTAAGAGCAGTTAGAAAGTCCTGACTATTTAGCTTAATTTAAGAGTTATTGTCACAATATCACCTACAGAGATATTTACTACAGAGAAGAATTTTTTTAGACTGACTCTAGCTACTTTTTAAGTCCTATTGTTTTTGTTGCTGCTTTTGTGTGTGTGTGTATGTGTTGCAGGTAGTATGCTATGTAAGATACTTTTTTTAGACAAGGTTAGATAAAAAGGTGTGCTTTTCATGTGCTATAGAACAGAAGTCAATTCATGTGTGGGGTATAAAAGCTAACTGCAAGAAAGTCAGTGTTGGACAAATGTAGGTTGTCTTCCTTTCTGAATAACTATTGTTAATTTCCTATCTGTTTCTAATCATAGGTTTTCATTTGGTATTATAGTTTTCTATACCATCTTGTCTTTTTATACCTTCTAGTCATGGTCAGTATTGACCCTGGTGATAGATACATGGCTCTGTTTTACAGATAGTAGAATCTTTGTTCATTTGCTGGTTGTATAACATACCTTGCATATTATCCCTTACATTTTTATTGTACTGGGCATGATTTCCAGCAAAATAGCTAGCAAATATGTTCACACTGAGGTGTAAGTTTTACTTAAAGTGAAATATTAATATAATCATAAAGGCTTGGACTTTCCTCAGACCTTTCTGGATGGACAATTGCTTGAACTGTCCTTACATTCCATGGCTGGCATGTGATCTGCTATTTATTATCCTACTCATGCTGTTATGTAGACATGTTGTCTCTGTTGCAATTTGGCCATGTCACTAAGATGACAGAAACCCCAAAACAGCCATGTGTTTCCATCATTTGTTCTTGGGAGTGGTGATTAAGAGAATGTAGTTTCCAGCTATAATCCCAGCACTTTGGGAAGCCCGAGGCAGGTGGATCACTCGAGGTCAGCAGTTTGAGACCAGCCTGGCTAATGTGGTGAAACCCCGTCTCTACCAAAATATACACACACATACATACATACATATATACATATACACACACACACACACACACACACACACACACACACAGAAAATTAGCTGGGCTTGGTGGCATATGTCTGTAGTCCCAGCTGGCTTGGGAGGCTGAGGGGTAAGAATCACTTGAACCCGGGAGGCAGAAGTTGCAGTGAGCCGAGATTGCGCCACTACACTCCTGCCCGGAAAACAGAGTGAGACTGTCTCAACAACAACAACAAAAACAAAAACAAGAGCATATAGCTTCAAATGCACACTGGATTAGAATGTCAGATAGTGTCAGAAAGACATTTTTATTTTGTGAAGAAAGATTTCAACAAGTAGTTTATTCATACTTTGTGGGAACGAGTTAATTATCCTCTGTCTTAGAGGAGATGTCATCCCATTCCAGGTATTTTTGGTAGGTCGATATTGAACAAGTGGTTGAGCTAGCTGCACATTAAAGGCGGGGGCAGTGAGCACCATCTGTCCTGGGTGCGGGGCCTGGAAAGAACTTGGAAATAATAATAAACCTTACTAAAAGTAGGGTGGTTTTCATTATAACCATGTGCTGGCAATTCTAAACAAAGTCAGTAACAGAATAATTCTTCCTCAAAAACTTTCTGTTTGTCCATGTTCTAAACAATCATAATAGTAAATTTTAATAATATATATGTAAGCTTCAAATTAACACATTTTTATTATCCTTTAATGAGCATTGTTTTTTACATGGAAGTTAATTTGGAGAATTCCCAGTTTATATAACTAGCTCCATAACACATATGGTCTTAACTATATATGTTTTGAGATGAAGTTTGTTGGAGATTAGAATGTTGAATTTTCTTCAGGCATTATTTGTGTTTCCAATTCCTATGGTACTACATATTCCTGTGTTTTAAGCAGTAGATTTGAAATAAACAGTGAGAAAATGTGATGACGGAGAATTAGAATCTGAGTTACTTCAATTCTGTCATATTATGTGACCACTTTGAGTTTTAAATCTGTGAGTTTAAAATTTGAAACATTAAATACAAAGTGTTTGGTTAGTGAGTACAAATTTTAGTTCATATATGAAATATGAGATATACAAACTAAAATACTGAGATAAAATAAAAAATACTGAGATCAAATATTATCTATAAAATTTCATTATAAGCTATCAATTGTTTTAAAACTAAAGAACAAATAAAAACATAAAACGTGCATCAGTGGTAAAAATTCATACTTACTTAAATTGTACTTTGCAGACATTTCCATTTCATTAAACTTTACTTATTAGTTACTGGATGTATATACTTTTGATTTTCAATAGAAAAATTTGATCATATAGAGGAGGGAGTGTCAAAAATGATCTTCTTCAAGTGTCACTTGTGCTAGATTTGTTGCTATAGCATTTCCATTACTAGAATACGATGCACGTTTCATCATTAGGGGGGTATGCTCCCATTGAACTTACAGAATCAAGTTCCTAAAGCACTTCAAATTCTTGGCAGAGAGATGACCTGTAAGGGTAGAATACTTGTATTTGAAAAACTAGCAGTGGGCATTCATTGGCAGAATAATTATTTTAGTTTGCTGGGAACATATCGCAATTATTTTATGTCTTCAGCACACCCTCAAGGGCTGAACGTGAAAATAGAGACAAGATTGAGAATAATACAGATCTGTGTTTGATTCTTAGCCCTATCTCTTACTATCTGTGCAGTCTGAGCAACCTAACGTCTTTAAGCTCCAGTTTCCCCATCTCCCAACATGTAAACAAAATACCTATATCTCAGAGGGTTGTGGTGAAAATTCAAAGTTATGAAAGTGGGAGTACTCAATCCATAGAATCTGCCCAATGAATGTGTTTTCTTTGTTCCTACCACTTTTACAAATTCAGTTTAGTTATTACCTCATTCTTTTTATTTTCTGTAACTTTTATTTTAAGTTCTAGGGTACATGTGCAGGATGTGCAGGTTTGTTACATAGGTGAATGTGTGCCATGATGGTTGCTGGACAGAGAAACACCATCACCTGGTTATTAAGCCCAGCATCCATTTGCTATTCTTCCTGATGCTCCCCCTTACCCTTGACAGGCCCCAGTATGTGTTTTTCCCTCACTGTGTCCATATGTTCTCATTGTTCAGCTCCCAGTTATAAGTGAGAACATGCAGTGTCTGGCTTTCTATTCTTGTGTTATTTTCCTAAGGAAAATGGCTTCCAGCTCCATCCATGTCTCTGTAGAAGATATGATTTTGTTCCTTTTTATCACTGCATAGTATTCCATGGTGTATATGTATCACATTTTCTTTATCAAGTCTATCATTGATGGGCATTTGGGTTGATTTCATGTCTTTGTTATTGTGAATAGTGTTGCAATGAACATACGTGTTCACGTATCTTTATAATAGAATGATTTAGATTCTTCTGGGCATATACCCAGCAATAGGATTACTGAGTCAACTGGTATTTCTGCTTCTAGGTCTTTGGGAAATCACCACACTGTTTTCTACAATGGTAGAACTAATTTCCGCTCCCTCAAACAGTATAAAAGCATTCTTTTATCTCCACAGTCTCGCCAGCATTTGTTTTTTCTGGACTTTTAAATAATCACCATACTGATTGCTGTAGGATGGTATCTCATTGTGGTTTTGATTTACATTTCTCTAATGATCAGTGATGTTGAGCTTTTTTTCATATGTTTATTGGCCACATGGATGTCTTCTTCTGAAAAGTGTCTGTTCATGTCCTTTGCCCATGTTTTAATGGGGTTGTTTTTTCTTGTAGATTTGTTCAAGTTTCTTGCAGACTGGATATTAGACCTTTGTCGAATGAATAGATTGCAAAATTTTTCTCTTATTCTGTAGCTTGTGGAAAAGCTGGTACTATTTCTACTGAAACCATTTCAAAAACTGAAAAAGAGGGACTCCTCCCTAATTCATTTTATGAGGCCAGTATCATACCGATACCAAAACCTGGCAGAGATACAACAAAAATGAAAACTTCAGGCCAATATTCCTGATGAACATTAATGCAAAAATCCTCAATAAAATACTGGCAAATCAAATTCAGCAGCCATCAAAAAATTTATCTACTACAATCAAGTTGGTTTTATACTTGGGATGCAAGGTTGGTTCAACATACACAAATCAATAAATGTAATTCATCACATGAACAAAATTAAAGACAAAAACCACAATTATTTCAATAGATGCAGAAAATGCCTTAGATAAAATTCAATATCCCTTCATGTTAAAAACTCAATAACTAGGTATTGAAGGAACATACCTCAAAATAATAAAAGCCATATATGAAAAACTCACAGCCAATATCACACAGAATAGGCAAAAGCCGGAAGCATTCCCCTTGAAAACTGGCACAAGACAAGAATGCCCTCTCTTATCACTCTTATTCAACATAATATTGGAAGTTCTGGCCAGAGAACTCAGGCAAGAGAAAGAAACAAAGGGTATTCAAATAGGAAGAGAGGAAGTCAAATTATCTTTGTTTGTAGATGACACAATCATATATCTAGAAAACCCCACTGGCTCAGCCAAAAGCTTCTTAAGCTGATAAGCAACTTCAGCCAAGTCTCAGGATAGAAAATCAATGTGCAGAAATCACTAGCATTCCTATATACCAACAACAGGCAAGCAGAGAGCCAATTCATGAATGAATTCCCGTTCACAATTGCTACAAAAAGAATAAAATACCTAGAAATACAGCTAATAATGGAAGTGAAGGATCTCTTCAAGGAGAACTACAAACCACTGCTCAAGGAAATCAGAGAAGACACAAACAAATGGACAAACATTCTACCACCTCATTCTTTATATAAGGTTTTATTAGATGGACACTGTCTTTGCATTTTATGCTGATTTTTTTAAGCTCTAAGGAGGTCCATTGAATATTTGCTAATTGATGTGATATATGACCTTGGTTTCTCATGGTCTTTGTTAAAGTTTCCAAATTATTTATTAACTGATTTAGAGAAAAAATAAATGAGAAGCATTATTTTTTACTTAATTAAAAATACCTCTATCTTCAATTATCAGTGCATCTTTTATCCCTAAAACTGAAGGCCTGTGGAAGGCATGGAGAGTGCCGAGTGCAGGGGTAGACTGAGAGAGGGATTAAACAAAAGTTGATCCATTGTAACAATTTTATATCACCTTCTTCCCAGGGAAGATTTGTATTGGTGGCCCTGAAGCAGAGCGCTCTGTATCCCATTAACAGCAATGAGTCATTCAGTCTCCCACAGATCCAAATAAAGTTTTACAGAATACCCTATGGCATGCCTTTCAAAATATATGAACACCATAAAATATATCATTTATTTTACCATATGAACTGACTCTGTCCCCTTTTCACCATTTGGGATAGCAATCTCACCATGTGTTTTTGGCTCTTAGGTTATCATCAGATATATTGGAGTTCTCTGAGCTTTTCCATTCTAAGTCCCTATGGTATTTTCAGGAGTTTTATAACTTGGTTGTAAAAATTCACTCTAAACTGAAACTTGGCAAACAATATATTAATCTGGGAAGTTAATTTCTTTTATAAAGTCCAGAATCTGTGTAGGCCCTCTTTTGAGTTCTCAGAGACCTTGGAAAAATAAAGTGAGCAATTAAAGTTTTTTTGTGTCTTAAAAAATGCAATTACATTTCTCTAAAATCCTTTCAACCCTATTTTTACAGGTGAATAGCTTATATTTTGGATTGAGTTCTGATATATTTTGAAACAGATTTTTTTTTTCTTTTGGCACAGTGAAATACAGTAATTAAGAAAGGAACTAGGCTGAGCTTACCCTGTTACATCACTGGAATAACAACATATCTTTAGAGAGTGGAGCCTGTCTAAATTTACAAAAAGGACTACGATGTTAATTTCATTGGACATTCACTAATCTACAAATATATCAGTGAGAAGTATTTAAAAGACATGATGTGCCCTCAATCTTAGAAGAATTACTAAGATGCTAAAACTTCTGTTTGCAGTTGATTCATTGAACTTTGGGAATGACTTTGCTGTCATGTAGTGCCAGCAAATGTAACTAGACTTACATAGTCTCTTTTCAGGTCCTGGAGAATTCTGTCTCCACCTCCTTCTGCTTACCAGAACATAGCTCCAGGGATGAGTTAAACAAATAGTTTGATTGACCAGATACAATCTGCACTAACAACCTTCTCAATTCAGAGACAGGCCCAGTGATTAAAAAGTTCAACAACAACAAATGACAAAATGAAGTAACATTTAAAATGGAGTGTCATGGCTTTAAAACACTTTCAGGTATATTTTACAAAAGGAATGCAGAAGAGAATTAAATTAGGGTCTTTGGAGTTTCACAGAAGTGATGATTACTAGCTCTGTGGCCCTGGGGAAACTCCTTAATCTTTGCATTTTGCTTTTTCTTCAAAGTAGTGATAATAACAGTACATAGTTATTTAGGCCCTTATAAGGCTTAAAATGAGAAAATATTTGTAATGCAATTTGCAGAATAACTAGAAAGCTGTAATTAATCAATATAACTTTTTGTTGTTATTAATGATGCTCAATTTTCTGGTTAATTTCATGAAGTAGATTTCATTATCATTACCATTTTATGTATGAAAAAAAATTTAGGTTCAAAATGGGTTTTAACTTGTGTGAGATCACACAGTTAATAACTGTGTTTAGCTTGATCTCAAACCTGGGCTTCCTGACAGTAATCCTAGTACTTTTTTCTTATAGTCACCAGAATGTCAATTTGAGGAAGATTATTTCTCACTCAAAAAGTGGGATAAGTGAACATTTTATAGAGAACGTAAACATTTTTATGTTGAAAAAGTTAGTTAAAATTTTTAATATATAAGCATCAACATGTTTATTAGGTGGACTTTTGGGGTCCATGAAAGTTTCTTTCTTAAATTAAAGCATATTAACTGTGTACTAAAATTATCTGTAATAGGAGCTGGGTTTTCCCAGTAGACTAGAAAGGCTCAGAATGAAACAGCCATAACAGTTAAATGGCTTATTGATTTCTATATTCATGGATTTCACTTGGTAGGTCTTATTCCTGCATACAATGATCATTATGGCTGCAATGTACACACATATATATTTGAGTTGGGCAGTACTTGAGGAGGAAGGAGGGTCATGGAAGGCTTTTATATGAAGTGAATCTGAATTTATTCAAAACAAAGGACCACTTAGGCTGTGTCCATCATGTTAGTGCAGATGTGGTGAAGGCAGTGTTGTACCAAATTCCTTTCCAATAGTGAGCACTAATTCCCCAGCTGCCAGTGCTTATGGGTGAGTTCTTCTCCCTGCAATGGCTGTTAGCTGAAAGGAGCTCCTGTGGCCAAAGTGCTTTCCTCTTTCTGGAAGTAGCCTATATCCAATGACTGGTTGATGTACATCTCACAGGCCTTGCCCTTTGCCCCAGTTTGGGATAACTCAGAAGTGTCATTCCAACTTCAGAGCTCCTGTATGATTGGCTGAGGTCCCTGTTATAAGAGCTTCACAGTTCAATTTCTTCCTCTGGAGTAGCTCAGCCAGTCTTACTTCCTTTACCTCCTTACAAGTGTTGTTCCACAGAGTGCTCCCAATAAACCTCCAGCATGCAAGTCTCCATCTGGGAGGTTTTTTCCTGGTAATTTCAACCTAAAGTTGTAGATGGCTATCACAGAGCTAAGGGGGCTTATCAGATGCTACAAGGAGGAGAAGCAGATTTACTGTTACAGGAGAAGTGGGAGACAGAGTCAGATTAAAAAGAAATGAGAAGAGAATTTGAGTAAGCATTGAGTGTCACAAAGAGAGGCAGAGAAAAAACAGCCTGGATAAACTGAGAAAGGCTGAGCCTGTGTAAACAAAATACCATAGTATTTTGTTATATGATGATCATAGCTGGTTGAGATATTATCAGTTAGGTATTTATATGATAACCAATATATTTATGGTGTTGTATCTTGGTGACATAGAATTGGAGATTAGACAGCTATAGGCCCTAGAGATGACTTCAAAAGAAGCTCTAGTAAGGATGCCTAGATGGGCAATGTGACCCTTACGTGAGGCGTGGCAGTCAATAAAATTTCTGTAGCAGCAAGGGCCAAACAATGCCCACACTGTACTGATGATCAAATATACAAGGAACAAGTATAAAGACTAGTCTTCATCCCACATAGGGCAGAGTTAGCAGAAATTAGGAAGGGACCAGAAAGAGCAAAAGAAGGTACCAGTCTTAAAATACATAAGATAATCAGGGACCAATAGAGGAGCCGTGGTACCATAAATGGATCAAGATCCAATGCAAGGACTGGAGTATAAGCGTGTCTACTGTTCGGAGAATTCAGCAAAGGTAATTCATTTCTGAGTAAGAGAGAACTGGTCTAGAGGGGTTGTAATTACAACTTATGTGCTGATAACTCCTAAGGGTTCAGGCCCAATCACTTAAAAAAAATCTCTGCACCAATTTCTCTACTAGGCATCTTCATGTGACTACTCAACCAAAAATTCATATTAAACATGTGCAAAACTCATCTTCTTCTTCAAACTTCACCCTCTAGTTCCTGCTTTTGGTTGACTTGCATTGCTATTCCCTGGTTATTCTATTTGTTCCTGTCAATATTATACAGAAAGGATAATATTGTGAAAAAGGTCTGAATGAGTGCTTTCTAAATTCTAGTGTTGAAGGAATTAGAAGTTGTAAGAGATGTGGGTCTGCCTGGTTTGGCTCCAGTTCACTCCCAAGCTGTCCAGTTTCTGGTCCCACAGCCATGACCCACTATCATCACAGTCTCCACATCAGTATAGACTGTATCTGTCCCTCCCAAGAGCTAGATTTGATCCTTAAATGCTTGGGAATGTTACAGGTAAAGGACTTGATCCAGCTAGTTGTTCTGTGTTTTCGATGCTCTGTTTTAACAAACTCCACTAATTAGTTTTACTTTGGCATATTTGATCACAAAACCTAAGAGGAAAAATGCTGGAGGAAAAATGACTTCATTGAATCTCAAACCACTCAAAATCATTTGATGATCTCTTTGAACAGCATTATATTCAACTCAGTGGAATCAAAGATGATATAAATAGTGGATCATCCAGCAATTACTTTTTTAGCTTTTATACTGGATGAGAGTCACCATTTATCAGTGTTCCCTAATTGATTACAGGGCAGGGGAGTGCTGACGGCAGGGAGGCTCCTTAGCCTGTCACTTTGCCAGAAAGAGTGTGAGCATAAGAAAAGCCAGATTTCCCAGTGGGCTAAATTTGAGAGGTGCATCAAGTTGTCTTTTACGTATTCATTTATTTATTAAATGCATATCAAATACTGTGTTGTTGGTGAAACTAGTCTTCCTATTTGGCATCTTTTCTCCTACATCTTTTTTTCTCTCAAGTACTCACTGCTCTCATGTTTCTTTTGGCCTTACTGTAATCAAAACCTGCTCTCAGACTTTTTCACCTATAATAACTTTATAAGCACCTAGGATATTACCTTTTTCTAGCAACCTTGCAATTAAACATAGATCCAAATCTTAAGTGAAAAGAATGAAGTATGTATTAGGGAGAATTTAGGACATCTGGGTCTTCCCAGTCTCCTTGAAATAAAATTATCTAATTGATCTGTGCAGTAGACTGGCCTTGGACCCTGTGTGCAAGGAAATGGGAAAAACAGAAGTGATTTACCTTAGAATGAAAGATGATTGTGGAGACTAGCAAAGTGAGCTCACTGAGCAGGCGGCTGTATAGAGTACCATGGCCTTCAGTGTTTGACAGAGCAGATGACATTCAGCATGGTGTAAGCCTTAATTACTTATTTGCACAATTAAAATAATAGCACATACCATTCAGAATTGTGAAGACTGTGACTTACTCTATGTAAGTATTTATATGGCAGTGCTGGTATATCATTATTATTCAATAAATGTTTGGGATGATAGTGAAAAAGACAAGAAGGTGGAAATGAAAGAGGAGGTGGAGGGAGACTTGTACTAGACTAGCTTTTGAAGAGTTTGTGTTTATATTGCTGAAACAAGATTGGTTGCCACTGTGCACCTCCTTGTTTTGGCTGCTTGACTGCTGAGTATTACTGCTCATCTCTGTCCCAGTCTTCTGGTGTGGTTGCAGTGACCATGTCCTGGCTTCAAGGTTCTGCTTTTTCCCCCTTACTCTATCTACCTTGAAGCAAGGAAGCTCTGACATTTAGGCATTCTTTTCGTTTCCTGTATTTTTCATTTCCGCAATTTTTGTGAAGTCTTCACTAGAAAGACCTGAACTAAAGACTAGTTCCATAACTTCTTCTTGAATGTAATGTTTCTCCCATTCCTGCATTCAACAGTATTTATTGAAAATCACTAATAGTGCCAGGCACTAAGTGCTGAAGATTCAGCGTTTAGCATTAACATGGATGCCTTGTCTTAATGGAGCTTAAAAGAAGGTTCACATGAAGAGATACTAAATGTGATTAGTCATCAGGAAAAGCAAGTTATATGAGAAAGGTATACCATTACTTATCTAAAGTTCTGAGGCAACTGGAGCTCTTATAAATTAATTGCTGATGAGAATGCAGATAGTATAGCCACTTTGGAAAACAGCTTAGCCGTTTCTTCTAAAGTTAAACATACAATTGACAGATAATGCATCAAGACCAATGTCAGGTATTTACCCAAGAAAAATGAACACTTAATTTTACACCAAACATATGAAAACAGTTATAGAGGTTTTATTCAAAATCACCCAAACTGGAAACTACTCAAATGTCTTTCACTTGGTGAATGGATAAACAAGCTATGGTACCTTCGTAGATTGGATGCTGCTGAGTGATAAAAAGAAATACATTGCTGACAGATGCAATGCCATGGATTGAGCTCTAGTGCATTGCGTTGGGTGAGGAAAAGCCAGAATTCAAAAGCTAAATACTGTGTGAGTCCATTTATGTGGCATACCAGATCAGAAAATAGAGCAGCAATTTCCTGGGACTTGGGAGTCAATGAAGAGGTCGTGCTACAAAGGGGCAATATGAAGTAATTTGGGGATATTAGAAGTCTAAGAATGGAAAAGAGTAAATCATATTCTTCATAAATTTAAAAATTGATTTAAAAAGAAAAGCATATATAGAGAGAGAAAGAAGGGGAAGAAAGTCAGCAGTATGTTACGGGATAATATGTTAATCAAATACTTTCAAGGAAAGATCTTACCTTAAAGATTCAATCCCTTATTTCTTGGAGATAAAATTTCAATGTGTCCATGCTAATTTCAAGAAATACTATAAAGTAAACATAAATTTAGAATTATTCTAACAGATCAAGTCACTACTTCATAATTACACAACTTAATGAATATTTCATTAAAACAGAAAAAAATAGGTTATATAATGTTCACCAGACAAGACTTATAAATGTACCATTTTAGGCAGTATCAAAGTTGCAAGAAACTAAAGCCTATGTGAAGGGTATATAGAGCAAATATGACTTATTAATAAAAGCAAACTAAATTGGATGACCAGTTGCCGGGTTTGATTTGCTTTGGAAACAGCATCTAAATCCAATCCTGCCCAATGATAAATTCATCTATAATTAAAGTACCTCAACTTGACTGGTCAAAGATGATAATCTTTTTATTTTGGGGCCTGTAACCCTGGAAATAAATGAAAATTAATAGTTACTCTAAAAAGATATAATAATAAAAGAAATCACAAAGAAATGAGTTAGACCCATGATGTTGACATTTAAAATAATTACATTTATAACTGCTATACTTGTATATGCTTTGTTATTTTAGACATTTGCAATATTGAAAAGAATCAACCATACCACATGTATAACAGCCGTTAAAATCAAGATAAATTATTTACTAAGTTTGTAATAGTTGTTTAAATGCTTAAGAAAGATGTGGTTCAAAATTGTGTTCACTAGATAAACAAGTTTATTAAACATTAAACAAATATTACAAGAAATCTATTGAAGGTGACAAATATGGCACAAATTAAGAAAGATCAGTGGATGGGTTGAAGCAATGACATAGAGGAGGGAGACTTTGGACACTCAGGGCTAGGAAATAAAAAACTTATGTTCATGAACAGGGAAGAAGAGCCCAGACTTAGGAGAAAGAATCATGGTTATTTGAGTATCAAAGATCTCTGATGTATCTGATGAAGATTGACCCTGTGATTTTGCCTGAGGCTCTGATAGTAGCAACTACTTTTGGGTGATATAACAATCTCTTCCTTTTTTTTTTTCTTTTTTGTTACATTGTTTTTGTTTGTTACTTTTGTTTATTTTTACAATAGATTATGTGTCCTGGGAGTGTGAAAATGTAGTGTTGGGTAAGCACTATTTTAAGAAAGCCCATGGAAGTCCATGGAGGTGTATTCATGTATTGTCATTTGACTGTTTCAAATCAGGCTGTCCAATGAGGGTTTTTTTCTTTTTATAGCTGACAAATGGACCCATTATCCCATTGTGTAGTGGTAGCTCTTGCGTTATTCTAAGTTAGGATGGACAGCATTGGTTGTTAGACTCTTAGAAGATGTTCTTGCCTTTATGGTATTTTCTATACAATGGGAGTCAGGCAATGTCCCAGGCTAAATCTTACTCCAAGACAAGATTTCACAAAAATTAAGGAGCTAAAATATTAAAACAATATTCCAAAGCTCCTTCCATCAGTTTTAGTTTTTTTCTCCAAACAACGTAAGTCCTATAATAACATATAGTAGGGGAGAAGGGAAGGGAACTAAAGAAAGAGAGGTGGCTGAGGAGTAGACGAAAACTCATCAGGAGGATTTTTTTCTTCAGTCTCTAATGTTCTAGGGTGTGAGCTTCATTGTACCTGGGAAACAGCAGGAAATTGTCTGGCTAAATAAGCACCCTGAAAGCAGAACCAAAGGCCATGGAGAATGATTCCTGGGTGGATAATACTGAGTCCTAATGAAGGAACTTCCAACACGTGCCTGTCTGATTTCAGAATGTCTGGATTCGTGACTTCTGTGTGTCTCTCATTTTCCCCCCTTTTGAATAAGATAACCATAGTTATCTTATTCCTGTCTTCCTATTACGTAACAAGTGTTTAGGGGGGCAGAAATGCCCCACCTCCAATTTTTTCAGTTTAAAATCTATAGACAAGGGGAAAACTTGAGGGACCTGAATCTGTCAAGCCTCATTATTTCCTATATCTTATTTAGATGAAAAAATTCCAGACATTGACCTGATATTATAATGGGATGAGCTTTTGGGGGCTTTAGAATTGGTGAGTATATTTTGCACATGGGAAAAATGTTAATCCTTAAGAACCAGAGAGAGGATATACTAGGGTAGCTGGCATCCAGAAAAGTCTCCAATAATTTCTACATCCTGGCATACATGCCCTTGTGTGGTCTCCTTCCACATTGTACTGGGGTTGGTCTGTATGACCAACAGAATATGATAGAAGTAATGGCATGTCACTTCCAAGATTAGGTTATAAAATGATGATGCCTTTTGTCTTGGTCTCTGTTTCTTGGATCTCTCTGGGAGATATCATCTGCCATGATTGGGACAGTCAAGTGGCCTATGGAGAGGCCCACATGGTGAGGAACTGAAGCAGCTGGCCAACAGTCTGCAAGGAACTAATACCTGCCAATAACCAGGTGCAAGATCGCTGAAGTGGCTCATCCTCCCGTCTGATCTTCAGAAGAATACAGCCCTGACCTGCACCTTGACTGCATGCTCAGAAGAAGCCCTGATCCAGAAACACGTTGGATTCTCTACCTAAGAGATGTGCAACAAACTTCAGAAAGTGTTGCCAAAACATTACATCAAAGAAACACTTAAAAACTTTGTTGTCCTGAAATGTCATATCACTGCACATAACTTTCTCAGAAGACCCCGCTAGCCCCCACGTAACATTTTACCCATATTATAGTTAGAAAGAAAATAATTGGGACCACAGCTCATACTTCCCTTCACAGGTGAATCTGATATTGCCATGCATCCTGAGTCTCTCAGTTACTGCTAGGTGTCTGTTCTCCCTGGTCCCCCATCATCAGCAGAATCATACTCCTATCCCATTCTGCCTCAGCCACCTGGCTTGTCCCTCTTTCCTGAACCCTTCTACCTCTGACCTCTGCTCTTTTCTCAACTATTCTCTATCCTCTACCTTTTCTTGAAACCATCCTTCCTGTATCACTTTGCTCTAACTGAAGCCTGGATTTTTCTGGAGGCCACGACTCTGTAGCCTCCTCAGGGCTAGTTTAATTTTATCTCTTACTACTCACATATCTCTGGGATATGTGAGTTGTGTACTCTCCATTGCCAATGCATGCTCTCTCTCTCTCTCTCTCTCTCTCTCTCTCTCACACACACACACACACACACACACACACATAACACCATTGAGATGCATGGCATTTAGTTATGTCATCCTCTTCCTTGGCCCAGTGCTTTCATCTATTGACCCCTTGTTGATTTCATTTATCAAAGACTTTATTTCTTTTCTTTTTTTTTCCAAAGACTTTATTTCTTGACTCTCAAAATTTTTCTCTTCCCCAGATCCTATGATTATTCTGGGTTACTTTCACATCCATCTAGATAAACTGCCTCACACCTTCTATTCTTTGATCTGATCACATGTGATCTCACCTCAGCTACCCAGGACCACACCTGAAAAAAATATACCACTTTTGAAATGTTGACTTTAAACAAACTCTACTCTCTAATAAAACCTTTCATTCTCCACACCCTTTATATAACTTCCCTCAATTCCAGGATTCTTCAACAGCATCGAAACTTGTAATCTATTGTTCCCTACCATTTTCTTTCTCCTTTTGATCTGCCCAGTTTCCATAGACTATTGCTATGGTGGCTGATTGAAAATATCTTGCATACACTTGCCTTTCTCTTTCTCTGTCATTCTCCTGGCAAAATCCAACATGAGATGAACTCTTTCATACTGCAATGCCAACATATGAGAAGCTTAATTCGGCTGGAAAATTCTCATAACTGAACTGAATATTTCAGTTGACATTAATAACATTCGTTTTCAACAATCAACAGTGATTCATTCGGTACCTACTTTATTTGTCAGGTAATATTACAGACACTGGAGAGTCAAAAGAAGCACCAAGCATGCAATCTCTCACTATGGAGCCTACATTTTAGAATATCACTATTCTCTGTTCTTCACATCCAATTTACTCATTGACTCACTGAAGTAGGGCTTATTTTTCATCATCATTGCTCTAGTCAGTGATTGACATATTGCTAAATCCGTTGGACAATTCTTTGTCCTCATCTTTGTCATCATGGGAATAGCATTTTTTCAACTTCCTTTTTTGTTTCTTCTCTTTTGGCTTCTGTCACCATTTTTCTGCCCCAAAGGCTGCTTCCTTCCAGCCTCCTTTGTAATTGCCCTCGTCTCTTGTTCTCTCTATCTATGCTCTGTCTCAGTAGACGACTTCATCCCTTTCCCTGCAGGTTAAAGCCATCATTATACTGACGACTTATAAATCTATGTTTTTAGCTGAGACTTCTTTCCTGATCTCCAGTCCGCCATACTCTACTTGACATTTTCAGCGGGGTAGTTCACAGATATCTCACACCTGGCATGTCTAAAACAGAATCCTTTTCTCTCCTAAAATCTGTGCCATCTCTCTCTCCCATTCACTCTACCTTAAAAAATTATAGTATAGTTCACTTATTCAAGCCAGAAACCTAATTATGCTTTTGTCTGATTCCCAGTCTCTTAATCCCCTCCTTTGTCTTTACAATCCAACCATCTTAGGTTTTTCTAGTTCCTCAAACTCAGTCTTTACTGGGAACTTGATGTATATATACTCTTTCCTCAGCTTAGGATGTTCTTTTTCCTAATCACAAAATGGCTATTGAATAGCCAAGAAAAAGATAGATTTGAGATTTAAAATGCTCCACATAATCTATATAATTCCTTTTTGCCTCAAGTAGTATATGTATTTGCATTTATTGATTCTAATGCCATATGTAGGTAGTTTTGATGTGACTGCTGTCTCCTTCTAAAACATGCCCATGGTTACATATGGATTGAAGGCACTTGTTTGGGACTATATTAGACAAACATTGAGTTAGAGTTTTTCTATTAAATGGAGACAAGGTAAGCTTTTAGCAGTGTTTACAGAATCTCCCCACTTAATGCAGGCATAAACTGGAGATCAAAAATGATGGGATTCAGTTTTTAATGCCATGGAATTCATATTAAACACAGCTGGTAAATAAAAGGGAGAATCTCCAGAACAGTTAAAATCATTTTTTTTTTCCTGAGATAGAGTTTCACTCTTGTCACCCAGACTCAAGTACAATGGCTCAATCTTGGCTCACCATGACCTCTGCCTCCAAGGTTCAAGATGTGAAGGAGTTGGCAGACGTCCACTAAAGGGAAACTAGATGGAGTCTCACTCTGTCACCAGGTTGGAGTGCAATAGTGTGATCTTGGCTCACGGCAACCTCCATCTCCTGGGTTCAAGTGATTCTCCTGCCTCAACCTCCTGAGTAGCTAGGACTACAGGCAAGTGCCCCACACCCAGCTAATTTTTGTATTTTTAGTAGAGATGGGGTTTCACCATGTTGGCCAGGATGGTTTCGATCTCTTGACCTCATGATCCCCCAGCCTCAGCCTTCCAAAAAGTGCTGGGATTACCGGCATGAGCCACTGCGCCCAGCCCAGTTAAAATCTTTAAAATGACCTTTCTGAGAGTTCTGTGTCCCATGTTGTATTCTTTCTTCAGGGAACACCATTGGTTCTTGACAATGCTGGTCTGTAATAATGCTCAATGAAACAATAAATTTCTTCAAGTGTGTGACTAAAAGGTGCCTGAAAGGCTTTATGCTCATTCAGCCCATCATTCTTCATAAACTTCCGCATTGCAATTCCATTTGCTTCTTTGTTATTTTGTACAGTTTCCCTTTAGTGGATGTCTGCCGACTCCCTCACATCTGGATCCAATTAGAGATCACTCTTTATGTGATTCTAATTATCTGTCTCTACATGTACTCAGCAGAGACACAATTATTAATAAGAATTTGAATGTGGCTTTCCATTTTCAAATTGCTTTTTCCTTTTACTAGACATCCTCAATAACTTGAATTCCAGCCCTAATCCTGACTCTGGCTTTTAGAGAGATATTGAGAAAATTGGGGCACCAGAAAGTTGAGTGAATTTCTTCTTATAAGTGGGACAAATCAGGGGGAGTTAAACAAGGCTGACTTCTATGTGGTATAATTTCCAGGATACGAGGTATGACCTTTGTTGAAAATGTTATTTGCCATGATAGTTAATGAGTTTTCACTACCCTGTTGCTACCTCACCACCACTATCAAGGGAGGGTAGAGGATTTAAGCTTATGCATTGCTGTTGCTGTGGGATTTTGCTAAGCGTTGACTGCCATGTCTCTATTTTCCCTTCTTTTGTTAACAAAATGGTGATTTTCTTTTGGAGAATCATTTATTTTTCCACCCTCAATCTTTCTGCCTTAGAGGGAGCTCCATACCCACACTGAGGGGTCAGCATGTGTGATCCAAGTCTGGACACTTAACACTTCATGTTACCTTCACCAAAGGGATTGGTTTAGGAATGGGAACATTTCCTGAACTGTGTAGAAAACCAAACAAACAAAAACACAAAAACTCTTCAGACTTGGAGAATTGCTTCCAGGAAACAGTGACTTCTTTTTTCACTAGTATTGAATATGGAGAGACATATGCTAAGGTATTGAAGCCATTTCTTTTTCATGGCAAGATGAATGATGTCAGAGAATGCAGCCGTGTGAAAGAGAGCTGTGAGAAGGAAAGATAGAAACCAGGCCTGAGTGTCATCACAGGAACTTCTAGATTGCACTGTCATTTTTACTTTTAAGTCACGTGAATCAGGCCGGGTGTGGTGGCTCATGTCTGTAATCCAAGCACTTTGGAGGCCAAGGCGGGCGGATCACCTGAGGTCAGGTGTTCAAGACCAGCCTGACCAGCATGGTGAAACCCCGTCTTAAAAAAAAAAAAAAAAAATTATGTGAGTCAAAAAATTCCCTTTGTATTTGAAAAAGTGGAGCTTGGGTTACTGTTGGTTGCCACTAAGGACTGTTCACACATTGATCTACATTCTAATTTTCATTGCTTTACTTTTTTACATTCTAATTTTCATTGCTTTATTTTCTAAAAGTAAGATTTGATACTGGGGAATTGAAGGTGGAAGCATGAAAGCAGTAGTTGTCTGAGAAAACATGGAAATAAGTCCAGTGAGGAGAAAAAGGGAGAGAATAAAAATTCTAGAGGTTTAGATGTATAATTCAAAGGTCAAAGCTTTTGATTTTGTGTTGGGGCCCATTAAATTTAGTCTCTCTACTTGTAAGTTTTGACAAGGCAGCTCTTTGGAAATGCAGCAGAAAGTACAATAACAATTAAGACTTGTATAATTTATGTTATGAGCTGAATTATGCCCCCTGCCCCCCACCATCATCAAAGCCCTAATCCTCAGTACCTCAGAACGTGACTATATTTGGTGATAGGGCTTTTAAATAGGTAATAAAGTTAAAATGAGGCCATTAGGGTGGGCTCTAATCCAATGATTGGTGTCCTTATAAAAAGAGCATATTAGTATCTCACCTGAATTCTTCTAACACAAAGTACTGGATGTCAAAAGAGAAGTCTCCCTAAAATAGGCTTTTATCACATCACTTCTCTGCTGAAAATCATCAATGTCTTCCCCTGCCTTTTTTTTTTGCCTTGAAGGAAAAGTCTTTCTCTCCCTCTATAGATGAGAGAGATACTATAGATGTACGTGCAGAGAGGAAAGGCCATGTGAGGACTCAGTGAGGAGATGGCCGTCTGTAAGCTAAGACAGAGGCCTCGGAAGAAATCAAAACTTTGGACACCTTGGCTTTGGACTTCTAGCCTTCAGAAGGGTGAGAAAAAAAAATTCTGTTGTTTAAGCCACCAGTCCCTGGTATTTTGTTACAGCAGCGCTAGCAAACTAATACAGAATATATCTCACTTTTATTGTTCATCACAGAAGTGGGCTTTAATTTCAAGAGTAAATGCAAATTTTTGAAACTGTCAATTACCTAAAAAAGTATCTCTATTATGTGAAAGAATAGAGAATGGTTGTAGGACAGTGGATGCAGCCCTATCCATGACAAAATTCTGAACTGCATGAAGTATGTGGTCCATTTGGATACATAAGCCATCTGCACGTGAAACAAAAAATAGAAACAAATCAAGAAATATGAAATGAATGTAATAAACATGGGTATTCTGGGGATGCCCAGGAAGCAGGGATGGTCACTTTAAACTGGAATTGTTGGAAACCTTTTTATTAGAGAGATGCCATCTCAGTTGGGCCTTAAAATCAGAGAATATATCAGCTAAGAGTAAAGAGAAGTCCAGGTGCAGTGGTTCACTCCTGTAAACCCAGCACTTTGGAAGGCTGAGGTGGGCGGATCACTGAGGTTAGGAGTTTGAAACCAGCCTGCCCTACATGGTGAAACACCGTTTCTACTAAAAATACAAAAATTAGCTGGGTGTGGTGGCACACACCTGTAATCCCAGCTACTCAGGAGGCTGAGGCAGGAGAATCAGTGAAACTGGGAGGTGGAGATTGCAGTGAGCTGAGATGGCACCACTGTATTCCACATTCCAGCCTGGGTGACAGAGCAAGACTCTGTCCCGGAAAAAAAAAAAAAAAAAAAAAAAAAAAAAAAAAAAAAAAAAAAAAAAAAAAAAAAAAAAAAAAAAACTAAGAAAAAAAAAAAAAAAAGCGAAGAGCAGATTTCTGGAGAAGGAAAATATCCCTAAAAGAGGCAAGTACAAAAGGTGTTTGGGGAATAAGACTAAATAAACAGATTAGCCTAGGCTAGAGGATTCCCATGAGGAATAGTGGAAAAATAAGCCTGGGAAAATAGTGTTGAAGCAGATTATGGAGAGTTTCACTGTCAGATGCATTAATAGATGTATTAATTTGGACTTTTTCTTAAAGGGAGGGAAAAAAAAAAGGATAGGGGAAGCCATTGATTTTCAGCAGGCAGGTGATGTGATAAAAGCCTATTTTAGGGAGACTTCTCTTTTGACACCAAGTGGCTTGTGTTAGAATAATTCAGGTGAGATACTAGAGGTGGGTGATGGATGGAGTTGGTGGTAGTCTACCAAGAAAGAGATTGAGGTCTGAACCAACATTGTGCCTATAAAAGTTCCCCTTAGCTCTTGCCTAGAAATTTGTGCCAAAGTGTAACTTTTAGTTTGATTTGCCTCAGGCAATGTGAAGAGCACATTAACCCTTTCTAAACATAATCTAGATTCTCTTTTAAATGCTAAGTGGGTCCTTGTTCAGCTAACTTGTACATGGGACTTGGCAAATCCTAATAATAATATACTTTCTTGAAATAAGATCTTTATATTCTTCTGTTACGAATTCCCCCTGGTGCTTTTGCATAAAGTGCATGAAATTTCCTCATTATTGCTTAAATGCCCTTGCCGATATAAAACTATTTATTTCATTGTGGGAATTTTCCTTCAAACACCTGTTCCTTTTTAAAAGAATCTGCAAATTCTCTTTAGTTCAAGGTTATTTTTCTTCCTCTCTCTCTCTCTCTCTCTATCCTTCCCCCTCCCTCTCTCTCTTTCTCTCTCTCTGTCTGGTAACAAGTATTCAGTCCACTGAATCAGTTTTCTCATAGATTCCACTGAGGAATGTGCTGATCTGCTTTCTCTTTCCAGATGTGGTTTAATTGTTTAACATAAAGACATATGCTGAGATTTAGGATGAACTCCCTCCAGAACTCAGTATTATCATTATGTGCCAATTTAAAACCATCAATGATCAACTAGAGATCTTTTCTGCCCTTCAATTAAAACATACTAGATGGGCAGGATATGGTAAACCAGATGCAATAATTAAGAGAATAGTTTAACTGTTCATATTGCACATTGCTGTTTGCTACAGCATGACCATTAAACAAATAGTAAAGCCAAGAAGGGTTGTATGGCCTCATAAAAATTCCATTTGGCTTAGAAATACAGTACCATTTGACATTAATGTTAAATAATCCAAAAGATAATTACACAGCCATGAGTCAAATAATTAAATACAGAAAATGGATCAATAAAAAAGTCCCCCTCCTTGACTTTGACCCTTACCAAATAAATTAATGAAAAAAATATTCACCACCTGCATAAAAGAATTCTCTTTGGAAGCCTGATCCCTGCAGGTGGCAGCAGGGAAAATATATTAGTATTTCTTTCCACAGACATAGGAAACCATTTCCCCTGGCAACCCCAATATTTTGCAACAAGACCAGTTATCTAGGAAGAGTAATTGTTTGACAAATACATTAAGTGATATCAAAGGGATGAATAGCATTTCGTAAGCTATATGGTGAGACAAGTTATTACTTTCTATTTAGGTGATCATGGTAAGATATTCCATAAAAATCTAATGGAAGATTTTCTGATTATACAGCATACAAGAGTAGAAATTCTCCAGCTAATTATTTCTGCTGATGATAATCATATTGCCAAATGTTCTATTTTTGAGCATTTATCTTGAAAATATTCATTACTTCACTTTGAAAATTTCCTTCTCTCTTTCTTTTTCTCTTCACTTCTGGTTTCCTCTGCAGAAAATAGATATGTTTCTACTATCTAGTTTGTTAATGAATACTCAGCTTTGGACTGGATGTATAAAAGTTGAAACACATTTGTGATATTTCTCTTATGGGGGACAGAGTTATCTAACTTTTCTTTGATAGCAGGTAGTTAAGCCTATTAAAATCTCTTTTCTTTGGGATTTTTAAAGGTCCCTGAAATGAGAGTAGCTCAGAATTCCCTTGTTTCCAATTAAGTTGTTGGGGGAGAAGCTAACCAGGGTTCTCCTAAGAGCCGGATGTTCAGGGCAAGAACTAGCAGTTAACTTAATGAACCTATCAAAGGAATTTATAAAAAGGTGGTAGGCATGGGGGAACTAGAAAAGAAACTGAAAAGGGAATTAATCAGTTATGTGAAAATCAAGAAAGTGAGTTAACTAAAATCTACTGAACTTCTAAGAAGTGATAATTTCATATGAATTAAATCTTGACCTTCATTTTTGAGGATTTTATAATAAAGAATTATGTACTCAGCTCCTGTTGGCTTTGGACCAGCAAGCCAAATCCCAAACCTTAGGGGTTAGAAAAAGTCCTTTTCACCTCAATTATGTGTGATTTATACCTTGATATTTGTATTGTCTGTAGACTTCCATTGTTGTCTTTTAGGGAAAGAACATTTTAATCTAGATCAGCAATTCAACCATGTTAATAAGCCACTTGGAGGAGAGCCCAGAATAGCGCAAGATGAAGACACATTCCTATCAGGAACTTTCCAAGCTAGGGTAAAAGGTAGTATAATATACTGATGAACTATATATAATGTACAGTCACATATTGATAATACAAATCAATAGGAGCCAACTGGATTATATTCACAGGGTATGGCTTTTTTTTCTGATGCATTGTGATAGTTTCTGGCAGAGATTATAAATTTATAGTATAACCTTATAGCTGGGGTCAGTTGCTATTAAGTGTTATCATGAAAAAGACCACCTTGTTGCAGAATAAAATAGAAAATTATTGTGGTTTTCTTCCATTTTTTAGCTCAGTTTATTACCCTTTTTAGTGAGCTTATAGTTGCCCAGTCATGCTTCTGTAATGGTTCTGCTAGCCCATATAGTCAGAATGGGACTGCCACCCCAAGCCCAGTGTCTCCAGGGGTGGGCATGTGATCCAAATCAGGTCAGTCAGAATCCTCCCCAGGATTTCTCTGAGCTCTTACTCAGACATTTGCACTATTTATCCACTTGTTTGAGCTGTAAGGATGCTGGTGGCCACTACTCTCTGCTTATGACTACATGCAGAGAGTCAGTTGGAAAAAGGAGCCAAGCAGAGTGAAACAGGCACACGAGAAAGGAATAAGTAATAGGGCCCTGAAGACAGCATGCACTTGGAATCATGCTTGAATTCAGCTCCTCATTTGAATTTTTGAGTTATTTGAGCCAATATTTTTTCTTTATTGGTAAGGTTTTTGTCACATGCATCCTAAAAGATCCTTACAATCTCGAAACAAGGGACATTAATAATAATGTCTGAGACAACGTTGTCTGTTTCTAGCTTCCAAAGGATAAAAATGACTTCAAAATGTTTCCAAAGTTCCCAGTGAGTACTAAATGCTATTGGGTGGACAGATTCAGATTGTAAACCATTCCAGAATATGTATCTTCTGTGATTTCCAGGAAATTTCCCAGAGATTTTGGTTAAGTAGACCAGGGCTAGGCTGGCTCAGGAATCTATAGTTCTAATGAGCTCCTGAGATCTAGACAATGGTACTGATAACTGATAGACCAAGAGAGAAAAATTGCTGAATATTATTGTATTTACTATAAATTAGGGATAGCATGAACAATTGAAAGACTCTTCAAAATACAGACATAGTGATGGTGATTAATGCCATGGTAGAGATTTTCCTGAATTACCTACTCATCATTTCATTAAAAGGATATACAGAATTTGAAGGAGTTTAGGATTCTTTACTTCTAGCTTCTAAAAGGTACATTAATTTATTCTACATCTTTATTAAGATATTATCTAGCTTGCGCTTGAACTCCTCTCTCAATGTTTATGGCCTCCAAAGATTCCATTCCATTTTTGGAAGGTTTTATTAATTCGAAAGTTTCCCCTAGTACTGAATAGATTTTTACTTTTGCTTAACTTTAACATATTATACTAACCTGAAGATCTGCAGAATAAATCAGCTCTCTGCTTCATATAATAGATGTTTAAGTATTTGAAGACATCTAGAAGTACTTGATAGCCTTCTTTCCTTTTGGGCACCATTTGTTAGCTCTTTCAACTATACCACTTATGTCATAGTTTCCTAAAATGTTTCCATCCTGGTGGCTGTTTTTCCCCATGTACTTCAATTTATTAGTGCTTCTTGCAATGTATGCTTAGCAAGAAATACTACTGTTGAGGCACAATTCAGAAACACAGAAAGAGATAGTAATATGTGCCTTGGCTCTGGACATTAGAATTCAATTTACACAATTTAAGATCACTTATTAACTTGTTTTGGCGCCTCATGACAGAGTTAATTTGTTTGGGGTTTGTACTTAACTACAACTAATTGCTGAAGCAGTGTTGGAATCTTCACTCTGGTTGTCTTTTTAAGAAGCTTTTGATACAATTAGGCTTGCTAGCCTTGTCAGTGACTCCCTAATTATCACATTATAATATATCACTAGAAACCATCTAAAGTCTTGGAATTCATTGGTCATGGAAAGCATGATGATATAATTTATCATCCAAACTTGGACTCTTCTGAGAGTAGAAGAGGGTTCTATTAATAAGTACTCCAGTGCAAATAGAAACTGACCCAGCCAAGTTTCCAGGCTGTGGAAGGGTTAGAACTGGTGTTTATGCATACCTCAATCTAAACTAGAACGGAATCTTCTGTTAACTACAAAGTTAGAAATCCCAACTGTTTGACATTATTTACTTAATTGCTGTTCATTATTTTAACAGAACAATTTTAGCTTTTTTCCTCTCAATTTTGTCCTTTTTCTATGGGTGGACTTAAAGTATGCTTTATTTGACCCAGATTTCCAGGTTTGCTACCTCTTTTTCTTCAGAGAGAAATACGCACCAAACCAGCACCTCTGGTTTCTAGCAAGCTTTGCCAGAAACCTTCTTTTCCTAGCAGTTGTCTCATGGGGGATAACTCTTTCCTCTCCTGTGAAACAGTCTGGCCAGTTGAAGTCACTGGGCAAGCATTTAATTAGCAACCATCAGCTTAATGCTGTGCAAGTGGGCTCCGCCCGTGGTCTCTAAACTGAAGATCTGAAGAATTCCAAATCTTTCCACAATTCCCTTGGGGTGCAACAAGGAAGAGCCTGCAGGCTAACAACCAACTTGTCCTCATCTCAACTCAATGCTCATTGGCCTTTTGGGAACAGGCAGTTTTAAAACAAAACAAACAAAAAGCACAATTCAATCTTTCTTCCAAATAAACTTTGTAAAGTATCAGATGAAAAAGAAATGTATGTGTGTGGGCATGTGTGGGTTCTTTTTTTTTTTTTTTTTTTTT
>NW_016107765.1:953125-966655 GCF_001604975.1 Cebus imitator | reverse complement strand
TTTCCTGCTTTGTAGTTAAAGCCAGATTCCAGAATTACATGAAATTTCAGAGGTCAAAAAGAGACTTGATTTTGGGTGGAGTTGAGAGTTCAGGGAAGGGAAGTGGGGAGTAACAATAGCTTTGAAGTCAGATACCTGTCTTCCTGATTCTGCTTGGTATTTTGCAGCAGTCTTAGTAATGATCTTCTGAAAATGTGTTTATAAGAAGTAAGCTAGATTTAAAGATAATTTTCAAATTAAAATTTATAAAAATGTTACACAAAAATGTAATTTATTCCACACCATAGAAAGGAATATTCTATTTCTCTTTCTCTTCCTTGGCACTCCCAAGACATGAAGGAAAGCACATGATCTCCATAATCTCCTCAAATCCTGTTTCTGAGGCCGCGGAGACACATACCACAAAAGACTTAAACATTGAACACTAATGCTTTTAAACCATGGACTTCCTGTTGAAGAGTCTGAGTAACAGGCAGATGAGTTCAAATTATTTACTTGTTGTTTGATTTATTTTAAGTGCACCAAATGCTTAAGGGGACCTAAGCTCATATACAAAGAACAAATGCTGCAGCAAAACTCAAGCCAGGAATCTATCCATCCTGCATGAAACTGGGCCTAAGAGACTTAATCTTATCTACATTTCCCAAAAAGTGATCACACTGGAACAAAATCTGAGTTTTTGGGAAGTCATCAAAAAAAAAAAAGGGGAAAGAGAGAGAGATGCAAAAATCATAGCAACACACTCAGCATGGTAACACTGTCCCTCTGGCTCAGTTGCAGGCCATATTCTCCTGAATGCCCAGTTGGCAGGAAGCCTCCTGTTATATACGTAAATCTTCCATATATGCCTCCCTTGATACCAGCAAGACTAAATGTCCCCAACCCACAACAGAGATGATGCCATTATTTCATCACTGGCGAAGTTATCCCTAAGAGATATATTTTATAAGATAAACTAAATGGATTTTTCAGATTCTGAAAAGACTGCCTTCAATGATCAAAGTAGGCAAGGAATGTTTTATATCTCAGCCAAGAAAGCTACTGTCTCAGTAGGTCATTCTGAAGCTCAAGTTTAAACATTATTGGATTCAAACCATTAATGGGATGGGATGAGTATAGAGATTTAGCATACTCATCATCACCACTCCCCATCTTTACACTGCCCCTCCGCCAACCGTATATACATAAAGGGAATCTGCATAGACTTAAAAAATGCCTGGCTGCTTTTGGAACAAATTCTTTGGAACTAGACTCTAGCTCAACTAGATTTTAAGCAATCCACCTCTCATGAAAAAAACACATTGCTTCTCTATTAGACCACTTGTACCTTCTGAGTACTGACTATAAACTTAGCAAAGTTTAAAATATATTTTAGTTGCTCAATTTTGGTACTTTTCTCCATTTCTTTATTACTATTTAGTAATCCAGGGGTATAGTCAACTAGTATAAAAGTTATTGTTCCAGAATATAGAATAATTAATAGAAAAATATATTTTGAGCTCCAGTTGTTTCTTTCTTAACTTGTAGGAAGTTTAACTGCTTATTACATTATTTCTAAAGAGCATAAAATTTAATATTAGAAAAATTAGTTTTCCAATTTCTTAAGAAGAAGTCCATCTAGCTAAACACTTATGTGAAACAGGGAATGTATTTACTATTTGTAGGGAAAAGTATTACTATTGTTTAGGTTATTTTGATTATCAGCTGCATTAGGGATATACAAAAGTGTTTTGTAAACATTAAGCATTAAATTGTTAAAATCATTACTTTCATTCATCATTTATTTAATATATGCTATATTCCAGGTATGATACTCAGTGCTGCATATAAAAATATGAGTAAAACAGTTTTATTGTGAAGCAGCATCTATCTTACTGAAGGAAATAGATGTGGATTAACACTATCGTCATTATTATTGTTATTTATTACATGTCTACTAAGACTCAGGCTGTGTTCCTGGACCAAGGAAAAAGCAATGAAGGCAAAACCTCTGCCCTCTTAGGGCTCAGAAAATCAGTAAACAAACAAATAAATAAATATGCATTTTCAAACAGTGATAAGTATAGTGAAGAAAATAAAGCAGGATGAGGAGATAGAGTAATAGGTGCATATATTTGATAAGGTGGATCAGAGAACTCACCAAAGTTATAGCTCATGAGTTGAGACATGTACTATTAATATTATATTAATATAATGAAAACAAGTCATGCAAAGATCTGGAGTCAGAGCATTGGCATCGAGGCTAATAAGTGTAAAAATCCTGGCTATGGGTGAGATTGGTATGCCTGCTGAACACCAACTAGACTAACATAGACAGAACAGATGAAGGAAGATTTGTAGATGAGGGTAGGGATTCAGGAGTGGCCAGTCACTTGTCCAGAGAACGAGCTGACGGGTTTAGTTGGGAGATGGATTGATGGTATTTGATTTACATTTTGAAGAGATTACTCTGGATGTGACATGGAGTCTGGATGGTAAGACGGTAAAAGCAGGAGCAGGAAATAAGTTAGGAGCCTACCGAAGTAGTCCGGGAAGGATATAAGGTGGATTGGAGCATGACAATAATGTAGAGTTGGTAAGATATTTTTAGATTAGAATATATTCTTAAGGTAGAGATCATGGAACTTGTGAATGAATTGAATGTGAGGCCTAACAGAAAGAGAAGATGTGTCAATAACATCTAAGATTTCGGCTTAAGAATTAGGGAAAGCCGTGGTGCCATTTGATAAAGTGGGGAAAAGCAAGAAGCAAGTTTGGATGATGCAGAGAATGAAAAGTTCTTTTGGAAGCATCTTAGATTTAAGATGCCTTTTAGATATTTGAATGACAATGTCCTGCAGGTGGTAGAGGTGAGAGTTCAGAATTGTCAAAAATAGAAACACTTACAGTTATTGAATGTAGGTAGTTGAGTTATGTGTTTAGCTGGGATGGAGAATAGAGAAGTGGACCAAAGACTGAGCCCCGAAGCAATGTAAAGTAAACCACAGTCAGAAAGACAAGGGAGCCAACACCATAAATAAAATGCCTTTGGAAGGAGGAGGAGGCAGGAGGAAGACCACAAGAATGTGGTGAGCTAGAGGAAGAGTAAATAAAGAGGAAGGGTCAACCCGTAACTGGTAGAGTGATTAAGATTAGGAGTGAGAATTGATCTCTACGTGGATAGAATGGAGGTCATAGATTTCCTGGTAAGAGCAGTTTGGGAGAATTTTGAGAAATAAAACCCCTATTGGATTAAGTTAAAGAAAGATTGGGAGGTGAGAACATGGAGCCACAAAATAAAGACAAAATTCTAAAAATTTTGCTTAAAAAAAGAGAAACAGATGTACAGCATATTACTTACTACCTAGGGGATATAAAATCAATCTAAAAATTTTAAAATTTCTAGATCAATGGTTATTAAACTTGTTGGTTTTCAAACTTCTTTATATTCTTCAACTTTATAAAAACATTGAAATTTTTTCTGTGAGATATAGCTGTTGACATTTACTGTATTGGAAATTAAAAGGTAGATATATTTAACTTTTATTAATTTATTAAAATAATAAATTATCACATGTTAACATAAATAACATATTTTAATAAAAATATTTTTTCCAAAAAGTGAGCACAGTGATATTATTTTACAATTTTGCAAATCTCTTTACTGTTTGGTTTAATAGGAAAAGAATGAATTCTCATATATGCCTCTGTATCTAATTTGTTGTTTTGGTTAAACAAATGAGGAAATTCAGGCCTCATACAGATAAGTATTTTAATAAATATATTTTATCTACCTAGATATGTTTTCTGATAGTTGTAAGTATATCATGTAGTCTGTTATTAGAGAATGAGGGATAAAATGCAAATAATGTTTTAGTATCTTTATGAAAATAGTTTTGACCTCATGGACATACTGAAAGCGTTTTGGGACTCTCAGGGGTTGCTAGACCACACTTAGAGAACCACTGAACATGTTTTACATCCAACAGCATCTGAATTTTGTTTTGTGTGAAATATTGCTATGATAACAAAAAGTGAAATGACAACAGTGGTAGAGAGCTTGTGAAAGCCGAAATTCTGTTTCTTTTCTTATGAAAGAACACTAGCTATATTATTATATAGAGTCTTGGAGGGTATACCAGCTGTGAGGTTGGCTTTCAGGCAGTTCGCTCAACTGTTAATCAAAGTGCTATGAGTTAGATGGTAGCTGTTCTTAAAAGAGTATTTCTGATGAGTAGTACTTTCTTATGATTAGTAATAGATTTCAAAAATTGTTATTTGTCCCTTTCTTTCAGCTATGAATTATTTGGGAGTGATAGATGGATATGTGCTAAAATGCATTAATTTTAATGTGTTTCTTTATTTTTCATGTCACAAGATTAGAGATGGAAGAGACCTCATGAGTTGTGCAGTCCATCACCCTGGCATAATATCATGGTTCTTTCCAGAAGGCTTTGTCTGGCTCTGTTTTAAATGAGGAAAGCAATTATACTCTCATTAGTTCCCTTAGGAGACTATTCCATTTACTGATAGATCTCCATTTTGAAATGTTGCCCAACATCAAGCCTATGTTGGTTGAATACTATTCATCTGCAACTGGATAAACCCCATGTGATAATCTTTAAGGACAAACTTCACCTACATTACTCCTCTGGTGAACATTCTTCTTCTAGGCATGAAAGCAATCTGGGGTCCAGGAACTGTGCAATCCACTGGTTATGGAACACATTCTGCAGGCTGGCTTGTAAAAGCCTTCCTGTTGAATCATCTGATAAAGAATTTATTATATAATTGTAGGATTTTAAGAAAGGACTTTTACTAAAAGGACATTGGGGATTATCACAAATAGAAAATAGGTGATAGGGTGATCTCATCTGGTAAGAAAACTTTTTACGCCTCAAGATGAATGAAGTGTTACTGAGTTATTGAGCATGTTACTCGAACAACAGCCACAAGTAAATTTCAGTATCATTCTGGGAAAATAACTGTCATCTGAATCAGTGAATAACGATCTTAGGCATTTGTAGTAATGACAAAATTTCATAAACTTTTAAAAATATAGATCACATATTTCTATTTCCATATCAGAAAGTTGAGATGTAAGTCTCCGGGGGCATAGTTTAAAAAGGATAAACTTTTTTATGCTTTGAGGATATTCAAATGGCTTATTTAAACATTGCTTTCTGAAAACACAAAGTTTGAATTCCCAGTTTCTTCATGCTTAGCTGATTGGGTGATGGCTTGGGAGACCTTATGCTGCCCCCTTTCCCTTGCATTAAAAAATTTATTTCCATTTATTCTTATAAATCTAAATTATTTTGTCTTCACTTTGAAAGCAATTTCAACAAATCTCTTGATGTAGTCCAGTAAACACACTCATGTAAAATGATCTCCAAGTTATTTTTAAGAGGCAGATATCCCCACTTAATGATATATTTTCATGACTTGTTCAAGTTAAGAAGAGAAAAAAGCAACCAACCAGAAATGGAATTATGCTTATTTTATTATTCCAGTGCTTAGACTTGGGCAGAATGTGGTTATTTTTATCAGTATAGACTTATTTTCCTTCCCCTCTACCCCTTGATAGGTTCAGCTTTTTCTTGCTCTGTTCTGATTTTGTTTGTTTGTTTGGTCTTTAAAGAAGACTGGATGAGTCAGTGAAGCAATAATGAAAAACAAGAAGTTAAGAAGTTGGGAATTTCCTCTCCTCTCTCCCAGACCAAATGATGCAAAGCAAGTGCTCCACATGATATTGTGGAAAGAAATCCAGCTTTTAAGATCTATGTTTAAAGCACAAACATAAAATTAAAACAAAAACAAGCCAAAGACCCTTCATTGGCTACTAAAATGGGTCTGTCTTTGTTCAATCTGACAAAGAAACTATTATTCTTTTACAAATAGTGCTTTCTTACCTTTAGAATTTGTTTCACAAAAATTTATGGCAAAGTCAATGCCAATACCCAGTAACTCTGTTACATACCCACACACTTTATGTTCTTCATCAGGAAATCAATTAGAAATAGGTGCTAAGGTTACTAACCTTTAGAGATTCAGTTTCTCTTTGCCTTTTTAGAATCTGCAAAGCCCTTACATTGATCTGAAGGAAAGCTATTTGTCTCTTGCTTTGTATAAGTATCTTTATTAATTTCAGATGGGTTACTGACTACCCTATCATGTAGCCAGACTGCTGAACTTGGTTCCCAGATACTACCCTAAATTCCTCGTAAGCTTCTTGTTTTCCTCCTAGTTTTTTTCAAATATATCCTCTCAGTCTCCTTTGTTAATTCCTCATTATTATTCCATTATCTAAAGGCTGAGATGCACCAGTGTATAGGCTCCAGAACCCTTCCCTAGTTGCACTGACTTCACTGTAAACTCATCTAGTCTTATAGCTTTAAGTTCTGTTTATTTTCTCATGATTCTCAAATTTATATTCTGTGCCTGGACCTCTCTCTTGAACTGCAATATATCTATCCAGCTGCCAACTCGACTTTTCCATTAGGTCATCTAGTTGCCATTTCAACAGAACATGCTGCAAATCAAACTCTTGATCTTCGTTGCAAAAGTCCTTCTCCCAGTGTGTTTTCTTTATGAAGTTAATTGCAACTCCCGATTGCTGAGCTCTCAGTTCCAAAAATTCATATTCACCCTTCAATGTTTTTTTTTTCTCATACCCCCATTAAATCTACCAACAAAATTTTTTGGCTTTACTTTCAATATATAACAGAATTGGACCATTTATTGCCATTTCTATTACTATCACACTGGGTCAAGCAGCATCCCCTCTCTGGGTTATTATAGTGCTGCTGTTCTTCTTGCTTACAGTCTTGTCTATGGCACTCTTCTCTGCTGGCAATAGTGTTGTTTCTCTACTCAGTGGTAGCTCATCTTACTCTAAGTAAAAATCAAAGTCCTCTGCTGGGCGCAGTGGTTCACACCTGTAATCCCAGCACTTTGGGAAGCTGAGGCAAGTGGATCATAAGGTCAGGAGTTCAAGACCAGCCTGGCCAATATAGTGAAACCCTGTCTCTACTAAAAATACAAAAAAGAATTAGCTGGGCGTGGTAGCGTGCTCCTGTAGTCTCAGCTACTTGAGAGGCTGAGGCAAGAGAATCGCTTGAATCCAGGAGGTAGAAGTTGAAGTGAGTCGAAATGGCACCACTGCACTCCAGCCTGGTGACAGAGCAAGACTCCGTCTCAAAAAAAAGAAAAAAAAAATCGAAGTCCTCATTAAACACTCTATTCAGTCTTTAAATATGACATGGCACCTAACAAATGGCAAAACAGAAAGACCAATGACAGAACTCTTTCTTCCTCTTTTGTTCCTATGCCATGTTAGTATTTAACATTTGGAGAGCTGTTTTGTGACTTACAAATGTCTCTGCCAAAACATCTCAGCCTTTGGCACTGATGAAAGTGTGAGAGTCAAACGTAAACAAGAGAAGGTGAAAGGGGACTGAGATACTGTTATGCTATAGGGGAATGTAAGTAATGAGTAATAGGAAAACACCTAGTGCTTATGCTCTCAGGATGCAGCCTAAGACAAGCTAATTACCGCCTAAAGGCCACTTACGGTAACCTTCTTTCAAATTCTATTATGCAATCTTGACAGTTAACACACTGGCCCTTAAAAAGATTATTGACTAAGCTTAATTATTGTTTTTAGGGATAATCAAATAGTACTAAGTTTGCTCTGATAAATTTGATTATATATATGAGATATTAAATATATATATATATAAATATGAGATAGAAACATAAGATAAAAAAATGTTTCTTTTTCAAAATAGGAATTTTTTAGCCCTTTTCTGTAGTAATGGAATAAAGACTGAGGCAGATGGCTGAAAACACACAAATTGAAGCAGGGCTGCTGAGGGCACAAAAGCTCGAAACAGAAACAGACTATTTGTTAACATCTCGTAAGAGTGCTGGGAAATGATTGTGATTGTTTTCTGTAAATATGAGAGACCCTCTCTCCCATTTATCTTCTTAAAATAATTTTGTATAAACCATTTTCTCCTTCAGTCTGGCATACTCAAAAGCTCGCATTGGGAGTTATTCAATGGAGATTTAAAAAAATTGTTGCTGAGCTATTGTGTCTGAAAATTTGTCTAATGTTATTGATGTAACAACTTTTGTCCAAAGATTTTCAAATGACAAAAGTGACAGCAGAGACTCATCTTTACTGGACACACACACTATGCCCAGTATGAGGCTAGAAGACTTGAAAATGTGCTATCATTCAGTCCAGGCTCGGTGGATGTTCACCTCGGCTAAGCTGTTCTTTAATCCTCCCCTAATCACTCTCTCACCGTCTCCTCAGCAGTGATTTCAGAACTTCTCCAGTCTGCTCAGACTTCTGACCTTGTCATCTTTCCCTGCTCTTGAGAAATGACTTTGCCTTTTACACTACACAGAAAGCGGAAATCATAAAAGGAAACTGTCTCAATTCCCCAAACTAATGACTTTGGACACCTAACTCACCTTTTCCTTTTTCTGTTCTTTTCTAACATAAACATCCTCTAATCTCTACTGATTCCAAAACATCAACACTAAAACTTGCTTACAGGGTCTTCCATCCTTATAACAACAAATGAACAAATAAATAACGGAACTCTCCTCTATCTCTCCTCTGTATCTCTTTACTCCCCTTCACAGCTGAACTTTTAAATTCAGTTTTCACTTCTTCACCTCCCTCCCTGTTGCTGATTTTCCAAGAACTTCCTCCTTTGCCCTCCTTATTACTAAGCCCAGTGAACTCTTCTCTATCCTCATCTTCTGCGACTTTTGGGTGCCATTTGATCCTGACTACTTGCCTCTGAAAACATTTTCTTGCCTTGAACTCCATGACTGCATGTTTTTCTGGGTTTCCTTTGGATTTTCCTTCTCATTCTGCTTTTTAGAACACTTTTTCTCTGCCTAGTTTGATGCCACATGGATATTTTTGGGGGTTCTGGCCTAGAGCTTCGCTTTTCACTATCTGTAGTTTCCTAGCGGTTTCACTTTAGCAACTGAGTTTGTATGATTACTTATTTTTCTTTCCCGTCTTGTTACCATAAAATGTTATGTTCAGGGAGCCAAACTCCCCTATGCATTTTGTAAATGTTTCTGGATGTCTTCTTTGTAGTAGGTAGAATTAATATTTCTTTCTGATTATAAGAACAAAAGTAGAACTTTCTTAGATGGATTTTGGTTTAAAGGGCTCTCCTCAATTCCTCTAAATTACTTTTTTTAGGTTTTATTTTAGGTTCACTGTTTATGTCTCCTCTTTCCTTAGGGCATGGTTTAGCTCACTGATTTAGCACTTTAACTCCTTCATGCATCCTCTGCATAGATTATAGTGACAAGTAGGGTTCCAAACATAGATCAATTATGCAACATGGCAGACAACTTGTCTGATGGATTTTCAGAAGCATGAATTAAGGTTCTCATTAAGGAGGATGGACACGATAGATATGAGGACCCAGCATGCTCATAAGAAATGGATGGGGTGGGTGGATATTTGGGCTGCAGTTTGAAATGACTTGTAACTTAATCTACAGGAAATAAAACTGATACATAAACTTGGTCCAAATCTTAAAAGATATATAAATTTCTTGGTAAGATGTTACATAATGTTAATAGCTTTGCAAGACTAATACTAAATTTAAAAATTTGTTAGTGGCTCTCAGTATATTCGCCTATGATGAAATTTAATAGGTTTCACTCAATATAGAACTTACTCATTACTTAGCTTCCCTTTTGCAAAGTCTTGTCACAAGGGACATATCAATAAAAAGCTATTGAAATAGAAATAAATGACCTTTTGAGAACATCATAAACACATAGGTCAGGGCTTCCACATACGGGCTTACATTTTTCACACATTACCATATGTTCTTTACACAACATACACCTCTTATTCAGAATGTTGGCCACCATTCAATTATACTTACACCTGCCTAAAACTGCATGCATGCATGTTTTATATTTTTATGTACAGTATATGTATTTAGGCAAGCCAGTATCCACCCCCTTCCTTTTCAAAGAGATTTATTCACTTAGGGGAGGTCTACCTTTCATTCACTGTGCACGCATGACTCAAATTAATGATAAGGTGGGTTACGTTTTTATGTCTTGGGAAGCATAAATGTCTTAAATGCTTTACAAGGCTTTTATTTTGGCACTAGGACAGGACCACCTTGTGCTCTCTGAGTTGCTAAAATATGAAATTGTTGATTCATTCTGGTTTCTGAAGGCATTTTTAAAAAAAAAAAAACAGCAAAGAGAGGTAATCTTGGTATTGTGATACACTCCATGCCACAGTACATTCAAGGTAATGAGCATGTTTGAAATGGAGGCCACTGGTAACAAGATGCTTAAATAGGGGGGAAAATGTCTAGTTCAGAGCCAAAACCTGTTGTCTTATTACAAGTCAACACCATCTATTGTTTCAAAAAAATGTGCAGAATGGTGATATGTGAAGGAAGTAGCTGAGTTTTATAAAAGATGAAGTTTAAAGTGTCTCTCTCGTGCAGCAAGTGAACCTTAGATGAAAAAGCCCACTGGGGTGAAGAGAAAGGTAAGTTTTCCACATGGCTGTACATATTTTAAATAAATAAACTAAGATCATTTATTCTTCCTGTGTCCCAGTAGCCACCTTTCTACCACCGTGCAGCTCAATTTACAGAGATTCTGCGACATGTTATTTTTATCTTTATAGTACAAACATAGTAGCACAAGGCAGCAACAGAAATGCAAAAATCACAGCTTTTCTAATTCAGATACTTAAAGCTAAAAAATATCTGGACCTTGCTTTTGTTAAAGCTTCATTACACTTTTTGGCCAGCAGCAGGAGGCATTACTGCATCAGAGTCAGAGGAGGATATCGGTCTTCTTATGACTTCTTAGGTGTCCCTTCCCATCTGAGCCAAATAATTCCTCCCCTCTGAAGCCACCTTTCCCATCTGCATTGCATTTCTCTGCACAAAGGGAGTAGAGTTGAGTCTCACATTAGAAGGCAAATTAATTCCCTCTTATTTTACATCTGCACTGAGAATAAGTAGCCTCCAGGTCCTTCATCATTTTGATACTTATGTAAGCTAGGTTTAAAAGACATCAGTATAACCCATTCATTTGGCCCAATACCTCAATAGAGTAGGAGGATAAAAAGAAAAAAATCAGACTGAATTTACCAATGAAATCCATTCTTTTCTACAACCGGAAATGTCAAGCCTCGGCATCCAGTAATTCTATGTCAGCAAGCACAGTGAGTCTTCAACTTTGACTGGGAAGCTGCCACTCTCAGGAGAAAGAGCTCATGTAACATTTGTACACATCAGCAAAGCACAGCTTCATGTCAGCCCTACGTGGTCTGTGTCATTCACTTCCATCTTGCGCAGATACATAAATAGCATTTTTCACTGCACAAATGTCATTACAGCCCCAATCAAATTAACCTCGTAAATGATACTGTCTCTGGCTATGAAGCCTGCTTCTTACAGGCTGCAGAAGGTGCCCTGGAAAAATGAGGAAGAATTAGTTTATTTTACTTACTACAAAGATTAGAACATACTCTTAAAAAAATGACATAAGCATGTGTGCCATGGTTCCTGGCTACAGGAAGATTAAATTCCTTTATAATTATGCTTTTAATGTAATCATGCCAGGGAGGGTATAGCTCAAATATTTGGATTCACATATGATGTGCAAAGGGGAGCTTTCCACATAAAGAAATACTCTAATTGTATACAATGCCTATCTCAGATAGGTGGGATGAAAATAGGTGGAGAAACTATTGCTGGCTTCCTCAGAAGTTTCTAAACCCACTAACTTATTTCATCATGAACCTTCTCTGTGCGCAGACCATTAAAGTAAAGAAAAAATACTATTTCAAAATGTGTATGTCAGTTGGTAAAAGAACACCCTCTACCAAATAAATCTTAAATCAAACCTATCATGCAGCCTCTTGTCAATGCTGGGCTCATAGAACTGTGCTTTTCAGATGGGCGGAGGGTGTCTGTTCCTCTAAAATGACCCTTGACCCAAGCAACTGGGCAATGAGGATGATAGATTCAGACTGCCAAGTTCTCATCTAGCACTTAGCTTTGTGCTTTTCTCCTCTTCTGTTGACATTGACATCAGACTCAGTGAAGTATTTAGATTCAGATTTGTCCCTGCAAAGATTTGGTGACATATTTTTGCTACTCATTCCTTTCCTTGACCACGCCCTGAAATACTCCTTTGCTGCAGGACTGAGTAATGCCCATGCCCTCTCTGACTTTTGGTTTCGTCCTCAATCACATAACACATTATTTACTGACTACCTATTATATGCCAGGTACCAACTGCTGAGAGTACAATAATGAAGAAAATATAGTCTTAATGGAAATGACCATTTGCTGGGGGATACAGGTATCTAGAAAGACGGTTTAGAATCCTTATGTCATAAGTGCTGCGGGAGGGAACAATTTGGGTTTCCTGACAGCAGAAAAGGAAGATGCTAAGTCAGAACTGGGGGTGGGAGAGTTACTTGGTAGATGTCCCTAAGGGAGTCTTCCTGGAGGAAGTAGCATGGCCTCTGTCTAAACAATAGGGCCAAGCAGGGTCACAAGTTAGAGTTCTTGTGCAGTTATGTGAAATGAATTTTCATGGCCCTCTGCATCCAACTTCTTACCTACCATACTAGTTTCATTCTCAAAATATCTGTTCTCAAACATCTGCTTCTCCTTCTTTCTCTCAGTCCTATGACAGAGAACTTAAATCGTTTGTTGAATTGCTATGACTTCATGTAAAGAACAATGGGCCATGTAACACAAAGGAGAGTGAAGCTGTGAGGCTCACTCATAGCCGGGGCTAGTATTGGATGCCAGCGAAGCCCGGGAAGAATTTCCTGTGTGGCGGCTAGGTTCCTGTGCCATTCAAAATGTTCATCTTTTTTCCTTAAACTGTCTCCAAAGTTTTGTCTGGTTTATTATTTTTCTTCGAATAACCAGGTTCGGCTTTGCTGATTCTCTCTCTGTTATCTTTGTTTTCTATTTTAGTCTATTAAAAGTTCTCCTTTTTATTATACAATCAAATCTACTTTCCTTGGTTTTATTTTATTTCTCCTCCCCTCCCAAATTATAAGCTTAGACTCTTAAATAATTCATTTTCACTCACTGGCAATATAATTCAATGCTAGAAATTTCTACTAAATATTGCTTTTATTGTTTCACAGAAGATTTAATGTGTAATGTTTTCCTTGTCTCTCAGTTCTACGTATTTTTAAAAATCCATTTGATTTATTCTTTGAGCCATGTGTTCCCCAGAAGTGTGTTTAAAAGCATTGCTATAGCCACCCCAGCTCTCATTTGTTTGGTATATGTCTTGTATTTTTTTAACTCTACTTATTTGTGTCCTTATGTGCTAGGCATGTCTCTATAGTTTATGGGCAGATTATTTTTAAAGTTTTTAAAAATTCAAACTGATAATTCCTGTATTTCTTTTAAATTATTTCTACCTTTTCAGTTCATTTCTTCTTTGCCTCTGATTTCTATTTCCTTCTTTTGCATTTCTTGCTTTTTTTTTTTT
>NW_016107765.1:898992-952979 GCF_001604975.1 Cebus imitator | reverse complement strand
TGTATTTTTAGTGGAGACGAGGTTTCACCATGTTGACCAGGATGGTCTCGATCTCTTGACCTCGTGATCCGCCCGCCTCGGCCTCCCAAAGTGCTGGGATTACAGGCTTGAGCCACTGTGCCCGGCCTTTGCTTATGTTTTTATAGATAATTTTTTTTTACTTCTTTTCATTGTATTTTTGTCCTCACATATTTGGAAGTGATAAACCCTCTTTCTATTATTTTGTGGCTATCCATCGAAATTTTACCATGCACACCTAAAACTTGAAAGATCTGAAGTTAATAACTTGATATCAACTTGAATAATATGTGCTATGATCTGAAAGTTTGCATTTTCTGAAAATTTAAATGTTAAAACCTTCACTCCCACAGTGATAGTATTAGGAAGTGGGGGCTTTGGGCTGTGATTAAGTCATGAGAGTAGAGCATTCATGAATGGGTTTAGTGCCCTTATAAAATAGCCCAAAGAAACTTCTTTGCCCCTTCCACCATGTGAGGACACAAGAAGGCAAGTTCTTGTGTCCATCCATGAAAAAGCACGTTCTAACCAGACATCACATCTGTTTATGCCTTCATCTTGGACTTTCCAGCCTCCAGAACAGTGAGAAACACACTTCTATTTATAAGCTACCCAGTTTATAGTGTTTTGTTGTAATAGCCCAAACAGAATTATTAGGCAATACAGAATTTAGTACACTTTAATTTCAGGCAAAGTTTCTTACTTTATATGCTGAAAATTTCTCAATATTGTAGAACCTCGTTTTTTCCAATCACATAAATTGGAAATCATTCTTATTTTAATTGAGTATAAACATAATTTTTTTTAAAGATTTGTTACGTGTTTACCAGATTTTTGCTTATATCCTCTTTCAATTTTGGACCTTCTTTCTGGAATCATTTTTCTTACACTTGAAGTACTGTGAAGTTTTTAGGGATTATTTTAATGAAGTTCTACTTTTTTATAAACTCCCAATTTTTGTTTGTCAAAAATGCCTTTATTTTTCTTTTTGCTCCTGAAGGATAATTTTGTTATACACAGTTCTAAGTTGAGAGTTACGTTTCAGCACCGTGAAGTTGTCATTAGCCTGACTTTTGTTTCCCATTACAGCTTTTGAGACATCAGTTTTCCACTAATTATGTTTTCTTTTTGTTTTTCTTCTTTTTACATATATATAGATTGATCTGTCTTGTCTTCTCTGGCAGCTTTCAAGATGCTCTCTTGGTTTTTGTTTGAAGTTTCACCAAAACTTCAAACAAATGTTTAGGAGAATTTTTTAGAAATGTATTTGGCTATATCAGTAGAGTGGTACAGATATGGGTCCACTTTTTCTTCCTTCAACTGTCCTGGCTCAGTGGATGAGTTGCAGGTTTGCTCTTGATTTTGTGAAGGCTGGCATTTGTGCCAAAGGTAACTCTGGATTTAACATTACTAATCACAGTTTGGTTTTAGCTCCCTGTTCTCGATTTGTTTGTTTTTTATATGACCCTTAATTCATTAATTTTGTTGCAGAGATTTCCCTTTCTTTTTCAGAATTGTAGCAATGCATTAAAGAAGTACATTTGTTCATGTAGATCTGTGATCTTTTTTTATGTCAGGAGGTTACAAAATTCAAAGTACAAAAGTCACCATAATTTGAAGTATTATTACAGGAGTTATAATTAATTTGCTTTATAGATTCTTCTACTTTTTCCCCATTATTCAATCTCTTTCCTGAATCCACATACTGACTGTAAGAGAACCATCACTCTTCCACTCTGGTGTCTCAATGTTTCTCTCCTTTATGTGTAGTCTCTTTCATGGTTTTATAGTTTCAGCTTGCAAAAGAAAAAAATAAACGTATATCTACATTTGCTTATGGGTGTGAGAGTGTATGTGTTATCACAAATTTTGTACCATAGTTAAGGCCCCATGTGTAAGCAAGTAACCAAGTTTGACTAAAAGTAAGATAATTTAACATTATATGCCCTGAATATGATGTACTATGTAGTATATAATGTTACTTATAAAGTATTCTGCCTCCAAAGCCCCCACAAATATTTTGAATTTAATCAAGCCTTAGATGTAATTTCTAAAGAAAGTCAAGGAGCAGAGAAAGAACTTAAAAAGTCACCATAAGGAACTATCAGGGTTATTGTGTGATATTCTATAGGATGACTTGATTTTTGCAATAAGCAAATGGCTTAAGAGGAAAAAAAAGAACTAAGGAGGAGGGTGTTTCTGAATTTTTAAGAAAATCAAGAGACATAGCAATCAAATAAAATAAACGGACATTGTTTGGATTCTGATTTTAAACAAACTTACTGCAGAAAGACCTTTTTAGACAATCAGAGAAATTTGAATATGAAGTGAGTATTAAATGATATTAAGGGATTATTACTAATTCAGTTAGATGTGATAATGACATTACGGTTATGAGAAAAATCATCCTTTGTTTAAAAAGTCATTTTACTCAAGTACATCAGGGCAAAACAATATCAGCCCTGAGATTTATTTAAAATACTTTATTATAAAGGAAATTTGGTATAAAAGACATATATGGCAAAGTGGCATTTGTTTTTGATACTGAAGTACATAGTGGTTCATTGAATGCTCTTTTTGTGAGTATTTGAAAGTTTTCATTAAAAGTCAAAAACATAGTAAGTCCACTGGAAAATATCTATTTCAAATATTTTGTGAAAATAGCTAGGTTTAAATGATTTTCTAAAAATACTGTTCAAGTAGCCTACTTTGCATCATTGTTAGGCACTCTTGAGGCCAAAATGAGTTTTTATGCACAGTAGCTTTTGAGAGTCCAGGGCTTTGACTGATCATGTTCCATGCTGACTGCCTCTAGTCTGCTGCAAGAGGAAGAGATTCCTTTATATAGGAGTCCTTATCTAGCACAGACTTCGACTCTAGTTATTAGTTCATGATTGCTTTAGTCACTGATTTTACTTTGACTTTCCATCTGAATTGCTTATCTGGCTTTTGGTCTGCCGGACCTCCATGTCTGGGGAATTCATTTGCTTTCTTTTCAATCTTGAGTCACCCCTTCATCAGAGGTAGACTAATAGTCAATAGCTCAGGGTTCTTGTCCTGCCTCTGCTCAGTATTATAATCTTAGGTGCAGATTTGATTGCATCTATTTTCTTTGACTGTTGTAACAAATTTCCACAAACATAGCAGTCTAAAACAGCACAAATTTATTGCTTTATAATTCTGTAGGTCAGAAGTCGCATGAATCTCACTGGGTGAAAATTAAATTGTCCAGTCAGCAGGGCTGCATTCCTTTCAGAAGGTCTTGAGGAGGATCCATTTCCATGCTCATTTGGGTTGTTGGAGGAATTCAGTTCCTTGTGGCTATAGGACCAAGATCCCATTTTGTTGCTGGCTGTTAGCTGAGAGCTGTTCCCGGCTTCTAGAAGCCAGCTGCATTCCTTGGCTTGTGGCCCTCCTTCCTCTGTCTTCTATGCCAGCAACTGTAGGCCTAGTTCCTTCCCTGCTTCCAATCTACCTCTTTCCCTTTCCATCTCATCTCTTTAATCCTCCTTAGCAGGAAAACATTCTTTACTTTTAGGAACTCGTGATTGGAATTGACCCACCTAGAAAAGCCAGAATAATATCCCCATCTCAAGGTCCATAACCCTGATCACATTTGCAAAATCCTCTTTTTCATGTAACATAACATTCATGGGTTTGGGGGCTTAGGGCCTGGGCATGTTATGGGGGATGGGGGTGAGCTATTCTATCTAAATGATTTCTTTCTGCACTTGTTTCCTTATCTGTACAATGAGACTAATGCCTTCTCAGTTATATTTTGGTGAAGATCCACACACTGACTTGTAGTAGGGATCAACTGATAAGGAATGGGTACTTTGTGCATTTTAAAGTAATATGCCAGTATGACATATGAATAAGATTGTTAATAAATAATTTGCTTGCTAGACTTTCTTATTTGACCTTTGGTCTCCAATGACCTGTAAAGGATCTAATATTCAATAAATGTTTGCTGAGTGAAAACATGCATAATTATTTCTATTATTGTATTTTATCCAGGGAAGATTCCATTTTTGTGAGACTTTAAGAATATATAATTTGTAGCATTCTCTTTAATAAATAAAACATTAAGTCCTAAACATAAAATTAGGCTGTGGGCCTTGGAAGGAGCCTGGGCAAATGAAGGGCCCTGGGACTTAATCTTCTTTCTTTCCCTAAATCTACCTCTATTTCATCTTTACTGGTGGTTTTTTTTTGTTTTTGCTTTTTTTTTTCATTTTCTTGCTCCTCACAACCTTATTGACTTGTTCCAGTATTTCATTTCTGTCTTTTTTTATTATTATTATCTTGGAAATAAAACCCCATTTCATTAATGTCCTACTGTCTCTGGCCCAATGTGACAGTAACTATGTAAGAAAGAAATACATAATTAATGTATGTATTATATATTATATATTAACTGTGTGCTCACAACATGCCAGGCACTGGGTTCAAATTTGTGGACACTAGTATGATGCCACATGTTCCATTTCACAAGTTTTCTGATCCCGATTGAGTGAAAGAGAAATTCTCAGAGCAGAGAGTCTTACCCTGGAGATGTACTCAAAGTAGCCTGAGAAAACTAACTGAAATGGAATTAGAAGGTATGTTAGAAAAAAGTGTCTCAAAACTCAAGTAACCGAAGAATAAGCAAACATAGGAAAGAGGTGCATATTTAAAAGTCTAGAGAGTTGGAAGCAAGACAGGCTTTGTCCACATGAAGAAAGAGTACAGGAGCCCAATTAGAATTCAAGTGCTGAGGTCCCTGAGACACAAAGTTGAATCCAGGGCACCTGGTGAACTGGATGTGGTGCCTAAAAGAAACTTCACAGGGCAACATGCCAGTTCTTAAAACGCTCTTATCAATTCACGTTGAAGTCTTAATTTGGCATCAAAATCTCTTTCCCGAAATTTTTTCCCATCAATCTTTTCTCATGTCAAGAAAAACTTAGGTTATTAATCTCTCATAGACACTGTGATGTTTGACACATATTGTATTACTGGGATAAATGGAATTATTAATAGAAATTCCAAGGAACCTGAAGGCTCCTGGGAAACATATTTAAAATGAAGGAGACAGGATTGTTTTATTTTATGGAAAGACTTTTAACAAAGTTCCAGGAAGCACAAGCCACATAACCTTGGCTTTGTCCAATACCACACGTTGTGTGCTTAGTATATGTTGGCACACAATAAACACTTGCCTGTTAAAGATTTGTGTGGAGCTCTACATATTCAAGGAATTTTCACATGATTTTATATTTTTTTTTCTATAAAACTCTCAGCATTTACAGAGATGTTGTTACTTATTTTTCTTGGAATTTGTTCTTACCATCACTGATTTATTCTCTAAACTCCTGATACTGTTTTGTTCCAGAAGCCGTGCTATGTGCTGGGGATACTAAGATAAATAGATCATAATCTCTGTCTTTTAGAAGTTTCTGGTCCAGTGGGGAAAAAGACCATCAAGTAGAAGAATGTTTACATCTACTGAACCAGACCACAGAGAAGGAAGGGCCCACCTGCCTAGAAAGGCAAGGAAAGACTTCCCAAAGACTGCCATTTTGAAGCTATGTCTTAAAAGGCAAGTGGAATTATTGGGAGGAAATAATAAATTTATCAAGGTGAAAGAGGGATGGGTTTGGAGAGTAACCATGTGTAAGAACATTAGGTCAGGATTTTCAAGCAGCTTATTGAAAATCAAGTAGATTTTCAATAAGGTTGCAAGGCCTAACTAAGGTCATCAGATCTCTTGACAGTGATTTGAAGTCTTCTTTGCTACTGGACTGTGCTTTCTAACTGACTTATTTAGCATTATTTTCTGAAGCCTCAGTCCCTGACATATCACAGCACTCAAATACCACTTTTTCATGCTTTATCTTACACACACACACACCCCTACCCCCACCCATGTGCTATACACAAGTTATCACAGCTAATCATCACTTGACTAAATCCTTTCTTCAGGGTGTTTTACCATTGTGAGAGGTTTGATTTAATGAGTCCTGCATTTCAAAACCTAGTATCTTTTTTCCCTAGGGATCTTGTACTTTTAAATTAGTTAGTTTTGATTAGATTTTGTGTACCTAGGTTGTGTCCTTTGTGACTGACTATTTATCTTTTCAAATTTAAGGGCATTTAGGAACTTTAAGGCTGGTTAGTTAACATTCTGATAATGAGGCCTAGATATGTGGGCTGGAGAAAATTTGAACAGAAAATTCATAAGTTACAACTTTTGACAAATTTAAACTATCCATGAAATATTTGACTATATTTCAACAATCACTTTTCCTCTGTTTGTTCTCAACTATAGTAGAAGTATGTTATCTTCTACTATAGTAGAAGTATCTACTATAGTAGAAGATAACATAATATCTCCTCTCTGTTTGCCTCCGTTGAGAGCTAATTTTCTACTTGGCTAAAGCAAAAGAAAGAAAAAGTCTCGATAAATAATATATAATGATAATTCCTTCAACTGTGTTGACTTTGATTTAAAGCAGGAAATTTTCTACCATATTGAAGGAAACATAACAAGCACCCTCTTTCTTTGTAATTTATTTGGCTGTAACTCATTTAATGCAATATTTAATTGGACAGCTGGTTTTCAGTAAATTGTTCTAGTTACCATGAGGAACAACCACTGTTCACAATCTATCCTTTGTGTAGAAAGGAGACACTACAAGTAACATTTGAGTGAATATTTTGAGTGCAGATTTGAACTAGTCCATGGCAATATTCTACCTTCACACTACTTGTTCACTCTAGCTTTTGATCTGACTTCACTAGATAGTGTGCTTATTTTTAAATCTTGTTTGTCTTTCCTGTAGTTATACTTTATTGTCCTGTATCCCATTCCCTCATAGTTTTACTCTCGATGGAGTGAGAGAATTCAATCTGCTAGCCAAAGCAAGTTATTGAGTGGTAGCATCTGAACATGGCAACCATCATCTGAAAACCCAGGGTCATGTCTATCACAGCGGAAATTTTACAAGCTATTTGGGAGAGGGTAGTACATTTTCTGTTTATGTGCAAAGAAAATACCTGTCTTCAGCTAATGGATAGATGAGAAGAGGAGAGGTTGACTGTAGCTGCAATTGTAAGGCCAGATGGAGATGCATAGCACACTTTTGGATTGTGGAGCTTGGAATTAAGTGTTCTCTTTCTTCATCCTGATGAGTATCAATTTTTCCTCTTTTCTTTAAAAGACATGTTAGACCTCAGCAAATACCTGTAACCCTGAGATATTATCATACTGCTAATGATATTTTAGCTCTATGTAGACCATCTGAAAAGATTTCTTTATGATTATCTTTCCAGCTGCTTCAGCTGCATACACACAAAATAGATGAATCACATTACTAACAAGGATATTTTCTTAACAGCATGGATTGAGTAGGAGGGGTAGAGGGAGGTGGCAATGAAAAAAGGAACTTGATTGCTTCTGTTTGAAATAACTATCTGATTAAAATAGCAACAATAACAATACCAACAAATAGGAAAATATACTCTACCACCAAAAAAACAAAACAATTTTCACTTTGGATGGACCATTTCCTTTGAAATGAAAAGAAAAAATGAAGCAGTTACACCATGGGTGTCCCTAGCACAAGATGTATCCAACCTATAACTTCTGATTACTCAGAAATTCACAGAAAGTAAATCCAGATAGGATTAAGAAAGCCCCCAGGGACTAACAAGTGGGAGAATATTTACTTGTTTGCACCAAATAGTTGACTGAATACTGAATAACTATTAGCTTAAATTGCAATAAACACAGTTATTTAACTGAGATCTAACAGTTTGCATTTTTCTTTTTTCTCTAAGCAGCCTCTGAATAACATCTTTAGAGTATCTCACGAAGAGAATGATTATGATCTTTATAACTGAATAGAAGTATTGTGCAGCAATTTTCTAATATTTCCTTTTGTTTTCTAAGATGACACTTGTTAGAATATAGGAACAGACACTCACAGAGATACTTTTCCCCTTTTGGAAAGGAGTAAAGAGTTGCTTTATCTAGAATCACGCATGTCTTTTATGATAAAGGGATATAGTTGGAAACAGAAGACTGGGTTCTGAATCAGAATTTTGTTTCCCAATCACTGTTTAATCTCCACCCACCCCTGCTTCCACATCCTTTGGTAGCGAATAAGTTGATGTTAAGCTTTATGAAGTTATATCAATTGACACATTTAAAATTTCTTCTTGTTGTTGTTTCATGTAGACTATCCCATTAGAGAAAACATTTGTAGCCAGAAAACCACCTTGGACTTTTAGGGAGTCATTCCTCCCTAAAAGGGGAGTGATGGTCAAGGCCTTCTGGAATGACTCCTACAAGGAGGAGCAGGGAAAGAGGGCATATTTTGGAGAGGAAGTGGGATATACAGAGAATATTCATACACAAGGATTTAGGATATTAGCTTAAGTTTAGAGTAAGAAGGACCACACTTGTAACCCCAATTGGATGAAATGGCTATAACTATTTCTTTGTGTTCCTAGGTGCATCCGGAAAAATAATTTGTAATATTAAATCTAGAATCATTTTTTCCCTGAATCTCTGATTCTCTTCCTCTCATCCAACTCAGGGAAGGGGCGTGCAAAAGCAGAAAGAAGAAATGGTTTGCCAATATTTCAGGCTTTTTATTACTTAGTGTATCTGTCCTTTAAAAGCTCCACAGAGGAGAAAGAATTGGCAGGCTTGACAAAGTATCTTGGCCAGAAGCAGTGGGGAGAGCTGGGCTAAAACCCTTAAGACTAGAGAGATGTGTCTCCACTTGCAAGGAGAAAGCAAGATAGTTTGTGTAAGTCTCTGTGTGGTAGGGACCAAGGCCTCAGTCAACAGAAGTAGGGTTGAGTGGTGGAAACCCCCTGAGAGGAAATGATTGTGGAGGGTATTTGAGAAGGCAATTTCCATAGACAAACTCAGAGAAAGGTTTTATGCCCCAAGCGTGCCTGGCAAGAGCAAGCCAGCATGCCAGAGGGGCCATGTGAAGAAGGACAGAGGGTGTCTCAGTGGCTATCTGTGCATGGACAGATGCTTAAGGATCAGAGAGATCCACTTCTTAATCCCAAGGCACTCTCTAAGAACCCACAAAGGGACAGAAAATCATGAGTGGGACTGAGTTTAAGTTTCCCACTATTAATGCAGGAAAGGTGGATCTTACAACAAAAATAAAGTTTTATAAGTTAAAGATTGTAGATTTCTTGCTCACTCAAATCTATGGGCTGAGATGTGTACTTGTAAATGGAGTTAAAAAGAACAACCAGTCTGATATTGGCATGATGGTTCAGGAGATGGGGATAAGAAGCAAAAGAAGGGAAGGAAAAAAAGCACTATTCATATGAAGTGACAGGTGCCTGAACCATCCTGTCCTGCCGTCCTGGGACTGAGAACTCCCTGAGTTGACTATGTAGGAGACTGAAAGGATTAAGCACTTACTGCTTCAGTGTGCTTCCTTAAAGAGCAGCTGGAAAGCATCTAGAGCACTGAGATGACCTTAGCAGGACATCAATATTGACTAATAGACTGTGGGGCCACATTCCATTGTCCACCATGCTGCAACAAGACACAATGGAACTGCTTACTTGAAACACTGGGTATTTGCAGGCTTGAGTATGGAAGTTTGTAAGATTCTTGTTGTGGTTTGTGAAATTGTCATGATTATGAACAGTCCAGGCGAGTGAAGAGCATGAAGAAGGAGAAACTGGACTTCTTGCTTATAAGGCAGGCAGATCTGTTCCACATTGTGGTGCTGATTCTCTGAATAGCAGGGGATTTATTTAGGCCAGTTGGTCTTTAATTATTTAATATAGCAGATACATAGTCAGTACAGGTTGAGGTTATCTGATTTATTGGACAAAATAGAAGACTTCAAGAGGGCTAGGTGGGCGTTCCGCACTCCAGCTTTTAGCAATCACATAATCTCTGGCATGGTCTGTCCGTTTCCTGATTTGTTAAACGAAGATGGCTGCATTGCGTAGTGATACAGAGGGGGAACCATGAGTACAAGTTGGAATCTTAATCTCTGAGGAAGCATTATGGAAGTACAGGGGAAAAGTCATTAATTCTTCCTCAGGAATCAAATCAGAGTGACATTTGACATTGGGATTAAAGATTGAGTAGTAGGACTTCACTGGAACAATAACAATGAGAGTCCCTACACAAGTAACAGTTTATTCACAACAATAGTGGTATATATGAGGCTGTGCACTATGTGCATAAAATCAGCTCTGCAACAATGCCTACCCATATCATTTTGTCATTCTGCTGGAATCTGTAACTCTCTGCCTGAGACTTTCTGTTTGTTGGTCAGGCTGGAAATGGTAAGTGGTGAATGTATGCAGTAGCAGTTCTTGGCCAATGAAAAATGAGTTGGAGAATACACAATCTACCTTCCTTGCCCTTGGAGCCAGGAGGGGTTGTGGGCTGGATAATAAGGAAGAATGTTCCTCACTGTCTCTCAGGACTTCCCAGTGAGATTGAACTCAGTTGCCCTACTTCTATAACCTGCCTGATAAGGCAAACGTTATTGGTTCTCTCCTTCTCTTTATCTCTCTCCAGACATTTACTGTTGGTTCTTGGGATCATTTCCCAAATACTATACCATGAGTAGTCAAATCCTCAGGATCTGCTTCTGGGGACACCAACTCAACACAAAGATATTTGTTGGTCAGATAAGGCATAAGGAGAGTTTAGGTAAGAGCTGGTGGGGGAGCTGTTATTTAAAGGTAGTAGCGAAGCCCAGTAGGACATGCTGAGCATTTAGATAACATAGAAAATAGGGAGCCATTAAAAAATATAAGCAGAGGGGAAACCTGGAGGAAAGCAAAAGCAATATTTCATGTCTACTTTTTAGAGAGCAAACCCAACTACCTTTATAATGAAATAGGTTGGAGAAGGTAGAGAAGACATTCTATTGGGGACAATGAAAGAGACAACAGTAATATTTTGATGAGTAATAATGAAAGATAAATTTGTGTACTAATAGAGAATTTGTAGCATGAGGCAAATAATTGGGTATTTCAAAGGGGGAGAGTGTGCAGCCATTGACGAGTCAACATTTTTGCCCTTAACAAATGGGTAGGTGGTGAAGCACTCAATAGAGAAAAGTAGGAATGGGAGAATAAAATGCTGAATTTGCAGTCCTTGTGGAGGATTCAGATGACACCATCTAAACTTACCATTTAACAATTGTATACTGCAAGGCAACAGGAATCAAAACAGCATGGTTCTGGTATCAAAACAGAGACATAGACCAATGGAACAGAACAGAGGCCTTGGGAGCAACACCACACATCTACAACCATCTAATCTTTGACAGACCTGACAAAAACAAGCAATGGGGAAAGGATTCCCTGTTTAAGAAATGGTGTTGGGAAAATAGGCTAGCAATGTGCAGAAAGCAGAAACTGGACCCCTTCCTGACACCTTACACTAAAATTAACTACAGATGGATTAAGGACTTAAATGTAAGACCTAACACCATAAAAACCCTAGAAGAAAACCTAGGCAAAACCATCCAGGACATAGGCATAGGCAAGGTCTTCATGACTAAAACACCGAAAGCAATGGCAACAGAAGCCAAAATAGACAAATGGGACCTAATTAAACTCCAGAAGTTCTGCATAGCAAAAGAACCAATCATTAAAGTGAACTGGCAACCAACAGAATGGGAAAAAAATTTTGAAATCTACCCATCTGACAAAGGACTTATATCCAGAATCTACAAAGAACTAAAACAGATTTACAAGAAAAAAACAAACAAGCCCACTCAAGAGCAGGTGAAGGATATGAACAGACACTTTACAAAAGAAGACATACATGAGGCCAACAAACATATGAAAAAATGCTCATCATCACTAGTCATTAGAGAAATGCAAATAAAAACTACACTGAGATACCATCTCACGCCAGTTAGAATGGTGATCATTAAAAAATCTGGAAACAACAGATGCTGGAGAGGATGTGGAGAAATAGGAACACTTTTACACTGTTGGTGGGAGTGTAAATTAGTTCAACCATTGTGGAAGACAGTGTGGTGATTCTTCAAAGATCTAGAAATAGAAATTCCATTTGACCCACCAATCCCGTTACTGGATATATACCCAAAGGACTATAAATCATTGTATCATAAAGACACATGCACATGCATGTTCATCATGGCAGTGTTTACAATAGCAACGACCTGGAACCAACCCAAATTCCCATTGATGATAGACTGGACAGGGAAAATGTGGCACATATATACCATGGAATACTATGCAGCCATAAAAAACGATGACTTCGTGTCCTTTCTAGGGACATGGATGAACCTGGAAACCATCACTCTCAGCAAACTGACACAAGAACAGAAAATGAAACACCACATGTTCTCACTTATAGGCAGGGGTTGAACAATAAGAGCACGTGGACACAGAGAGGGGAGCATCACACACCATGGTCCGTTGCAGTGGGGGGCTAGGGGCGGGATAGTGGGAGTGAGGGTGGGGAGGGAAAATATGGGGAGAAATGTCAGGTGTAGGTGATGGGGGGATGGAGGCAACAAACCACCTTGCCATGAATGTACCTATGTAACAATCTTGCATGATCTGCACATGTACCCCAGAATCTAAAGTACAATAAAAAAAAGTTAAGAAAAAAAAATTGTTGAACTTATTTTGAACCAGGCAACGACTATGTGGCTGGGTCTTAGTGCTGAGAAGTCACAGTCTCTGCTCTTATGCACCTTAACTGAGTAGTGGAAAGGTTGTAAATGTGATACAGATGAGAACACTACACATAGGTGTTGATTAAAACTGCAGGAGTTGATTCTTTTATTAGTAGAAAAGTATTCTACTATTTTGCTAAGATAATGTCTGAACTTGGTGGAATTTCTTTTCATAGGTAAATAATGCTTTGAAAGAATAGATTGCAATATGATAACCCTGAAAATTTTAACATTTTTTTTTAAAAAGAAAAGGGAAAAAGAGGAAGTGCATAGTCAAAAGAATTATAATTCCCCTGTTTAAGTTGATGTAGAATAATAAAACTCATGGGGCATTGATTGTGGCCTTATTATATATTAATGGTCTTCTCTGCTAGTGTTAGTAGATCTTCAGTGGCAGAAAAAGTAAAAAAAAATATATTTTCTTCTCTTGATGTTATTTGCCTAGTTTGTAAATAGTAATATTTGTTTGACTTCTTGGAAAGGAAACAATAACTAAATTGTTTTGAAACACAGGATAAAAGACTCAAAAGTATGTTCAATGCATTGCCTAATTCTTTTAAAAACAGCGTTTCGATATAATTTAGTATTTCAATAACACCATTTTTTCTTAAAGGAAGGCAGTATAGAATCCTGACATGATAAGCATCTGTTTCATCTTGTTGTATAAGTCTTGTGGTCCTGTATCTGTTTAATTGAAATAATGCTATTTTTGAATCATTTAATGTCATCTTGAAAAAGCCTGGGCTTTTTGTGTCCCAGTTTAAAATAATCTAAGAGAGATAGGAGATCTGCCTTGTAAATTACATAATCTTTTATATGTTTTACCATTGGGGTAGTAGTTTTTAAAATTATTGAGCCTTGAATCTATCTTAAATTATTCATTTCTAATATTGCACATACTTTAAAACCTAACTCACAGCCCAATGATCTCTTTTGGGATATTTTCATTCATTGTGACAATTTAATATATATCTTACATTTCCTTGATTTATAATTTTTGTTAATTTTTCTCATTTATTTCTTTAGTCAATCAATTAATTACTTAGTAAGTATTTCTAGAGTTTCTAAAGCTCAGGTCTGGCAGGGGAATCATTCACATGGGAGCAGAAACTCTGATTTACCCACATTTTCGGTAAATCCTTCATCAGGTTGCTGGTTCCTTGCCTGTGGTGAGCAGGCATTGCTATAATGAAGTCCCAGAACAGTTTAGACTGGCAAAGGAACACTTTTCAAAGAACCTCGTGGGGCTTCACACTCAGCAGCTGGGGGAACTTGTAGGAATTGAGATCTTGGAAGATTGGTCTCTTCTCTGAGTTGCTGTTTCTTCTGCGAGGATAAAAATCTAAACCTTACTCACGTAAAAGAAATTCATATCTTTTATTTGGTGTTACCTTTCTCAGAAACACATCCTCATCAGCCACTTGACAATGACACGTGCCCAGGTTTTGCCAAAACACCATGTAAGCAATGGAAACACAACAGTATGGCAGGCTGCAATACGGACCTCTCAGAAACCAGGAGCGTGCAGGATTGTGGTGCTTCTCCCACTTTTGGTGTCAGGAACTCTTTACAGTCTTAAGAAATCATTGAAGACCCCAAACAGCTTTTACTGATATGTGTTATATTCATATTTAGTGTGTTGAAAATAAAACTAAGCACTTTTTGAAGTTTTATTCATTAATTAGTTTATTAAAACAACAATAGTAATACCATCACAAGTCAGGCCTTTGTTGGTGAGGCATGTAGGTGATGCTGTGTCCGTTTAATTTATTTATGTCATTCAACAAAAATTAATCATTCTACTCTGTGCTTTGCATTGAACATAACAACAATTTTATGTTGTTCTACGCACTGAGTATACAACAACATTCAACCTATGTTTTGGTTATATTGCAATAAATCCGTCCTGTCCTATGTACTGGTACAACAATAATGCTACTCTCTGCAAAGTGTGTGGAACACTGCTATATTATTGTATGCACTGAGAACACATCAACAATACCACCCTGTTTGCTATACTGAATATACAGAAATTATTGGGCAGATGCTTCTTGAAGTATTTACATTTGATCCTTATAGAAGGATCATAGGTGAAATTTCAAGATGCTATTTTAAGAGTGAAAATAAACAAGAATCAAATTTGACCCACGTAGACTTGAAATGAAGATGCTGATTTCCACAAAGTCTGTGTAGTTTGAGATGAGGAAACATCCAGAAGAAATTAAGAGGGAGAATTGTAGTAGAAGTCCTTCTGACCTACAAATTAGGGAAGGTAGGTAGTTGGTGAATAAAATTAAAAAAGAAAGAAAAGAAAAATACCACAAAACCATGAGTGAAAAATGATGGAAAACTATAAATATACATCATAAAATTTTATTTTTTCTTAAACACATAAATGCATATTGAAGCACATGGAGGCACTGCTTTCTATTTTCTTAAGAGATAGGGTCTTGCTCTGTTACCTGGACTAGAGTGCAGTGGAACAATCATAGCTCACTATAACCTCAAACTCCTGGACTCAAGGGAGCCTCCTGCCTCAAGCTAGGACTACAGGTAAGTGACACCATGCCCAGCTCATTTTTTTTTTTTCTTTTTCATAGAGATAGGTCTTGCTATGTTGCCTGAGCTGGTCTCGAGCTCCTAAGTAATCCTTCTGCTCAGCCTCCCAAAGTGCTGGATTAACAGGCATGGACCATCACACTCTGCCTGCTTTCTTGATATATTGCCTGGGTATTTTGATCTGATTGGTCAGATACTTGAAGTTCCACATTATCTTCTTTATATGAACCACAAACATCATCACTCTTTGATAATTTGCAGTTTTGATTCTTTAAAGTAGAACAAGAATTTAGACACTTGAAAAAGCAAAAACAGTCTTTGCACGGAATTCTTCTAGATTTTTGTTATTTTTTCAATTCTCTTGTGATTTCCCTATCCACAACAATTCAGTAGCACTTTTTTGGGGTGTAAGAAAGGGGGAATTCTTCCTGCTTTTATTTTTACTCTTTACAAGTCTTTCCAAAGCATTCATCTAAGAAATAAATTCATTGTAGAAAATACAACCTCATTTTCAGTTTGATTTATGTTTTATCTACTAAAATTTAACATTTCCTTCATTTATAAATATAGGCAAGAAACCATGATGCTACTAGCAGTATCTGTGACTTTGTTCATGATGGAAATTACAGATACATTTGTATCACATTAGAGTTATTATAGACATCTTGAAATATCAGTCATGCACATCAGTACTTCAAAATTACCATTATTATAAGAACCACTATCAGATGTTGTCAATTCATGGATAATAAAGTACGTGTATTACTATTAACTATAAATTTGTTTAATAATTAAAAAAGTTCTGATAATATAATTTACTACATTTGTAGTTTATTGATTTTATTTTGTACATTTAAAAATACTAATCTGTGAAAGGGTTCGTAGGTTTCAAAAGACTGCCAAAGAAGTCCATGGCACAAAAAGTTATGAACACTTCATCAGTGACTATTCCAAAGAACATGGATTTTGTTCCTGGGGATGTCAGAGACTGATTTCTCTAGTGACTATCAAGTATCATTTTAATCTGATCATCACATTCATTTATCAAATAATTTGATAAATACTTGGTGAGTTTCTACTCTAAGTTAGATACTGACCTATGTCTTTGGGATACATCAGTGAACCAAACAAAAATCTCAACCTTTGTGGAATTTACATACCAGCGGAAAAGGCAGATGATAATCAACACAGAAAATACATAGATTATGTAATAGGTCCAAAGCTAGAAAGGAAAGGTGCCAGGAAGTGTTTTGTTGCCTTTTTAAAGATGGGGTTCCAGGAAGGGGTTTGTTGCCATTTTAAAAGTGGGGTTCCAGGAAGGGTTTTGTTGCCATTTTAAATTGGGTGGTCAGAGCAGGTCTCATGCACAGACTTGCCATATAAGAACTTGGACTTTACCCCGAGATAGGCGAGGAGTGTTTACAGGGTTTTTTTGGGGGAAATAAATGCCATGATCGGACTTATGTTTCAAAAGGATCACTTAAACTTCTTTGTGGGTGAAAGAACAGAAGGAGGAAGGGTGGGAATAGGAAAACAGTTATGAGATGATTGCTAAAATCTAGCAAGTCTGACCCACAGTGATAGTGATGGAGGTGCTGAGGAGTAATTGGTCTCTGAATATATGTTTAGGGTAAACACAGGAGGACTTCCTGGCTAATCCATTGGGCAATGGGAGTAATAAAGGGAGGAATCAAGGGTGACTCAAAGATTTTTGACCTAAGCACTAGAGGGGTGAAATTTTCATCTACTGAGATGGAAAGTTTTGAGCAGCTCAGATATTTGGGAGAAGATCAGGAGTCACTCTTGAAAAGTTTGAACGATCTTAATGGGAGACTTTGAATATAGATTTGGAGTCTGAGGTAAAGGAGCATCCAGCGCTGGAGATGTCAATTTGGCAACAAAGGGCATGCAGAGGGAGACTGGATGAGATTCCCAAAGGAAGGAGAGTGGATAAAAAAAGAAACTACAATCTGGGGCAAGTCAGCTGAGGACTCAGGGGTATAAGCAAAGATAAGTCATTCACAAAGTTCTGAGACTAGCAACCAGTGAATTAGGAGGAAAATCAAATGTGGTGCCTTAGAAGCCAAAAACAACAGCAAAAAAGTATCAAGAAGTGGTGTCATCTCTGTCAAGTGGGGTAAAATGTGAGAGGACCAAGTGTGGGCTGTGAGATTTAGCAACCTGAAGATTATCCGAGACCTCAGCAAAAGCAATTTTGGTGAGAGTTAAGGCCTGATTTCAGGTCTGTGAAAGAATGAGAGGAGAGGAACTGGACAGAATTACTGCAGACCCCTTTTCAGGTGTTTTTCTGCAAAGGCAAGGAGAAGTGGAGTCATAGCCGCTGGGGAGAGAGGGTCTGGTAAAAGGTTTTATTTATTGTTTTTGTTGGTTCAGATTTTGCTTTTTAAGATCAATTAGTAACAATCTTTTGTGCTTAGGAGGATAATTCAAAAGGTGGAAAGAGTTGGCAAGGTGAGAGAGATGGGAGAATCCATGAAGTGGGCAGCAGGGTTTGGAATCTGGTGCACATGTGAAGAGATTGGATCTAGAAAGACCACAGACAATTCACCTTTCAAAACAGCAAGAAAAGTGCAGTGAGTACAGGTGCTTGTGGGAGGGTGAGCAGGTGCAGTAGTGAGAGACTGGGGAAGTTCTCTTTTAACTGTTTCACCTTTGTCAATGAGGAAGAAAAAAAGATCATTCACTGAGAATGAACATGAGGGAGCAGGTGCTATAGATTTAAAAGGGAGGTGAGAAAGAATCACCTAGAAGAGTAGACTGGGAAAGAGAAGAGTGGCTCTCAAAGGGCAGTCTCCAGATCAGCAGCACTGGTATCACCTGAAGACTTGTCAGTAATGCAAAATCTCAGGCCTTACTTTCAGCTTCCTGAATCAGGAGTTCCGAGGTGGGCCCAGTGGTCTGTGTCTTAGCAAGACTTGCAGGGATCCTGATGCACACTGAAGTTTGAGCGTCATTGGAATGGATAGTGTCCATATGATGGATCACCCCACCCTATCCTGAATGTCAAGGACATGCCGAGCGAGACCAGTCAGTCTATGGCAGCTCTTTCTCTAGCTGCAACCAGGTATTTCTTATGGGATGTGCAGATGGTTGGATGTATAGGTTATGATCATTGTTTTATAAGAGATAACTTGGATCTGAACAATTACAATAACAGAGATTGCTATGGGTTGGGTTGTGCTCCCCCCAACTCATATGTTAAAGTGAAAACCCTCAATACTATAGAATGTGACTGCATTTGGATGTAGGGCCTTTATGGAAGCAATTAAGGTTAAATGAGGTCGTTAACGTGGGCCCTAATCTAATATAACTGGTGTCCTTATAAGACGAAATTAGGAAGCAAACACGTACAGAGGGAAGATCACATGAAGACAAAAACAAAAAAACAAGCCAGGTAGACAAGTCTCCAAAGACGCCACCTTGATCTTGGACTTCTAGCCTCTAGAAGTGTGAGAAAATAAATTTCTGTCGATTAAGCCACCCAATCTGTGGTACTTTGTTAAGGCAGCCCCAGTGAATGAATACAAACATACCAGAAAAAGCTCAAAAGGTCTGACTTCTCTGGGTAGATCAGTACCTTGGCTAGCCACATGCTCTCTCTAAGTCCCTCTATGTCCTTCTGTGAAGGTGAATCATGGTAAGGCTTTGTGTCCACACCCAAATCTTCTCTTGTCGTCCCCATGTGTTTAGAGAGAGACCTGCTGGGAAGTGATTGGATCATAGAGACAGTTTCCCCATGCTGTTCTTGTGATGGCAAGCGAATTCTCACAAGATCTAATAGTTTTATAAATGGTAGTTTTTCCTGTGCTGACATACACATTCTCTTTCCTTCCTCCATGTGAAGAAAGTCTGCTTCCCCTTCACCTTTGCAAGTTTGCTGAAGCCTCTCCAGCTGGGCAAAACTGTGAGTCAATTAAACTTCTTTCCTTTATAAAGTACCCGGTCTTGGGCAGTTCTTTACAGCAGTGGGAAAAAGGGACTCATACCGGAGCTATTGTGGAGATTCAGTGAAGTAATTCAGCTCAGTCCTGACCCATGATAGGTTCTCAAAAATGTCAGCATGAAAATGGCCACTACCTCAAAAGAGCGTATGTACTTGGTCAGGATGGCTCGCCCTTGTGAATCCATATTTAGAGCCAAAATTGTCAAGTCCCTGGGGCAATTGGACTCTGCATCTGGCAATTTGAGGCATGTGTTCCTGAGCCCCATGGCAGTGACCTTTTATCCTTCTCGGGAATTGATTTCTGAAGCAGCCCTAAAGGCCACAGAGCAGAGTTGGGACTCCTGGATTGATTTTCTATGTTGACATAGCAGGCCAAGCCCTGTCTGGTTTATAAACTGATGTTATATTATTTCCAAGTCTCTTATAAAACTGAGCCAGGAAAATCATTCTTATAGAATTATTGAGTTTTCTCTTGTGTAGTTTGGGGGGCTGTGGAGGCGCGGGATGAGGGGCAGGGTGGAGACTAAGCAATTTCTTTTCTCCTCCCAATTTTGTATTTAGCCATTTCAAAGTGTCATCACACTGAGAAAATACTTGTTAATTGGCAATATGATAGTTTCTTATATAAGACCCAATCTAGGCTAGGGTTGCTATTTACTGTGATTATCACTTCCAAGTGTGGTGCTTTGTTGTATTTTTCCTCCACAAGCAGTTATTTGTTGGTAATGGATTTCTGTAAGCCAAATTATATCCTCCCTTTAAGGATCATTTTGACTGTGTATCTACAATACCCTTTCAGAAAGGGCTAATTATTATTGACAGGGATGATAGACAGACAGATTCTCCCAGTTCTGGGCAAATGAATAACCTCTTCTCCCACTTTACTTAGTGTAGATATGTCACTGAACTAGCATCCTTGATTTGTGTTTAAACTACAATAGAAGTAAATGTGGGAAGTCTTAGTTTATGTAAAGGCCAGTACTCCCACAATCGCAAAGCCTTTTCAAAATTCTGCAAGTGTGCTGTTTGTGGATTCCACAGAGTTTATTCATAGGGTCACTCTATATAAAGTAACAATCTGCAAGCGCCTTTTCTCCTATTAAATCAGAGAATCAAACTGGTGGTTTATAGTTGAATTGGTTCTACATACTTAACAGGTTGGTCTATTTACTAGAGTTTTAGCGTTTTTCATTTGGTTGCATGTGACCTTGATTTAATAAGGATCTCAACCTAATGTCTTTACATTTGTTCAAAATTTTTTCTAAGAGAGTATTGTACTTTAAATTTTGTTTATGATGTTTCTGTGCTCAGTGGTATGTTTCATATCCACAAATCTACTCATATTTTTATATATAAAGTGAAATTTACATTTTTACCCTGTCTTTCCAAAAACTAATTATTCCTATATCCTTCTATTTGTCACTGATTTGAAATGTCTCTTTTGTTTTGTAGTACTTTCCTACCTATGCTTAGGAATTTATATCAGATAGCTGTCTAATTCCATGATTTGTAGGACTATTCTCTTATCAATACCATTGTAATTGAATGATTGGAGTCTTATACCGTATTTTCATGTATGGTGAGGCTAGTCCTCACCTATTACTCTTCTTTATCAAAATGTTTAATTGTTTTCTGAATGGTTAATTATTCCAAATAAAAATTTTAACATTGCAATGACACAGATAATACTCTTTAAGTAGTAAATCATAAGCATTAAATTTAGCACATAATGGAACTATATCTGATAAAAGGTAAAAAGCTGCCGTGAGTTTTCAGTCATACCCTATATCAAACACTGTGAACAATTTAGTGGGCATACTGCCAGATCTTTTCCTATATATTTGCATATACTTGTTTTCAAAATAGCTTGGGGTTTTGTTTTTACATGAATTACCATAATACACATACTAATATTTTCAACCTATCACTACCAAACACCCACATGTACAGGCACCGAGATACATCGGTCACCAAAGCAAGCAAAAACTACTGGGCTTGTGAAGTTTCCATTCTAATGGAGAATGGAAATCAAATCATCAAATCATGTACCATCTTAGAAGATGGCAATGCGGTGAAATAGCGGAGCAAAGTAAGAGGGGTGAGAAGTTTGTGTGTATAGTGAGGAGAGCCACAATTTTAAATAGGATGGCCAAGTAAGCTCCACTAAGATAGTATTTTGGCAAAAACTGGTAGGAGGTGTTCCAAACTTAGTAACACTAAACATATGGAAGACTTTTCTTATCAGTATATAAAGATATCTTTATTCTTTTAACTGCTCTTTAATATTCTATGGCACTTTTGCTTTTTTTCTTAGAAACTAAGAATATAGAATATTTTTAAAACACGATGTACAACACTTATTTACTAAACATAGTTATATGTTACTTAAGCTAAAAATGTACATTATTTTTCCCAGCACTTTGGGAGGCCAAGGCGGGTGGATCACAAGGTCAAGAGATCGAGACCATCCTGGTCAACATGGTGAAACCCCGTCTCTATTAAAAATACAAAAAATTAGCTGGGCATAGTGACGCGTGCCTGTAATCCCAGCTACTCAGGAGGCTGAGGCAGGAGAATTGCCTGAACCCAGGAGGCAGAGGTTGCGGTGGGCCGAGATTGCGCCATTGCACTCCAGCCTGGGTAACAAGAGCGAAACTCTGTCTCAAACAAACAAACAAACAAACAAATATATATATATATACACACATTGTTTTTTAGCATTAATGAAATATCTAAAATAATTTACTGCACAGTATTCATTAATCATCCTTCCAAGAAATTAAAACCAAAATATTAAATGGATATTATTTAAACTATATCATTAAACAACATGCATAAATTAAGAAAAGAACAATGAAATAATAACCAATTAAATCCATTTACCATAGATTTAAAAAAATACATAACAATGACAATAGAGAATCAAAATTTATGTTAAAACTTTTTTAAAATGGTGAGAATATTAACCATCAATTCCTCTGAGATATAATAAAAGCAATATTCACAGAGTTAACTTCACAATCCCCAAAACACTTAGTTTAAAATAAAGTATTGTACTCAAAATTGAGGAAAAGAATAAGCAAACTGCAAGGAAAACAGAATTTGCAAAGAAAAACTTATGAATTAAACAACATTGAAAAATATCTTGTAATCCATACCTATCTACTTTGTAAGTTATTTGAAGAAAAGAAGATAGGGGATGTGGTTACAAATAAAACTTTTTAAAAATAAAATGAATAACATATATATCATTTTTATAATATATGTAAAATAACATGTACATTTTTTAAAAAATCTAGAATCAAGATGAAATGCATAATTTCTAGAAAAATGTAAATTACTAACATTGACTCAAGAAAAGTAGATAACCTAAAGTGACCAATTACAAGAAAAGAAATATAGTCAAAGATATTCCCTTAAAGAAACATTAAAAATTTTAGTTTTATTGTGGTTGATTATAATAACGATTTCTTTTTTCTCTGAATTATTATGAAAAACTAACCAGAAAAATAAGAAACAAAAAAGTTAAATTTTTGGTTGAAACAAGCAGACTGCTTAAATCTCTGAATTGCAAAAAAAGAAGAGAGCAGCCCAAATTAGTCAAGGTGAAAAGGAGTGAGTGCATGAAGACACCGGAAAAAAATGGTCATGACTTCAGAGCTCAGAAAATGTTGGCAAAGCATTTCTTTCTCACTTAAGTGGCACAACCTATTGCAAAAACAGCACATTTTTCTTTACAACAGGTCCAGGGTCTAGGGACCATTACTGGGAAATTCCCCGGGTCTTGTTCTGAGGAGACGTAGAGAAAGAAATCTGCGTGGGCCATGTTCGCGGATGAGCTGTGTTTGCAGGTAGAGAGTATCGGTGAGGTAGAGGACATAAGGAAACTTCATGTTGTAACCAGCTCTGCAGAATTGATTTTGGTAGACTGGGGCTAAGTAAAATTGAAATAACATATATAATTCTGTCTTTTTAAACTTGAACATGACTCTGTTCCTACACCATATCTTCTGAAAAGAGCTGGTCAGTGATTTCTAGTCAAATGAAAAAGGTAGATTCTTGAAAACAACAACAAAAACTAGCATAGTATTTATTATTATTTTTAAAGAGAACATAAAAACCAAATGGCAGTTACGGAATAATCTCTGGAAAACAAACCTCTTTTTCACAGAACAGTGAAAGTTGTTCCTAAATATATCAACGAAATTAAAACAAGACTTAAAGCAACTGCTTTCATAAAACAAAAGCACAAAAAATCCATGTAGGAGTTCAGAAAAAATATGAGAAGACTACAGAAAGAAATATGAGCCAGCAGAGTTTAGAAAAGAGGTTGATGATTCAAGTGTATTTGAAAATATAATTCAAGACGACCTATTTAAATAAAAGGAGACCTAAGTCTATATATTTAAAGAGCTACCCTGTTAACACTACTGGACTTGAAAGATAATAAAGGACTCATCCAGCAGGCAAAACGTAGAAGACCCTTCCAGGGGAAAAAAAAATCAGGTCATCCTTATTAGCTCTACATTAACATAAGATGCTAGAGTCTTCTGAAGCAATGATCACAAACTGTAAAGAATGTGATCCCTAAATTTTCCACTCCTATAAACTGTCGTTTAAGTAAAAAGCAGTTGAAACTGTAAGGAAATACCACTTTTGCTTCTCAGCTTGACAAAGATCAAGAAGTTTGATTACACATTATGTTGGCAAGAATATGGGGACATCAGTGTTCTATACACTGGAGTGGGAAGATTCACTGGTATTTCTTCTATGGAGAGCAATGTGACAAGATTTTTCAAAATTATACAGTATATAAAAGTACCTTTTGACTCAGGATTTTTCTAGGATTTCTAAGATTTTTTTTTCTCTCAGATATTCTCACACAAAATTACAGAGATATAAATACAAGTATTTTCATGTAACACTTTGCTTATAGAAAATGATTGGAAGCAAATCCAGGTGAGGTGTCTTGTGCCTGTAATCCAAGTTACTCAGGATGCTAAAGTGGGGTGGGAGGATAACTTGAGCCCAGAAGTTTCAGACCAGCTTGGGCAACATAGTGAGATCCTGTTTCATGTAAAGATTAGAGCAAAGAAAACTAAATGCTTGTCAATATGGGAATATTTAAATACCTTATTGGTATTTACATGCATGACATAAAGAATGCTTTAAAACAAGATAACTAACTTTCTATTGTAAAAGACTAGATGAAAACCTTTTTGATCAGGAAGGCGCTGTTTGGCTCCTGGCTATATAGTCAGATTCCTATGAAGGTCTTCCTTTTAATCTATGAATTAACCTATTGTAACTCATCTCTTCAATTCATCCTAAATGTCTCCCTAATCCATGGCACCTTCCCCTAAGTACTGTCATCTTTTCTCTGTCTTCCAACCCAAAAAAACTATATCTTAAGAAAGACTTAAAAATTCTTTTCTTTAATGTATAAATGCCTCATGTGGCTTAATTTGTAAATCTTGAGATTATTTGCTATTCAAGAGACGGCAACATTTAGGTCAGAAGTATAAATATGTAGTTGTAGAGTCTCAGAATCAGCTTACCTCTGGATGAGCTGGTTTTAGGGTAATAGGTGGTCGGGCGGACCTTTCCTATTGCTTTTCAAATCTTATATTCTGCCTACTTGTAATCCTGTCTTTGCTCTGAAAATACACGTTTGCGTACATTGGAAAATAGAATTTTTTTTTCTTTTTCTTTGTTTTCTCTATTTGAAGTTCTGTGAGGTTGTTCTTCCTCTCCCATGGGTATTTGTGTAGGGAGTTTGTTTGTTTGTTTTATGTCCCTTCTACCACATTAGTGTGCAACACAGCATTCTGCAAGTGGCTTGGGAATTCAGTATGAGATTTTTTTCAAATTTAATATTTTATGTGCAAATCATGTATAAGCATTCTCCTGAGCATTGTGAAGAACACTGGAGATTTTGCCTGAGCTCTTCCCTCAGTTTAAGATTTGCTGGTACCCTTCCTACCACATTTCCTCTTTCACTGCCTACATATATACACTGTCTTTTAAAACACCAACTAATGTGTTTCTTCTCCACAAAGCCTTTTTAAAAACAATCTTCCCAAACACAGAAATCTTTCTCTGGAAATAAATGAACTCATACAGCCCTTATTGAATGGGTCTATAATGTAATGCTGCATCAAAAAAGAGCATATGTGTTCTCTCTGTCTCGACTTACTGGCATGAAGTTGGCAAAAGGTTTTAAAATTTTGTGAATATGCTTCTTTAATTACAATGTGTTGTTTTCAAGGATATTTATTTCATTAAATTAAGTGGTATGTCTCCCATACACATGTTTTGTAAGCACTACTGGCATAGTATTATGTTAACATGTTTAATTCTTTTAAAACATAGATACTTAACATATCCCAAGGCTTACAAGTAGGAAGCTACCCTGCTCCATCACGACCACATTGGGAAAATACTAATTTTGTAAAAATTTATCAAGTTGTTGAAGATGATTCAAAAGGGGGAAATCTCACTTTTGCTTCCTTCCATGGAGGCAGGCATTCCCAAGTCCCAGAATGGTGTCTGCTCCATTTCCTGTCCTGGGTCAGGTGGTCTCTTTCCCCCTTTCTGACTGTGGCCATCAGCAGCACGTTGGCCTTATTCCTTTCATCTCAAAATTTGGAATTCACATTCAGAAGCCTTCTAATTATTTGGAGTGGAATAGACTGTATGTTTTGCTCTTAAAATATCATTTCCCTACACTTTTTTCTTGTACAGTAAATGCCTTTCCTCTGTCATTTCACTGCCAGACACAATGCCTCTTCTAGTCGTGTGTGTGTATGTGTGTGTTCACACACATACACGTACACACACACGCTATTAGCTGGCCACATATGCAGAAGACCAGTAGCGGCTCTGCATTCAGATTTTACTGTTTTGTGTGTTGGCTCCTCAACTGGATTCTAAGCATTTCCAAGTGTCCAACACAGCTTTGTATCCCTTGCCCTAGAACCTGCAGAACCTACCACAGAGTTGCTTAGTGGGTAGTATTTGTTATCAAGGAGGATGATGCATAGTACTGCTTTCAGAGAGGGGTAGGCAGGATGGCACATGCATTTGTTGCAAGTGGCATGTGAGTTTCTGTTCCCTTCTGCTTTTCTACCTTATCACATGGGTTTTTTAAGTGATGCTGATGAATGTTAGAATGGATAGCTGGTCAGCTCATGTGAATGTTATATTTTCTACTATAAACACAAGCATTTATAAATAGAAAATATGTCCACAGCTCAGGATCTTCCTCTTTCTGTGCCTGGATGTCTTACAGGATGGAGTAAAGTTGTTTTATTTGACCCATCCTGGAAAGGAAGTTGACACTTTTAAGCTGCTTTTGCAATGTGAGAAAATACTCACTAGTCCACCTTGGGTGATGAAACCTGATAGTAAATCATTCTCTCCTGACATGTCAAAATAGGACAATTTCCAAAATTCATGTTAGTCATAATTCAGTGGGTGAGACATATATCTTAAGACTCAGGTAGTTTATATTTGGTAAAAACAAATATACAGAAGTAGCATTCTGGGGTGAAATACATTTTAAAATAATGGTTTCAACAGCTAGATCAACAGGTAATATACAGTAAACCAATAACTATTTTGAAATACCACCTACCCACCGTATAAAAATTTAAGTAAATATTTTTGGCTATCAGCTGGCTTGCAGAAGACATAATCCTTTCAATGTGATTTTTTTTTTTTAACTGTGGGAGGATCTCATACAAAACACAGTTCAGCTCTCTAATTTCCAGAGAAAGTAGAAATCTTATTGGACTTAAAATATATGAGTATTTCTTTTTTAGTTCATGGGAAGTTTGGTAATATCAGATTTTAAAAGATATAATAGAAGTGAATTCTGTGCACAGTCCTGAAGCTTGTTTAGAACTCCACATAAACAGCCCTTGTTACCAGGGGATACCTTGGAAATAAAAGAAAGTGAGACCTACAAACTTGTCTTTAAAAGACCACTGAACACACCTTAAAATTATGTCCTCTTGGAGGAAGATTATTTATTGAAATAATTATAGAAGTTGACATTTTTCTGAGAAAGTTAGAAAAGTTCCCTTTGTGTTTTATTCATAGTAAAGGCAGCCTGAGAAAAAGATCTCTGTTGACCTAGATTTGCTGTTTTCTTGTATGGCAATAATTCAAAGAACCCAAATTTATGCATCTGACACTACCTCATCACAAATAGCAGTATTCCTGAGAATGTGCTCCTCAAGAAGTGCAAATCATTCCCCACACATTTTCTCATGAATCCTCCCATACTATTATGTACAAATTTCAGGGCTGTGAAAATTAAGATTGAGAGAGATGGAGTTATTTAACCCCAAACATGTACTGTTAAGTAAGGAGATTAGGCATGGAGTCCCAGAGTGCTCTTTGTACTAGGTGGAAGCTCCATTCTTCCACATAGGACCACTGGAAGGTGATCTACATCAAGTTCCACATGCTTTAAATAACTGAGGTTATGTTCTTGGGCCAACTACACATCTATTGAATTTATTTACGGTGGCCACCATGTCTCATTTGGAAGATCAATACCTCACCAACACTGAGCCATAAAACATAAATTCTTTTCAATAAAAGAAAGCTGCTTCACTATCACTTTATGGAACTTGGCTCTTAGCATCATGGACCTGCCATCTTTCCCATTGGCATGAGTTTTGATAATTTATTTTGCCAAGGGCAAGATTCATATGCATGAACCACTTTTATTCCAATAAAGAATGCATTACTTTCCCTCAAATGTACAGTGAAAAATTACTAGGAAGTCATTATTCTGGCTCAGCTGATGGGGCTAAGGATGAGGAAATAGTCCTTTGAAGATTTTCCAAAATTTTCTAGCTGTCATGAAGCCCTCATTCTTCGTCAGGTATGGGAGATACGCATGCCAGCCATTCTAGGAAGACTGAGTCAATCTTCTGAAGAGAAGCCTTATCAATCTCTCCATTTGATCCTCCTATTTGGAGGGGTTAAAAAGTATACTTCCCAAACTCCTTTGCAGTTAGAGTCATTTACATGCACTTGTGAGATTTAGAAATCAGGACTGAGGCAGAGGCCATTTTCTTGCAGCTGTAGCTACAGGTAAAGTTTGACAAGTTGTGAAGTTCATAGTGGTTTAACACCACATTCTGGGGTGCCATTGGTGTGAGGTGGCTGTGGTGGCCGCAGTGGTAGGAACTGATAGCAGTAGCCACTGTCTGACCTTTGGATTTCACATATAATGGTATGAGCTAGAAACTAAAAACTCGAGGGCAGTCCACTGACATCCATTCCTCCAGCCCTTCAAAAGACTTTATAAGTGCACGCTTCCCTGCATGAAATCACTTTCTGTTTGATATGCTGGTGATGGGTTTGGAACCTTACTGAAGCAGCAACTATTCTTCCACTTTTAAGTGCTGAGGAATAGGTAACTGTCAGTTGAGTCATTATAGAGTAGAAGATTAGACATATTTAGATTCAAATACTGGTTTTTGAATCAGTATTTTCAAATACTCTGTGAAACTTTGGTTCTATTTTCTTATCTTAAGAATGAGTCTACTAATATCAGCTTTAAAGTAGTTTCATGAATATAATAAGTAATAATGTCTATAAATGCTGAATTAATTATATTGATTTGGTTTTAGTAATAGCATTTAAAAATCCTCTTACTAAAACCAGTTTAAATCACAAGGAAATTGATCATCTCAAATAATCGGGAGTTCATGTGCAGGATAAGCTCGAGGAATGATAAAATATGTGGCTCAATGATGTCAAAAGAGTTCAGTGATTTAAACAGCCCAATGACTTTTTTTTTCTTTTTTGAAAACAAAATATTACTGAACCACAGCCATGCCATTCTGGTGACTTTTGCACTATAATGTCTGAGTTGAATAGTTGCCACAGGAACCAGGGACCATCGGATTGGCAATGCTAAAGTATTTACTATATGATTCTTTGCAGAAAGAGTTTATTGACTCTTAATATAAATAAAGACATTACTGTCTTTAGCAGTGATTCATCCTAAAGATGAATCCCTTTATGGCCACAAGAAGGCTACCAGTAGCCATTGGGCTGTAGATCTCCCTGTTTATAACTAGCAGAGGAAAGGAGAAGGGGGAAAGAGAATCATGTCCTCCAGGTGTGTCTCATGTCTGTTCCTTAAATTCAATTGGACCAAATTATATTACATGACCCCACTGGACCAATGACTGTTGTAACGGGACCTGCTAAGCATGTATTGATGTAGACTAGACAGAATCTCACTCTGGAGCTAATGATAGGATAGTTACTTTAAAAATTTGGGATTCTATAAGGAAGAAAGGAAGAAGAAATGGTGCGTGGATCAGCAACACACATTGTCTACCACAGCAGGTAACAAAGTGCCTAGAAACATGTTAGGTACTCAATAATTGCTCATTTCTTTGCTCAGCAATGAAGCTGTCTGGTGGCTCCAGTAAAATGAGCATGAGGCTAGGAGTTGAGAGGCATGGCATTTCATACTGGCTCAGGCTAAGACTAGCTTGTGATCTTGGAAAAAGTCATTTAACTTTAATTTCTCCATTGCTATATAAAGGGTTGTGGATTAGCCCACCTAAGGGCTATTCTGGTTATTAAATAAAACTATTCATTAAAAGATCTATATTTGTCTAATGGATTAGAGTTTTCAAATTGCTCTCTGTATATATTACAATGAAATTTGTTGCAGCAGTCCAAAGAAGAATGTCCCAACGATGTAAGATTGGAGTGTGTGTTTACTTCTTGACAGCTGCACATCCGTGCTGGGACTGAGTGTCAACCAGAGGTGGGAGATGAGCTCTGCCGTGGAACATCCCATTCACTCATTCATTCATCACATGTTATTCAATGTCTAGTATGTGCTAGACGCTGAGCTAAATGGAGAAGAGACTCTGATTTCACAGTGTCTACATTCAAATGGGGGATGAAAAATAGTCAGTAGCCGTGTAAAGCAGAACAACTATTTCATATAGTGATAGAGTGCTATGAAGACAATAAAGCAGGTGACTATAAGAACTGACTGTGAAAAAAATGACTGTAGAGGTTACATAATGTCAGGGGGTCAGGGCAGACTTCTATGAGAGAAGTTTTATCAGTTAAGATATGAGTGTATAAATCTGGAGGAATAGCATCTCTTTCCCTTTTATGTATTTCGCCTGATTTTTAGGTTTCATTGATATGGCTATAATTTTCCATTTATTTCCTAAGAATTTTCTCTGCTGAGAAGCTTTTACAAGTCTTCCCTTGGGGAAATGTTCTGTGTTGGAAGAAGGAATACTGGAGAAGAAGAAATTTTAAAATAGTTTTTGAGCTATTTCAGAATTACAGAGCTATGTCTTCTAAGGTTGTAAACTATTCTTCAGCTGTTATGAGTTAAGCTCATATTTTCTAATTTTGGAAGCATATTTTAGGCAATAGAAACTGAAGTACCCAGAGACCTATAGCAATATCTTTATATGCCAATCAAATTGCCTGAAGAGACACAGAAACGGCACCCCAGATTCACCCACTCCTAAGTAAAGTGACTTTTTAAGCTTCAGAGAAAAAGAGCAAAGTGCTTCAAGAGGCAGCAGTAGTATCTTCCTGCTTGGTGTCTAAACTGAAAATGGATTCCTCATTTGTGCAGGGATGGAGCACGTCTGTTATCTCCGCTCCTTGGTCCAACCGTAGCTGATGATGTTACTGTTCAATTAATCCTTTTGCCTCGATAGCAAGTGTCTTATGCTACATTCACTAAACCCTCATTCATCTTTCCTATCTTTGCTTCCCTAAAACCTTGTTTCTACTTTTGAATGTGTTTTTCAAAGCAGTTTATAGCATTTAGACATTTGAATATGCTGCTAATACGACACTTGTAAAAAAAATGGGTTAATCTGGGAAATACAAAATTGGTATAGGAAAGAGTAGTTAATCCTGCCTTCAGGCAAAATTGACCCAGTTAATGTTTGTAATGATAGGTTTGCAGGGATTTTGCAAAAGTCAGTTTGTCTTATCTGTGTCTGGTCTACATAGTGGTGAGGTAAATGATTAATTCAATTAACTTGGTGACTCTCTCCTCTACCCCAGAAGAAAAGTCAATCAGTTTTGTATCACGGCTTCAATAGCAAAACTCTGAAAAAGTCACTTATTTTTAATGTGTGAATGACTAAAATGTGTCTTGAGATCATAAATGCCTCAAACTTTGAAGATAAAAATATGAAACATGAAATTGATTGGGAAATAATATAACCATATAAATAATATAAACAAGCAGTAATAATACAAATATTTTGAAATTTTACATATTTTGAACTCTTACATCAGGTTCCACCAGACAAAACATTAATCATTTAAATAAATTCTTCTAAAATTATAAATCCATTTGATCTTAAATCACACCTTTCTGTCTTAGTGGCTACCACAATCTCCATGTTGACTGGGGAAATGACAGAGAGATTTTGGATTGATATGCCTATAGAAAATTATTGTCATTATGAAATTATGATTGTGAAATGATCATGAAAAGTGAGGTTTAAGGAGAGTCCAAGTAACTCCTTCTAAGCCACTTAATCCATTCAAGTTGGGTTTCAAGCTCAGGTCTGCATAGTCCCGAGCTCTCTCTCCTAGAGCAGGATACCTGCTTTACTAAACTTTTGCATCTCTCATGGTTCCTTGCATATTTTATCACAGTTATTTGCTGATTGAATGAAACAATGACAATACACATCACAACTGAATGGAGTTACTGAATTATCCTTCCAACTCAGAATCCTTAATTATTTCCACTCTAAATAAAACAGTCTAGATTGGTTCAGCTAACTTTCATCAAAGGACCAAAACATGAATATTTTAGGCTTTTCCCACCACGCAATCTCTATCACAACTTCTCAGTCCTGTCCTAGTAGCGTGAAAGCAGCAGCTGGACAACAGCAAATGAGGAGACGTGGCTGTGTTCCAGTCAAACTCTATTTGCAAATCCAGGACCACCCTGTGGGCCTATTTGATGACCCCTGGTGTAGATATCAAAACATATCCACTGTCTATTAATAACAAGCATTTTCTCCTGATTGTGGTTTTGGTGACTTGCGGTATTTGCATCCTGTCTATGTGTAGGCTGTGATCACTTTGATTGGAATTGTCTCTGTATGTACCTTTCCTGGTATTTGTGACTGTTCCTCTCATGGCCTGTAAACTGAAATTATGGGCGCCGATTACAAATTACAGACTACAAGGAATTGCAGTTGTTCTTAGAACTATTTACTCTGTGTTATTCTTTTTAACAAGGCACCAATTAGGATAAATCCCTCCACTCACTTGAAAGTAATGCCTCCTTATTAAAATGTTAATTCTCCAAGTGGTTCTAATTTCAGTCGTTCTTCAACACTTTCTTCATCAAAATCCCCTCCACCTACATCCAGCATTCAAAGTAGGATGACAATTTTTACTGATCTTTTCTATTTCTCTGTATGACTGTCACCCAGGCAATGAGTGCACTTAAATCACCTTCTTTCCTGCCCCAACCATACTCTCAGAGAAAAAGATTCTCACCCGAAAACCTCATTTGAAACTTCCAGAAAGAAAGCCAAGTGTTTGGAGAGTCTCTTTGGACAGCTTTAAACATAGTTGCAGAAAAGAAAGCAAAGTAAGTAGGGGTGAGAAAGGGAAGGTAACATGTAAGTTGGGACACCTGTGTTTCCTAGCATTTTTACTCTCCAGAACACTTTTTTAATATCTTATTTGATTTGTCCCATACAGCTCTCTGAAGTTTGAAACCCTTTGATATTTAGAAAACATGAAGACTCAGAGAAGAAAAGTGAAATGTTAGCATGCTTTGTAAATAGTACAGCTAGGACTCCTTTTATATAAAAATCCATGGTACTTTCTACCTTTTCCAATGGGTGAATTTTATCCAAAGTTTCAATATTAAACCTGAAATAATCAAAAAGCCTATGGCAAAATTAGACATACAATTGACCCTTGAACAATAAGAGTTTGAACATCATGTCTAGTCTTGTTTCTATGGAAAAAAGATTTTCATTGTGATTCCAGGCTCAGAGTATGTTTTGCTGTATCACAGGGGGTAACATCTTCCCTAGTGACATTGGAACAGTCTCCATAAAACAGTACACAGAGGGGTGCAGACAGCGTAAACCTGGTAACACATAAGGAAAGACACTGTATACCTCTGAATACATGAATGGTACGTGTGTTACATCATCTCCTTCCATGTTCTGGCAGGGATTACAGTACTTGCCATGAGCAAAGAAGGAGATGGTATAACAGGAATGGCATTTATTTGCTATTATGCATTTGAACACGAGAGATGTCCTGTGTTAACTATTCACTGAGTGTGCTGACAGCATTCTTTGTGATTTACCACACAGGGACTTCAGGATCCTTAACACAGCACACAGCTATCAATGCCAATGAATAAAATTTTGCATCACAGTTGAAATCTGTTCACCACTCCTTTTGTAGATGTACTGAATTGGGTACCAGAAGTCAATTGTCTCATTATTAAGATGGGTTCCAAAGTAATTCGTTTTTGTGACACATAATGACTGTTAGTTGAGGTCTAGCTGTATGGTGGTGTTGATGAAAACTGTCTACAGAGAAGATAGTTAATTTTATTAACTGTGAGTTATACTAGGAGCTATACTTAATTCATTTGGACTTTATTTGGTCATCTGCTTTTTATATTTGATTTCATTTCTTTTGACCAGAATGAAAGAAAAACAACCACCTTGAAGTTCAGTCTCATTTATTTGGCTGGACATGGCATCTAGAGATAAAATGGGAGTAAATTATTTTCCATTAATCTTATTAATGATTTATTCAAATGATTCCCTTATTTTTTACAATTTAATTTCTTAAGCAGTATTTCTGTAAAAATATAGTTTCAAATTTATTTTAGAATTATAAGACATTTCTCAGAAACATTTTCTGTTTGCTACCTGTTTTAAGTTTGTGGTGTAATTTCTAATTTTACTTTCATCTGTGTTCTATTTTTATATAGTCATTAGATATAACTTGAACATGGAGAGTAGCCTAGCAAAAATATGAAGAATCTTGATACTGAAGTCAAATATAAAAACTGTATTTGAGATTTGCGATTTAATACAGTTATATAGTATGTCTCCAACTTAGAAATCAGTTATTTTCTAAAACTTTCCTAGGTAATTATGTGTTTGAACATTGTAGTTAGATTTTTGAAACTAATTTCTGAAGACTAATTAACATATAATATAGTTTGAAAGTTTATATGTCATGAGGAAAAAGGCAACTGCTATGGTCTAACTGCATCTTCACCAAATTCACATGTTAAAATCCTAACCCTCAAGGGAATGATATTAGAAGGTGGTTACTTTGGGAGGTAATTATTAGGTCAGGGGGACAGAGCCCTCATGAATGAGATCAGTGCCCTTATAAAACCTGCTCTAAGAAAGACCCTTCACCCCTTTGACCATGTGAGGACACAATGAGAGGGCACCAGGTATGATCCAGAAAGTAGACCCTCACCAGACACCCACTCTGCCAGTGCCTTGATCTTGACCTTCCTAGCCTCCAGAACTGTGTAAAACAAACTTCTGTTCTTTGTAAGCCTTGTTATAGCTGAATGAATTAAAACAGAAATAATATGGTAACATAATAATTGAATAACACAGTATTTTATTTTGAATATGTATGATGATAAAATATTCACTTAGAGAAGAAAAAGAAATAGCTGAGATATTTGTAAAATTTTGAAATGTAATTCAGGATATTTCTAGAAATGTTTGAGCATAAAACATTTTAAAATTGTATTTAATTGCATTTAAAAACATAACTGTGTTTTTATTAGCATTGTTCTTAATATTTTCTGCTCAAATCAGGGCCATGTCTGAAATATGTAGGAAAAAAACAGGAAAAGGAATAGAAATTTTAGTTAGGCAATTGGAGAAGAGTTGGAAGTGAGAAAGAAAGGTGAAATATGATTAAATGTATTTTTCAGTTTGCCTTAGGTGAAATCAACAAAATTGTAAGTGATGAAAGTCAGAGAGAAAAGAGCATCTTCAATGTATAACATCCTTAATTGGGAAGAGAGGAGGTGTTGAGAGGATACTGGGTTACAGTTCACGGTACAGTGATGGTTGATATCATTGGCCTAGGATAAGCTGCTATGTCTCAAAAGAGTGAAGAAGATAATTTAGAGGGCAACAGAAATGACTACATGTTAACTGCTCACATCTAATGAATGTGTCTAGCAGTTAAGCTTCACAACTAAATGTCTGTATTTCTAAAAACATACAATGAACAGATTAGTTAGTATTTTTGTGCATCTGAGGAATAATTGGGGAATAGATCACTTCATCTCTAGTGGGGCCTTAAAACAGATAGTTTGCCCACACCTAGGAAAATTCAGTGTGACACGAAACACATTTCCAGGTTAGGCTGATTTATTGCAATGTTTTTTGTGTTTATATCTTAAAATTTTTTACTCCACCACAGTTTCCTTGGTGATGACTAGTACTGTTCAAAAGCTTTCATCTTTCTCTCTAGAACAAAAATCTGTTTTTGTTTATGAGCTTATTGTCTCTGGTCCAGTATAAACTTACTGAGGTGCCCTTTTGGTGTCCCTGTATTTCTTGGGAACACCAGGCATTTGTTTAACATGAGTGGCTGCATCCTTCATGTGTGATTTACAGGAAAATTTCTTCCCAAACAGCAGAGATTTATATCACATCCCCATATTGCAATCATCCTCTGTCAACTTTTACTGCCTCTAATAAGCTATTTATGAATAATCTAATAATTCAGGTAAAAGTATTGTTAAACTACTATTCATTGCATTCATTTTCTTTTATATACTCTGTTTCATACAAAAATGTGTAGAGATACATAATTTAGGTGCATAAGTATCTTAAGAAGATAGTGAATATAATCTACATTAAATTTTCAAAAAATAATCTATACCTGCTATCTGGGTACTCATGGATTGTCATATGATAATCACCTCCTTATTAAAGCAAAAAGTAAATAATGTGACTTTTTTCAAGTCTAATTTTTTTTAAGCCTGTTTTCTGGCTGCGAAGGCTCTACAGTGAAATGGTCTTGACATGCAGAACACAGCTTCCATATTATATTTTATTTAAAGAATTTTTGAACAGTAAAGAACACCAAGTCTTGAGAGAGATTATTTTTTTTCACATTTTCTGGGAAGAGGCTTCCTTTTTTAAAAAATGGAAAACACAGCTCTAACAAAATAAACTCAGAGAAGCAATGCCTTTTTATCTCAGTTATGAGTGGTAACTTAAAGATGTAATTGTATTTCCAGTATGTTGTAAATAAATTTTCTAAAATGGTATAGTAAAGAAGACATTTTCCTTGGTATAGTTAGAAGAAAGGAATTGTTTCTATGATATTAATTAAATATCACTAGATAAAAGTAGAGTCTGTATATGCAAACTAAAATATGGATTGACATAGCAGGTAATGATTTACTAGTGCTAAAGAGATATTGGAGCTTTCAAAATTTCTAGGGATAAACAGGAATGTCTGTGTGTTGATTTTTTGTGCCTGATGCTTATATCAGGGCAAATGATGGAATTCTCTTTGAATAACATTAGGATGAGAGTTGTAGAGGAAGGGAGAAGCCAGTTGGGAGTGAAAGCCACTCCTAGATGCTGCAGCTTCTGCAGCAGTTAGATAGGGCCACCAACGTGGCAAAGATTAGCATGCTTTCCCCAGAATTTTCCAGCTGGGGTTAACCCATTCTGTGAGCCGCAGAACAGAACTTCTGCTAAAGACTCCTGAGCTTTTCTTCCTTCTTGTTTAGCAAATGATTGGAAAGAATAAAAACATCTTTAAAAAATACCTGACAGAATTTGGTTTAATAGCTCTTAAAGGATAGTGATCATTTATTTAGTGAACAAGATAGTGTTCTTCCTGTTCTTATTATTCCTTGCTTTACTTAATAACCCAAAGAATGATACTGTGTCACTAGGAATAATTTTAAAGTCCCATAATGGAGATGGAATGTGTTAGACATTAGCATAATGCCCTGAGCTTGCGAACCTTTTCTGTGGAAATATGGATCAATGAGCAAAGAATCTAAGAATATGTAGGCAACTACATCATGTGATTTGACATATGCTAAAACATTTCCTTAAATTTTCTAAATCCTTTTGCTATAAGCTGAGTCAAAAATTCTACTAGTGAAGAAAAATATCTTTAGTTTAAAACCTTATTTTATATTAAAATTTTGTCATCTTGATTTTGGGGAAAGGAATTATTTCTATTAATTATATATAATTATTATTGGTAGAGCTAATAATGATAAAAATAAAATCATGTATCAAGTGCTTTGTCAGTCACTGGGCCCAGTCTTCCATACACCTAAGTCTTTGTGACAATAACAAGAAAGAATGCCCAGATGACGGAGAAGCTCTTCTTATCCCCATTGCATTATTAGGGGTATTATAGAACAGTGTTAATCCCTGCAGTTTAGGCCACACCGTTAGTGATTAAAGGGAGAATGTTCATCCCCACAGCCCCTTTCTTTTGATCATTGTGTGCCTTGTTTATTACCTTGTTTAATCATTTTACATTGGTAAAGATAATGTCCTATGAGAATATAAGACGATAATTAGAATGTAAGAATGTTCCTGCACTGTCTCATGCAGTCTCTTCCACCATTGTTTTTTGTCAATTAAAATTCTTTATAATCATCCTTCCAGATCAGTTCAAATGTTACAGGCTTCAGAAAGTTTGCCTCAGCCCCTCCCATCCATTGTCCTCTCATTGTTGGAGTTATTTCTTCTTCTGTGCATTAAGAGGATGTGATCTGTGCTCAGATTATAGCACATTCAGGCCTACTTGATCCTGTCCATCCCATTGATGAGCTTGTGTATTTGCTTAGGAGCCTAAACTGTGTTTGTCATATTTGAATCCCCAGCTCTTAGCTCTCCTACCTATTGTAGGTACACAAACAACTATTGAACAGATTTTAATTTGTTACACATATTGGGTGGAGGAAGTGCAATATTTCTTGATCTTCTCTGAGCTACGCCCACCTACAAGTGGAAAATTAAATCAGTTGGAATTTCAGGGGAGAAAGGAACACCAAAAGAAAAAAGAAAAGAAAAGAAAAATACTGGCAACAAGCACAGTAATGTCTGATGACTACGTTTTTGCTAAAGAACATACCAGCAGAAAAACTTGTTAGTTTGGTTTTGTGTGAACAAGTGGAATGCCAAAGAGATTAAATGACCAGATCTGGAGTGATTTTAGGCAGAAGAGAGGGCTGCTCTAAATCTCAGTTCTCTAATGTGTTCTAAGAATTAAAATACAAAATGCCTGCCATTTAAAAAGATATGTTAGCTGTAATAGTCATGGTGTATTCTTACTGCATAGATGACTATAGGCAGATTCTTTTTTACTTTTTGAGACAGAGTCTTGCTCTTTTGCCCAGGGTGGAGTGCAATGGTGAGATCTTGGCTCACTGCCACCTCCGCCTTCTGGGTTCAAGCAATTCTCCTGCCTCAGCCTCCTGAGTGGCTGGGATTATAGGCACACGCCACCATGCCCGGCTAATTTTTGTATTTTTAGTAGAGATGGGGTTTCACCATGTTGGTCAGGCTAGTCTCAAACTCCTGACCTGGTGATCTGCCCACCCCAGCCTCCCAGAGTTCTGGGATTACAGGCGTGAGCTACTGTGCCTGGCCTATGGGCCAGATTCTTAGCTTTTCTGAGCTTGTTTCCTCAAGTCTGATCTCCTCCTGGAGGTTCTCTTACTTAATGTTGAAAGGCACTGTTTATAACTCACACAAAGTATGTACCTAATGAATGATTCTGGCTTCCCTTTTTTCTGGTCCCAATTGTATATCCCTCAATGACTATTTTAAGCAAAGAACAAACCAGTTATCTTAGGAAGTTGCCCTTTTAAAAATAGCAACATTTTGCCTTGTGCTAGACTTTGACTGCTTGCTTTGCTCTGATTTTTCTTTTCTGATTCTCAATTATTTTTTTAATGACAGCTTAACTCATTGTATCTTAGACAAAAGAAAAATATTGTTTAACACTCTGTTTCAATGGCCAAGGAATATATATACCAATATAACTTGGCTGTATTGTAGTATGAATGAAATATAGGCTCTTCAGCCATAACATACTTCCACCCATGAAGTCACACGCTGTAACCTTCTTTCAGAAGAAAATGCAATTGAATTTCTAGTAACATTCTTCCGAGGACTAAACAGTAAAGCTCACAGACAACTCATTACATGAAGACGCAATCGAATAAAGTCACTTTCTTTAACAAATAATGGCAAAAATTAAAAAAGAGAGAGAGATTATAAAAATTCATTGGTTTCAAGCAAGATTGTTTATGCATTGTTAAAATCTTTGTAAACCGCTTTTTGGTGGGTGATAATGATCCCTTCATTTGTGGAATTTAGAGATTAAAATGGTTGGTGTTTGTTAGGTCATAAAGGTTATGAACAGAATAGACATAGATTTGCTCATTAAATATCAGAGTATTTGAAAGTTTATATAACTTTATGGATCCCAAATGAGGATTGAGGAGGCACATACCTGACCTTTTGTAGTTAACAAAAGGCTAAATTCAGTTCTCCCACAAAACATTGGAGAATGTACCTGTCAAAGTTAAAAATGTACAGGGTAGCCCATCTATCTGAAAAAAAGATATCTTTTTAAAAATAGAAATGAAATAATTTTTAAAGAGTAAAAACAATGATATTTTCTCGTACACGTATAAATTGCAATTCTTAAGGGAGGGGGACTCAAAATGTGAAGTATAGCAGACTTTCAATGGAGGCTTGTTGAATAAATGAATGAATGAAAGGAAGAACTGAGGGAAACTTCAGTGATAGGAAATAGATGATCCTGTGGATTATCATGTAATATTCCAATTCATAAATCTTAAGCAGTGGCAGCAGTTACAATTAAACCACTCACAGGTACTATTTTATTGCAAACCAGAACAACTGCTGAAGTAAGAAGGTAAATCTTACAAAATTCTTACAAAAATTACATAAGGTATGTAATTTGGATGGAGAATTGATGCGTGTTGACATTTGCTTTTGTTCTTTATTTTATTCATTTATTTAATTTGTTAATTTAATTAATTTATTTGCCATGGTTTTTACACGTTTTCTTTGTCTGCCTCTTGGCTGTGTCGTCTTTGGGCAAAGCCCATGTGGCGTGGCTGACGGTGTTGCCCTCACTAGGTTGCTGGTTGCAGCAGCTGCTATAGGAGCCAGTTGACTTGTCATCTGGGTCAGAGACTATTTGCTATGTTCAAAAAAAGACAGACACTGTCTGTCTTTCACTGTCTTTTTGTCTAAAGATAATATTAAATATACTGAAAACTTGAGATTTTAGAAAGGTTGGAAAGGCTGCAAAACATACGACCTTAGACTTGGTGGCTGCATATGGCACATGCAAAATGCTGCTCAATTATGAAATAATTCCAGAGTGCTACTTGAACCATTTTTCCTGGAAGGAAACCTCAAATGAATGTCAAAAAGTTATCTATTATGGAATGTAAATTCCATGAGTTCACATCTGTGTGCGGTATCCTTTAAGGAATAATATCCAAAAAAGAAGCCCATCTTACAAGCAGTGGGCTTTGAAAGTCTCCCTTTACTTTCATTTTAGTTTACTAAGACACTGTGACTTTTAGGTTCATTCCCAAGTTTCTTTTGCTACATTTTTCTTTGTAGAATTGTCAATCCACTCAGACTGAGGCATGAGGTCTATGTTTACAAAGTACTAATGCCTTCATTTGGGCTCCCAATCTTTCTTTCTGATCTTCTTACCTGCTGTTACAGAAAGAGTCCAGCTCTTTAAACAATAGAGTTTCAGACAAACATCTGTCTCCCCTCAGACGTGTTTCTTCACAGACCAGATAGCTAGGAAGCCATTAAATTCCAAATCCAAGGTTGCTTCCCATGACAAAGTGTGAAGCCAGAATCTCAAATCTATAGTCTGTTCACATTTTCAAACAGGGTTGCCTTTTAAGGAGAGGCTAGTGCCTCCGACAAACTTCATTTAAGAATTAATTGCATATGTGAATCAAAAACAGACTAATCAACAAGTAAATGTTGAATTTTTCACAGGCTCTTGGCAATTGTTATTATAATGGACATTAAAAGGCAAATACATGTATCATTCCATTTAAATCAGTGTTATTATCCAAATTGATTTACAAACATTAAACACATCTTCCCATAAAACATAAATAACACACCCCATTTCAGAACTTTTTGAAGGTCTGTGTGCAGCTGAAGAAATGTGCATTAATGTTTCTGGTACTTATCCAGATTTGAGTCAAGAAAAGTTGGCTTATTTATAAACAAAAGTCCTCAAAACTTGCCTTTCCAGAATTACAAATTGTACAATGAATCATCTGTATTGTCTGATATAGTTTCTAAATTTATGATGTAATTCATTATCTAAATCCTTGTATATTTCAAGACTTCTGCCCTTAGTTCTTCAATGTGTAAATATAAAATAAAAAGTCTCTAAATGCACAGCACAATGTAACATGATAAAAAAACCTCTTTGTGTTAGAAAATGATGTGTCAGAACTGGGTAATCTGTAACATCAATTTACCAGCAGTGATAATTATAAGTTTTTAAGAGCTAGCAAATGTGTTCATCTTTCTTAAAGATGATATTTTTTATATACTTTTGACATTTGCCTATTTTTCCCCTTACCTTATTTTGTAAAGTCTGCTTTGTGAAAGACACAAGACTATTTATAACCATAGATGTTGTAGGAATAGGCATACTTTTAAATCCTAGACGAAATGGCAGAATAACTCCTCAAGGAGGGAATGGACTTTATTTATTCTTGGTGAGTTCCAAATGCACAAAAATAAAGGGTTTGCCAGTTACCAGTGGGAAATGAACATAATTATGACTTCACAGCTGCTTCAAAAGTAAAAGGAGAGAAAAAAGGAAGAGTCATGCTTTTTTTGTACTGTATCTAAAAAGAATATGCACAAAGGGAATATATTTATGCCAGATATAAGAAGCCATAATCAAGGTAATACCGTACCACCAAACATGCCAAGAAATTCAGAAATCTTGACTTGGCAGACTCTAAATCAGAGATATGTATCTATGGTACTCTAGTAATTAGAGCAATGTATGGAAAATTGAGGTCCTGAAATATATTCCCACTAGCTTGTTTCCCCTGATGCAAGTGGAGTGATCTTTTAGCAAAATCGTCATCATCTACTTTACTGGTTTGACATTTCGAAAGCTCTGTTCAGAGAATTAAAAACTTGATAGATCTGACTCTATAGTGTGTGGTCTCAAGAAATGGCTTTTGGAAAGTTTAGCTTGGGACCTTGAAAATTAACTTCATACATGCTATGAGACACTCAAGGTAACTACATCTGCCAGGACTGATATATTGTTTAACGTAGAACAGTTGTAGACACATTTTTATGTAAATAGTTAAATTGTAAATGTTTTAGATTTTGCAGGCCGTATCGTCTCTATTCCAGCTATTTAACTGTGCCATTGTAGCATGAAAGCAGCCTAGACAATATGTAAATGAGCAAGCAAGACTGTATTCTAATAAAACCTTACTTACAAAAACAGACAGCAGTTGGATTTGGTTCTAGACCGTCATTTGCAGACTCTTGATCTAGATAGTTCCTGTCATAAAGCTGGAATTGCAAAAGCGAAGTGGTTATATGAATCTTTGTCAAAACACTGGTCTTTTTTTTAGTGCCAGTAGAGCTTTTAATAATAATTTAAATATATGGGTATTTTCCTCAAGATGTTTTGTCAATTAGTAGTGGAGAGAAGGACACCAGTAAAGAGCAGTCCTTTATCAAAAACACTGCAACTATGCTTTGGTTACTTGCTTCCTTACAAAATCATTATATCAAGCAACTGCATACAGGAACTGTGATTGAACACAAAACTCCAAATATTTTTTATCTCTATTGATCCCTAGCAGATGTAACAGAAAGAAAAGATGAACAGTCGACCTGATTTCAATATAGATATTCTGTGGCAGTGAGACAGGAGATGCCAGTTGAATCAGAATTAGTTGTGAATCTGCTTGAGGCAGCCTCATGAAAAAAAAAAATAATCTTTTAGTCTACCTTCTACATTCAGAGCCTACCTCAATCTTCTGAAGAAATGTTAAATTATCTGAGGGATAACTCTAGGTGAGTCCAGGGTGATACCTTTCCCTGGGTCTTCCAGTAATCAGCCGTTGACCTCTATATGCCACTTAACTTCTATTTGATCTATTTCCCAATTTATAAAATAAAGGCGAATAAAGAGATGTCTATAAAGTGGTTTAAAAACCTGAGTGAAAGGCCATCTGAAACATAGGATGGCTGAATTTCAAAGAGTCAGGAGGACACTTTGGCTATTGAGAATATATTTTAAATCATGTAAGTGGACACAATAGTATTCTTGTGAATGCCACATTACTCAGCAGTATTCCAGAGGGTCAAATAGATAAGGAGGACATGAAAGTTTAATCTTCAAGTTAAGCCTTTTAATTAAAATAGATATGAGAAAAATATATAGAAGGAATGAGTTTTGAATTGAAAGTAGTTTTTTTGGATGTCAACATAGGTACATAGACAAAATTTCACCTAAACATTTTTCAAAGGCTCTTTTATATATATGATCGAGGTACTCCAGTTTTTATTTTTACAATATGTTTTAGTTACATTTTTTATTGCCGTATTTTTATATAGTTCTCTTTCTATTGTTATAAGACCCAAACTTGAACATTTTTAGCAATCCAGATCATGCTATAAAACCAATGTCATAGAAGCAGCATAAGGTGGTAGAATTGTGCTAGTCTCAGTATTAGAATATGGGTATATACTCTTTGTTTTCTCTGACTTTATTCTTTCGATTAGTAAGGGCAATAATAAGAAGCTTGTAATTCTTTTAGGAGATCAAATGAGGTATTGAATGAGAAAGTAAGTGCTTAACAGTTATAGATATTTAGTAGTCAAGACTCAAATTTGAGTTTGAAGAATGCTGATTCTGAGATACTCAGGATTGGTTAATTTCTCCAACAGGAAAGAGGAAAAGTATGATTAATTGCAATTTTCTCAATGAAGGAAGCATTGGCATGACGCTTTTCACTGTTTATTAATGTTCTCATTGCAAGGTATTTAACATTTTTGTCCCTATCTCCAAATGCCAGTAGCCTCCTGCTGTGGTCAAAGAATATTCTTTCATTTTTCTAAATACAGTCAGCCCTCTGTAACCCTTGGGTCTACATGGCGTGTTCAAACAACCATGGACTGAAAGTATTCAAAAATTTTGCATCTATAAGAACATGTGTAGATTTTTTTTCTATTATTCCCTAAACAATACAGTGTAACAAATATTTACACAGAATTTACATTGTATTAGGTATTAAAATAATCTAGAGATGATTTCCAGGAAAAGGGAGAATGTGCATAGGTTATATGCAATTACTATACCATTTTCAGGGACTGGAGCAACCATGGATTTTAGTATCCAATGGAGGTCCTGGAACCAAGCCCTCAAGGGTACTAAGGGACAACTGTTATCTCCTTAGGAGGGGTCAGTACCAAAACTGGATGATAATTAGAATACCTGTGAATTCAAAGGGCAAAGTATTATTTTGGCATGAGAAGAACACCAAAACATGCTGGCATACCTGAACTCTCCTCAATGGCCTGGGATCTGCTCAGAGACTAGGGCAGAGACTAAAATGGGAAATTTTACAAATTAAAGACAATACTCAAAAATAACTGTAATGATGGAAAGGACCCACATCCCTCCCTCCCCTTGTCACCACACCCCACCTGGTTCAGCAACATAGAGCCATGCAAAATGGTCACAAGTCTCTATGCCTCACCTATGACAGAGACTCAAAGGAAGCCTGGCAGCTTAGGGCTGGTGACAGGCTATCCAAGTTGGAGGGCTCATCATTTGCTGGTTGACTTTAGATGAGTTTCTTTACAAACGAGGTATACACAGGAGGCTGTGGGCCAGAATCAAAAGGAAGTTTTGTTGTTGTATGTAGGGAAGTGGATTTATGAAAGGAGAAGAGAAGGGGAGAAGAGAAGGAGAGAGAATTGGATTTAGAAGATGATTTAATTGTATACTACAACTGTAGAAGTATTGAATTTTTAGTCCCATTTAATAGATGGTAAAAATAAAATGGTTTTAATGCTTATACTGCTTCAGGGTGGGCATAGAGGAAGCTTTGATTAAGAATTTATGAATAAATTTTCCTCTTACCTGATTATTTGATTCTACTATGAATAAGCTGAGAATTTCTTCAGAGAATTTGTACAGGCTGCCATGAAACAGAAATGCAAGATTGATTGGTCTAGGGAAAAATACACCAGCTGCCTGTACTAACAGTACCCATTTATTGGGATTTTAGTGTGCACAATGTTATTATGTAACTGAGTCTTTATTGTAAGAATCATAAGATGTTTGTTTTACTTAATTTTCTTTGTTCCTTGTCTTCATCTGCCTCCCTGCACGCTTGCTTGCATGCAGTCATTTTGGTAGAAGGTAGTCACTAACTTTATATCCTTACACCCCTGGCCTACAAGATTAATAAACATTTTTTTTTTTTTTTGAAAACAATGAAGAATGAACCTTAGGTCACACAAACCTCCTTGATGGCATCCAGAAGTTTGATCAGGCCAAGAGACATAAACAGCTTTTTCAACGTATCCCACTTCCTCTCCTGCATACCTACCTGACTCATAAAAGCCCCCGATTAGGTTTAAAGGAAGGGTGGACTTGAGAGAGTGTCTTTCCTGCCCTCTCACTTTGGCCAAGTTGAATAAACCTTTCTCTGCTCCTAAGTGCTGATGTGTCAATGTTTGGCTTACTGTGCATCAGGTATGTAAACCTAAATTTTGAGGTTATATAATGACTATCCAAAGCATTTTATATACTTAGTCCTTCTACTCTGCACAATAAATTCATAAGGTTGGTATTTTCATTATCACCTCCCTCTTCAGATGAAGACACAGAGCTTGTAAAGTCAAATACCTTATTGAAATCACAGAGTCAATAAGAGAAATAAGCTGGAATCAGACCAGGGCTCCTTACTTAGGACTCATACTTAGCCTGGTGAATGTGCTAAGGAAGGAGGGCAGAAAGGCAAGTCCCATGCGAGCAGAGGGGAGTGATTCCAAGATGGATCAATTGGCACCTGTAGGACTGCTTGAGATGCTGAATACAGAGGCCTTGAGAATCCCACAGTTTCTAGGTTATGTACATGCCCAGGCCCAGTGGATATCAATTTAGTTTTAATTAAAACCCTCCCTTCTCCAGAAAGGGAATGTAAGTCTGTATAACCCACAATAAGACAAACCACCAGATGCTATTATCTGCATGGCCCTTTAAGGAACCTTCTCCACCTCCCAACTCTGTTGTACCCTACCTACCAGATGAGACTTTCAAAGGAACATCATTTCCCCTTGACTCAGGCAGATAAAAGAAATTTGACTCCTAGTCACCGGGAAACAGGAAGTCTCCTCCATAGTCTTTTGACCTTTCATTGCTCCAAGGAGGCCCACATGTCACTGCTTTGCCACTTGAGGCCATTAAACCCATTTCGCTCCTTTATATAACTGCTAAACATAGATGCGGAAATGAAGAAATACAGCCTAAATAAAGACTCCAGTAACAGCTTGCAGGAAGCATTAAAAACAGTTCTGCAGAAGGTTAAGAGCCAATGTTTTTTCCACTGTGAGCTTTAAAGGTGCTCTCTTCGACCAGCCACAAGGTTACTTCACCACAGGTATGAAATTAGAAATGTTGAAGACTATTGCACACAATTTTCACAGTGGATCAGCCAGAGGTTGTTAAGCAAAGAGAATGCTGAAGCCATAATATACTGAGATGACAGAGGGCGCTCATGAGTGTCCCAGCCTCGGTGCTCCACGGGCCAGCTACAGCATCAGTCACTATTTGTGGCATCCCTGACTTGGTTATGTGGGTTTTGCCTGTTGAGGAAGTGCTAAGAGGAGAAATCCACAGAAAAGCTGTGAACTAGGTGGTTGAGCCAAGTCGGCCAAATAGACAAGAACTTCAGCTGCAGGAAATTTCCTTCCAAAGGCAGGTGATAATGGGCCCTGACATCTTAATTACCCACAATCAGGGCTTTAACAATCTAGTATTGCATGGTGGCTAAGCCCAGGACTTCTATAGATAAGTAAAGCTCAATCTAATCCCTGACTCTGTATGGCCTAATTGTGTGACTATTGGAAAATCACTAGCTCACTAAGGCATACTTTCCTATTCTGTAAATTGGAATTAACATTAGTACTTACTATCTAGGGTTGCTATGAACACTAAATACTTAACACAATGTCTGCGCCATAGTGAATGCTTCATTCATAGGAGTCATTGCTATTGAGAAGCTTTCTATGTGCACATAGTTCAGAGAGCTAGGACACCTATTAAGTAAAAAGCATGTGGCTTACTCCTAGGATGCTATAGCCTAGCTGGATTGACAAAAAAAGTACATGCACAGAAAAGTTAAATAATACAAAGTAGCATACAATAAAATGTTAACTGCACATCATGGATGATAAGTGCTTTATTCATTTATTCATTAGTAAAACACACATTGAAGACTTTCTGTTTTGAAGCACTGTGATAAGCACAGAGAAGGGTGGCAGAGCTTAATCTTCATAGGAATTATTGCATGAAAAGTACTATTGTTATTGTTATGTTTGCGTATGGAAAAACTGAGACTTAGACACACAAAAGGAGCATACTCAAGTTCTCACTAGTAGTAAGTTAACAAGGCTGGGATTGCAATCCAGACCTGCCTGACTCCAAAGCTCATGATCTTGTAGATCAGTTGTTAAGAGAAAGAATCTACAGCCAGAGAGTCTGGGCTCACTCTTGACTCTACCAATCATTAGTTTTGTGATCTTGGTTAAGTTACTTAAATTTTCTGGACCAGAGTGTCCTCAAATGTAAAGGGAAGGCAAAATATTAATATCTACTTCATTTGTTTTTTGTAATTAAATGTGTTAATCTATTTAAAAACATATCAGTGTCTGGAACACTATCAGCACTGTAAATATAAACTCTTACTATTGTAATAGTGAACACTATAATTATTACTATCTTAACTGAGCTATGGCATGTGAAATGTTTAGAACATTGGTACATAATAAGCATGCAGTAATTAGTGGTAATAATAATTATTATAATTATAAAGAGAAGGGTAGTCAAGGTAGGCTAATTTACATCATGGACTTGAGCAACCACAGATTTTGGTATCTGTGGGAGATCTTGATTCATATTCAAAGCAAAATAAATAATAATAACAATAGTTATTATTACCTAATGAGTTACACTGCCCCTGAATGATTTACTTGCCTTCAGTAAGAATTGTCATTTTCTGCTCCTAAATTTCCAAACTATTTCACTCCTGTCAATGGTATAATTCCCCCATAATGCTACATTATTAAAAGAATTAGTGTTCTCGTTATCTTCAATAGGTAACTAAAGATATCCTAGGATTAGAACAGGCCTTAGTTTAATTCTGAATCATGGTGCTATTATGAGAATTAATCCATGATTACATGCAAACCACTATAGGACACAATATCTGCTCAATAAAGTTAGTTATTGTTGGTATAATCAGTTCGTATACTTTATTTCAATATGTTGCAGAGAATAAATCCTATCACTTTTCCTTTAGAACACCTTTCATATGGTTCCATCTTTCTACAAACCCTAGCTGAAATCCTTGGGTTCCAGGCTTTCTGTTAGGTGTAATTTATCCTGTGTACCATTGCTGTTACCTTCAACACTTTGGTTAGACTAAGAAAGCGACCATGATTTTCTATTTTCCAACATGTCAGACGCTTCTCCCCAGTAACTAACTCAGATTTCTCAGACTTCTTTTACTGCTCATAGGCCACCATTCTGGTCAAAATTGTCTCCTCATTAGCTACAATGCCTGTGTCTTACGGTGACTTCAGACTACACTCCCATGCTTTCCCATTCCTTACCTGGGAACCCTTGATTTCAGTCTCTGCTGACTCAAATCTGCCTGTTCTTCAAGGCTAAGATCATGTATCACTTTTGCCTAAAGCTCGTCCTAACTAACCCTCGTCAACCCTTCCTTTCTGTGAAACCCTGTAACCCTTGAATCTTCTATGCCCAGTGCAGATATAATACAGGGATATGTTATAAAGAGGTTTAGTCCATGGCCTTCTTAGTAATATTACCTGAGTTCTAACTTGGCTCTGCCACATTTTAGGTATGAGACTTGGGCCTCAGTTTCTTCATCTGTCAATGGACATAACAAGAGCACCTATTTCATAGTATTATTTGTGATATTTAAATGACATAAACCATGCAAAGCACTCAGTATGGTAGTTGATGTGTGATAATCATTCAACAGGTTAGCTGTTATGATGTGGTTGTCATGATAAGCGCTTATCACCTGTTTGTTGAATGAATTAATTTCCACACAGCTTTATAGTCTCCATGTTTGGAGGAATAAAATAGATTGTACAAAATATCTGAGAATCCCAAAATGATGCATGGTTACATTTACCTTTAGAATGTTGTCAGTCTTCAGTGCCACAGAACATACAGTCCAATGGTTTAAATGCTGTCTTCCTAAATTCTGGGTTTATTGCCAACCACCCCTTGGTAAGTAGAAAAAGGAAGAGGGTTATGAAGACTTCAGGTCACTGCAGATGAAATGCACAAAGACAAACCCAGGGCTTCCATATTATATGGAGTATAGAGAATGCCTTAGGGGAACTCTAAGAAGCTTGAAGTCATTTTCCCTTTAGAAATCATAAAGAGGTCAGTGATTTATAATTCAGAAGAACAATAGACAGGAAAAGTTCTCTACCTGCTCGTGCAAGCAAGGACTGTCTTGTGAGGCCATCTAATGTAGTCAGAACTTCAAAGTAGTTAACAGCCCTTTTTCCCTAACTGCCTGCTATGCTTTATCCTGGAGGCACTTCTGCTCTTCTCTGATTCCTTTTGGTTTAAAAAATTGTTTTTTCTGCCATTCTCATTTCTCCTCTGCAATCCTCTCTTTCTTTTTCTCTTTAGTGGTCTGGCTTTGGTGCTGACCCCACCGTGCCCTCTCAAGGGCACTTAGCAGAGCTGTTGTCTCAGGCTCAGGTGTGCTCCCCATCCTCTGACCAGTAATAGAACAAAGGACAAAAGGCCATCTCTCCAAGTCACAATATCTCTTTATTGAAGCTTTGTTCTGCTGCTTTGAGTCTTTTCTCTCTGATTCGCTGGCCTTGCATTTGAGCAACTTTCCCATTTCTCTCTTTTCTATTACCTCCCAATTATAGAATGACTAGGTTAGACTTATTGTTTCTGGTTTCTCACTTCTAATACATTCTTTGACATGCTGCTAAAATGTGAGAATTATATCAGAAGATGGAAAAATAAAATGAATGCCAATCTTCATTCCTGGGTCCCCTGCTCTCCGGCTTGGCAACTGAAATTCTGGGTCCTGCATTTTCCCTCCTAAACCACCTCCAAGATTGGCCTTCAGAACTCTTAGGACTAGACTGGCTGGTGGAGAGACCTATGCTCTCAAAGGGCCTTTCTTCTTAACCAATCCTCCCATCTCTGATTGGGAAGTAGAAGGAGATTTGGAGGCTTGTGGAAATGGGGCCCATTAACATTCAAGCATGTATCCTGTCACCATTTAGGGCATTCCTTGTGGCTCCATCATTCTGTTTCTATGACTCATTGCTTCCTTTGTCCTTTAGAAAATATAGCCGTGGTCTACCACATACCTCCTCCTCTCCACTTTGACTGCCACTGCCTTAATTCAAGCACTATTTGTTGAAGAAGTATCCCACTAATACTTGTATTAGTTTCCTTGGGCTGTCATGTAAAAAGTACTGTAAGTTGAAATTTATTCTTTCACGGTTCTGGAGGCTAGAACTCAGAAAAGGTGTTGACAGGGCCATACTTCCTCCTCTAAAGGTTCTGTGGGAGAATCTGTTCTGTGCCTCTCTCTTGGCAGTGGTGCTGCTGGCAAGCCTTTCATTCCCTGGGCTCTAGCTATGTAACCCCAATTTCTACCTTCATTGTTATATGGTATTCTCCCTGTTTCTCTGTTTTTCCCTTTTTTTAAATAAGGAAAACAGTCATATTTAATTAGGGCCCACCTTAATGAACCCATCTTAACTAGATTACATCTGCAAAGATCCTATTTCCAAATGAAGCCACATTCACAGCTACCAAAAGTTAGGGCTTCAACATATCTCCAGGGAAGACACCATTCAAACCATCACGAAAACCCTCATAGATCTCCCTGCCACCCATTATTTTCTCTCTCTAATCCACCCGCTTTATATCATCCAGTCAGCTTTCTAAGATACTTATCAGATTATTTACACTTGAATTTAAAAAACATCTGCCAAGTCGCCATTTCTTTTAGATGAAACCTTTAGAATTGCATTTCAGGTCCTTTTCATTTCAGATACTTCCCATGTTCCTTTCCAGCATGCCTTGTCATCCACCCTCATGGACCTGGCTGGGTGTGACCTGCTCACTATGTTAAAACGTTCAAGGCGTTGTGTATTTTTTTTGCTTATTTTCACCTACATGCCATTCTTTTTTAAAATGAATAACCCATCTGAGGTTTTTTCATAACCCTTTGTTTATTCCATTTTCTTATTCATTCTGAATTTCCCAATGCCTGGTACCTACTATCTGCAAATAAATGATATTGAATAAATGATTCCAGAAAGGAATAAATGATTTGGTAATTAATGTTGCAAATAGTTTTTTCTTCATCATATTCTTCATAAGTTCTAGAAACTTGATAGTTATTTGTCAATATAAATAATTTGTTCAGATATTTATAGCATAATAAATAGCTAAGAAGGCAGGTTTTGGAAACTGCCTGATTCTCTTAGAAGTTACGAGATTTTTTTCAGTCCTTTATTTGAGCTTCCTGTGCTTCGGTGTCTTGATCTGCTGGATGGCAACATAAATTCCTAATTAACAGAGTTATTAGAATAAAATGTATTAGATAAAAGAACAATCCATGGGGTAATGACTAATACAAATTAAATGGTTAATATTTGTCATATTTTCTTTATAACTAATATTATAAGTATAAATATAATAGTTATTACATTTATTTATTATAATATATTATATATTTATACATAAATATATAATAATATAAATATAATTAATATGCATATTATATTACAAATATAATACTATATACTCTATATTATTATAAATATAGTATAATAGTACTTACAATGTTTATTCTATCTAATAAATATTTATAATTATATATTAAGATATATAATACTATTGTTTATCTTTTCTAAAACTTTTATTTTGAGTTTTTAAATTAATTGTTATTTTAAGCCACGTGATCAACTATTTTTCTAATTAATTGTCTACAGGCTACAAACACATTTTATATCACCATTCTCAATTATAATTGAGAATATAATATATCATTGCCTCTCTCCAACCATCACCCGATTAAAGTATTGAATGTATTTTATAGCCCAGGTGAGTCCTATGAAACAGAGGTAGATAAAGTTGGCCATGATATGTGGTATTGGATTTAAGAATAATAGCTGTAACCTGCTCTTTTTAACAATGCTGTTTGGTAACTGTTCTTTTTGGATGGGAAGCTAATGACAACTACTCACGTTATACTGTCTGGCATATGACTATGAAAGGCACTGTACCAACAGAACACAATATTGAAATGTGTTCTTATGTGACTACAAACTTTCATTCATGAACCGCTTTCACTCATGGTTGCCATAGAGTGGATTCTCAACAAGTTTTAATCTGTGTAATCATAATAATTCTGAAAGCAACTTCAAAACAACAGTAATAATGGATGATGTTGACACTCCTCCTAAATAAGCACATGTGCCTTCTAAGGATGTAAATACAACTTATAAATTATACGGATGGACTCTTTGGAAAAATTTTGCATGACCATGTAGGCAGTACTCTTTCTTAGGAGGAAAAAAAAAGCTGCATTCACATAGAAGATAAGGTTCAGTATCTAATTTCATCAGCATTTAATATGGGGCTCATTTTGGTTTTCCCAAAGAAAGAGGAGGCAGGAACTAAAAATTTGATCTTACAGTCTCTCTTTCTCTCTCTTTCTCCTTTGATGTATATTAGTTCCCATGGAAACTACATTGGGATGGTTTGAGAGTGACATCTACAAATGCAGTGTAAGGTCATTTTTATCTAATGCTTTGAAATTTAAACCATGGTTTGTGATATATAGTGAAACCCCCTTAACATATTCTGAAGGACTATGAAAAGACAATATTCTGAATGCAAAAACAAGACATGTGACTGCATTATGCCAGGTCTGGGAAAGTTCTGGCAGTGAAGCTAGCCTCCTTAATATGGAAGGAAGAAAACCCATCCTTCTACCTTCTTCCTTTTTTATTGATTTATTTTTTTAAATGTAGTTTTTTTCTTGTTGTCCCAGGCTGGAGTCCAATGGTGTGACCTTGGCTCACTGCAACCTTCGCCTCCTGGGTTCAAGTGATTATTCTACCTCAGCCTCCCGAGTAGCTGGGATTACAGGCGGCTGCCACCACGCTTGGCTAATTTTTGTATTATTAGAGATGGAGTTTCACCATGCTTCCTAGGCTGATCTCAAACTCCTGACCTCAGGCCATCTCCCTGCCTCAGCCTTCCAAAGTACTGGGATTACACTGTGCCTGGCCTTGCCTTAT